>NC_056728.1:1975942075-1975995966 GCF_019279795.1 Protopterus annectens
AATACCAAAGCAACAGAAACGGACAACCAAATTCTTTCCCTAGGAAAAAATTCAGTTTTCTGTTTCTTCGATATTTTCAGCATTCGCTGAAAATGGGTCGATATTAGAACACTTGGAATTTTGAACGTTTGGTGTTCTAATATAGACCCTTTCCTTACTGCAGTAGGATCTATATATTTTTGGTGCCAAGGACTGACTTCTGTCGAGTTTCATGAGCTTCAGTTACACATGAATCACAACACTACTGTGGACTGGAATAACTATATGCGAGAAGTGTGTGCTACTTGCATTACTTTCAAAGCCTTCCATTAAAATTGGTGGAGTAAACAAAATTGGTGAGGTTGATGAAAGTCTTTTTACTAGAAAAAAAGTAATGTTGATCGTGTTCTTCCACAACATTGGCTTTTTGGAGGATTGTGTCGTGAGTCCAAACAATGCTTTCTAGTAGCTGTCCCTGACCGCTCTGCACAAACCTTTCTAGTAGCTGTCCCTGACCGCTCTGCCCAAACCTTTCTAAGTGTCATCCAGAACAATATAGAAGAAGGTGGTATCATCTACTCAGATTGCTGGAAGGCTTACAAATCTGATGAATTAAGGGATGCTGGATATGATCATTTTACTGTGAATCATATATATAATTTTGTGGATCCAGATAGTGGCTGCCATCCACAAACTGTGGGGAAGTGCGAAGGGGCGGAATAAAAGACATTGGGGTAGTGCTAGACAACATCTGAGTCTTACTTGGCAGAGTTTATGTGGAGACGTGACAACCCCAAGAATTCCCTATTTTCTACTATGTTAACAGACATTTCTGCATTCATGCCTGCTGAATAACTGCTACTTACTCCGTTTTTGTACCTTACGTCTTGGTCAACATATTTAATTCAGCTCCTGCATTAAGTCCCTAAACATTACATATTTGTCTGCTGTCATTCTTTAACTATTCATGTAGATGTCATGCAGTTTTACATACATGTATATCAATAACACGTAAATGATAACAAGAAGGAGAATCACTTCTTCAAATTTCGTTCATTTCTACTAGATGAAAACACGGTTATTTACGTTGTCACAGCAACACTTTCTAAGCAGCAGCTGCCAAAAAATGCATTCTTAGGTAACAGCTGTTTTCCGATTGAAAACTTAAAGCGCATGAAGGCTAACAGCTATGCGAGGATTTAAATCACAGTTGCAACATGCAACATAACACAGATTACTCTACTGACTTATTTCATGATAAAATAAGAGACAATTTTATTTTAAATACAACAATAAGACAATATTGCATCAGCTGCTATTAATATCCACCACCGCTTTGAATTTTAAGAAGTAGTTGAAAGTGTTGCCCCGATATTGGAAAAGTACCATGGTGTTCTATAGTCATATGATCCTTCCATAACTGCTATTGTTCCCATTCTCCAGTTTCATACCATAATTTCTCATTTATTTTCAAAACCTTTCCTGTTTTAATATACTCCTCTTTCTTCTTTCACCTCCATCTATGTTGCTAAATGGTCTAAAAACCCATCACAACTATATCACCATCTGCTACTCCCACTCTTCCAATAACACAAAATAATTCATTTCAGATCCTAGTGCCCTCTTCTATACGTCCATTGACTTTTGTTCCACATAGCTAATTCACTACACTTTATAACATCTTGTATTTTCTTTACATTTCCTTTTCTTTTTACATTTTCCCTTTCAATTAAAGTCCCAGCAATTATAGTTTTCCTAGTAACCACCACACTCTAATACCTGATGAAACATATTCTCTTTCCTTGCTAGTTACGATGCATGTAATTCTATAAACATTTTCTCTCCACCTCGCATCCACAACAATTAACCTTCCCACCCTTACCAATGTTACATCTAGTATTTTCACTGTTTTTTTATATAACACAGTCATTCCAGAACAATGTTCATGTTCTAAATTCCAAAGTTCCATATTATATTTCCACCTCACAATTTGTCTGTTTGCAGCCTTTCTCCACTTATCAGGAATCATACATCCTATAACAAAATAACATCCACATCACATTTAGCACACTGTTCCAGTCTCCCTATCCTTCTTACAGCATTGATAATACTGTTCACCTGTACTGAAAGTGCTCTAAAAGTGTTCCTTTTCCTTACATTTAGTAGAATGAATCTTTCGGCTTTTCCCTGTTAGAGGTTGCCACAGCGGAACTCCGGTCCACTAATGATTGGCAGTAGATTTTACGGTGCCGAGATGCCAGCCCAATGCCCAACCTTCAAAGAAGGCACACCCATTCATGCACGCACCTACCTACATGTCTTTAAACATCATACAACTGCGGGGAGGACATGCAGACACCACACAGAAGGCACTCCAACTGAGAATCGAATGGGAGAACCTCTTGCTGTGAGGCAACAACGCTAACCACTGCAACACCACTGCAGATTTTCCTTACATTTAGTAGAAATGTTTACATTTTTGTTTCTTATTTTTACTCTTTCCCAAACTGAATATTTTTTTCTTGGGTTTATGTATAAATAATCCTTAATCCTCCAGAATCAGATTTTTCTCTCACTAGAACTTAAAAAAATATTAGTATCAATTCCTTCTCCTGACCCCTTTTTTGCATGCACTCTCTGTCCTCATTTACTTTTTTCTTCTTCATCTAGTTCACCTTCTCCTCAGATTAGTAGCAGTTTTCTACAGTTTAAAAGTAAAAAAAAAAGTATTTAACTAAAACTGGAGCTTTAGCACTCCTTGCAGGCAGGGGTATAAACTGCAACAATTGTCTGCTACATTTGTAACAGTTTGCTACAGTTTAAAAAGAAGATATTTTTAAACTAAGACTTGAGGGCTGTAATGCTCTCTGCAGGCAGGTTATAAACTGTAGCAACTGTGTGCTACATTCGTAGCAAATACTTTGCTGCAGTTTAAAATAAGATTCTTTTTTAGATAAAATATGTGCTGAAGAAGGGTTGGGGCACAAAAACGGGGCATGAATGGCTGGGTCAGGAGGGGGGGCATGTCATGCATCTGACCACTTGGTTGGTGTGCCAATAGAAGGAAAGTCTGTTTTTTTCTGTTCGGTGGGGGGGATGCATAGATCTAACTGAACTGTAATAAGGTGATCACATACAGTGTAGCATATTACAGTGAAGTGTTTTTTTTTTTTTTGTTCTTCACTTGAAGTGCTGAGGGTGTGGGGTGCTGGTTCACAGTACCAGACCAGGGCTACCCTTCTGATCCTTTCTTCCTTCCCATTCTTTTTCATTACTTAGTGCTCTTGACAATCCATCCACAAAAGTCTCTTTTTTTAGACAACCTGCATTCAGTCACACACCTCTTGCAATATGACTGCATTCCCCACACTGGTTGCATTGCACTTTGTCCCAATCATTACTTAAATGAAAAAAGTCTCCACAAAAGAAATATGATTTATTCTGGCCAACATACCTCAATGCCCCTCTATGACCAGCCACAAAAATAACACTTGGCAAGTGTTTCACCATGTTGCTTTCACATTTTAAAACAGCTTACAACCTCTGCCTCCATTCCATAAGTTTCCCCCATCTGTAACTTTTACAATATTATCAACAGTTTCACAGAACAGGGGATGTCCAAAAGCACCAGACTTAAGGTTCCACCGCATTATCATTCATACTGCGACGCACACATGTGCACACACACACACACACACACACACACACACACACACACACACACACACACACACACACACACACACACACACACACACAAAGAGGCTGTATCTATAGGTGACCAAGATGAAATTCCTCAAGCATCAATAACCAGAAGTAGAAGATGCCAAAGAACACAACACTGACAGCTCAAATGTACACAGCAGAAGTTTCCTTCTTTTGGGAAATCTCAATTTTTATCAAGTTGGTGTAACTGTGAAGTTTTCATATATAGGGTCTTGGAGTATGGGAGTTTTGACTCACACATCGAGGTTGCACGGGGGTTGTCCCCATGCAAAAACCATTACACTTCACTTTTTTGACCTTCTGTGTTTTGGGCATTATTTTTAAGCATTTATGCTGCTCTGGGTTTTACCATTCAATGTTTTATTGTAGAATCACAAGAAAGACTCTAATGGGTGCAAGTGCTCTTTTAAATGTTTGTGTAATGAAGACTCATGCTGGTGTTACTGGACTCCTGGCCATGAGCAAATAATAAGGTTCTGTATGCCTTTTTACTAAGTATATGTTTAAGTACTCCTTAAACCATCTACAAACTTATTGGGGCTCTAGTAATATTTGGCAGACAGGGTGTTACTTTCACACAATCTGGTTTCTAAAACAATGTAATGAGGTAATGGACACTGTAATCGGCAAGCATTTCCAAATTTACTTGCACATTACTCACACAGGAAACAGAAAGCTAGAAAGTTCTAATGCAACCTTAAAAGTGATCCGCATACTGAACTCTCTGGAGAACTGCAACCAGTACACCATATAGATGTTAACACCTTTGATAACAACAGCTGTACCACAAAGATAACTTTACAACTGTGTATCATTTTGCAAAAGAGTTCAATTTCCTCAGTCTCTATTTTCTTAGTGTGTGACTTGGGACAAGTCACTTAATAAAACATGCACCCTTTCAAAAAAAAAAAAAAGGTATTTGCATCTTGTGGGTTTACCTGGTTAATAACTAAGTAATACAAGTTAATTTCATTGATAATCATGTTATGAATGCCTAAGAAATAAGCAATAAGTCTACTGTTACCAGTTCTAATTCTAAGAGACTACCCACAATCGTATGTTACAAAGTATGCAACAATGGTAAAACCTGCAATACCCACTCAGTATATCTAGTTATACTTAGGAAAGATCCCCCAAAATGTCCTGGGTATCTTAATCCAGTCAGGTTACAGAAGCACAGAAATGATTATATGTATGTAAACATGTAACAATCTACTACCTTCATCAGCAAATCTAAAAATACAGCTTCAGGTCCTGGCCTCACACACTGTATTTTCCTAAGAAATTAATAGAATAAATATATACCTATGTAACATATGGACTGCAAGAGGTGGGTAGACTGAGTAAAGACACTTCCCTTCAGCAAAGGCTGGATTCTGAAAAGTATCTAGGCATATACACAGTTTATAATGATGCAGTTTCTTTGTCTGAAATCCAAGTAACTGGTAAATGAAAAATCTTATCAATTAGCTGAAGTATACCGGTACTATGTTTTGAATGCATAACAGGAAAGGGGTAATACCTACAATTTATTTGAATATTATTTTGATCCATGCATATTTGTTTACATTTCTGAACTCGGATCACTACGCCATGATATTCCCTAGTGGAGAAAACTGTTCCCATAAATTTTTATTAACATCTGTGTGTACTACTTTTATTTATTTTTTTTATTTTCATAAAAATCCAAGTAAATATATACCCTTCCAAAGTTTATTTTACAGGAGACAAGAGAAGCCTGTGTGAGATGTATATGACAAATTGTCCTGTATTAATATCTAATGATATTTTACTGACTGCAGATTTTTTTCTAGTACAACTGCCTTTCAGTTTTTATACGTCCATGGTGTAACTTTAAGCTTTACATTTTTCTCTGTTATACAAAGTTGCCTCTTTTGTTACTGGAGCTTTTCTCTCTAGGCGTCTGCTGAAAATGGGTTACCAAAGCCCAGTTGGACTACCTTGGTCAACAAAAGCAATCAGTCAATCAATAAATAAATAGGTATGAATTTCCCCTTTTGGTCATTATCATCACACTCAGCCTTGTTTGTACTGAAGAAATTCTGAATAATCAGCACAAAAGATTTCAATAACAAAACCTGTCATAGTCAGCTGTACTGAGTGAAGGATCATTGATGTATGGTATGACCACACAGAGGTATTATAACACTGCATGGGAAGCCCAATGGTGCGGTTATTAGCACTGATGCCTCACACAACTTGTTTCTATGGTTCAGTTCTCACTTAGGGTATATTTTATGTGGAGTCAACATGTCCTCAATATGACCATGTGCATTTTCACCAAGGATATTGTTGTTTGCCCGCAACTCAAAAACATACTGGCAACTGAACTGGAGTTTCTTAAAACTGCCTGTATGTGGGCATGTGGTGTACATATGTGTGTGCTTCTTGTGATGGACTAGAATCACATCCATGAACTGTTCTATGTCTTATGACCACTGCTTGGTGGGATACAGTCCATCACACCTATAACCCTAAAAAGGGATATATCCTGTACTGGGGAATAAATGAAAACCGTCACTGTCTAGTGGAAAAGGGGCCTTTGTACATCTTACTGAGGACAACGAACCTGTTAAATTGCAAGTAGTAGTCAGCACATCTGGAGCTATGTATGCATTCTGGGTATGCCCACTGCAAAGCCAAAGCTACTTATGATACACTCAGTGGCCAAGAAGAGGTCACTGAACAAGGTGTGGGAACACAGACAGTACTTAGTATCACTGATGTATTCAAAGGCCAAGAAGAACAGTTTAGTGGACCTGTCTGTTTACATCTTGCTGCTAAGGAAAGAGCTTGTAGCCAGCAGCACAGTACACCAGTGTCTGACTGCCCTTTGGAATTACTGCTTTTGCATTTACTTTTATTTTGTTTAATGTCTTTTCTACGTGTCGTGAAACAGTAGTACCCTGTGAAAATGTAGTTGCCTATCTACTCCAGTTCTAAAATGTATTGGCTGCGTTAGTGAGGTCCCATCCTGCTGTCAAAGGGCTGTCCTTTTTCAAGCAGCCCAGAAGTGGGTGGTCAGGCTTTGGTAGAAGTGCATGTTTGAGCTTTGCTACTGGGAAAGCCTGCATGATAGCAGTAGTACAAAACAACAGCATGCAAGTGCCCTTCAGCTTTCTTGTTCTTTCATTTTCTTTTATATTTATTTATTTATTTTAGTATGTACTTCAGTACAAGCCTGAATACCCAGTGAACATGCAGCCCAACCTTCCTTATTTCCTAAACTCACTGGTGGTGCCTTTGGCTGGCCTTCTCCTGCCCAGGGGGTTGTACTCTTTTAAGGCACCCCAGTGTCAGTGATCATAAGCAGAGATGAGCAAGTTAGCAGTGGTACTGTTATGCTTCCAGATTCAGGGTATTTAGGTGCTGTCTCATATTAATAGTTTTTATTAGTCTTTACTTTTGATTTATTGCTAACTCTTCCTCTATTCAATTCCACAATTTTGGTTAATCAGAGGAAACACAGGGCTTGCACTGCCTACTGATGAACAGGCTACCAGTCATTCAGGAGTTCAGTATAATTCCTAGACACTGCATGATCTGGTCACATGCCTAGCATTTTATATCAAAACTTCTGCTTACAGTTTAAGATGAGTAGCTCAAAGTTAATTTTACATCTAGGCTATTTACTCTTACTCATATAATACTCACATTTCGCACCCAGCCAGTATATAAACTAAATGATTTCATGTTGCATTTAAATTGGTAACCTAACTGTACCGGAATTAAAGCATTAAGGACCAATTTACATATCTAGCTGTGCCCTTCTTTGATATTTATATTCCCTGGACTATACTGAGTACAAATGTGTACATTAAGCATTTAACAGCCTTCCTTCTTTTTCAGGACTGTTTTTCATTACGTTTTCATGGGTTTTACTTCCTCTGTGGCATGAGTAGGTTTGCAGAGGAGCATCTAACTCCATATTGGCAGATTGCCTACATTTTCAATGATTACTTGACAAGTAATGCCACCAACTCAAAATACTTGTCGCCTCACACCATGTTAAAAATCACTGAATCTGCTAGCCCACTATTTGTGCAGCAAGCTTTACATAACATTAGATGTTCATGTATGGGACCACTGGTATTTCAAGTACTCATACTAACATTCTAGGTGACACAATGTAACGACCGTGCCCTGGACCAACAATCAAGGAGCATCAATCCTCACCACTAACACAAGGGAGGTCATCTTCTAGAAGAGAAAAAAGGATAACATACACACAGTAAAGTACAATTTCCCTTAAGTGAACACAGAGATCACAGTCAGTCTGGGGCTGGTTGCTCTCTTGCTCACCAGGTCCCCAGTAAGACTCCCCACTGGCACACCTATAGGATCCAGGTCTCAGCCTAGCTGGGCAAGCTAAAACCTCCAGTACCCTCTCTGCCAAACCTGTGCTTCGTGTCCCTGCCCAAGTAGCTGACACAACACACACACATACTTTGAGATAAGTATTTATACAACTTTACAGTCACTCCTGGGAAAGGCTGACACAGATTCTCCAGCTGTGCCCCTTTACTCAGACCATACAGCAATAATCTCTGCCACCACCCAGTTAATAATATCAGCTACTAAAAGGCCCTTAAAAGGGTGTCCAATTATTACTGTGCAATATTATTATCCAATGGTAATGTGACTATTCAGTCTAGGCTTATTGGAAGGGCTTAGGCAGTAAACTCTATAAATATATAATGCACTCTTAAGCATAATGTATCTCTACATAAACCAGCCACAGGTAGAAGGTTTTAAAAATATTTAATAATAATTAAAACACAAGACAAAACTACTACACCACAGAGATATCTAAGAGTTCAGAGATCATACAGAAACTTAAAATAATACAGTTGGACAGGTCTGATTTCAAAGAAAATACCTAATTAATCTTTACTAGCTTTAACTATTCCTACAAGAAATCACAGTGCTAGAAACTTACATGTGAGCTTAGGCAGAGTGCTGAGTTAGATATCCAAGATCAAAATGCTCTCAGTTTCTTGTGAGAAAACAGTATTTAAACATTACTAACAAACATGTCTGTTGGGTCTTTCCCACTTAGGTTTTCCCAGGCAAACAAACTTCACTATTTAGCAATCTAACACCTGCTCAGAAACTTACAACAATATAAGTCATTTCATGTGTATACTCTAAGAAACCAGAGCAATAAAGCACATTCCACATCTAAATTCTGGTCATAAGCTTTAACCTTAAAACAATGAGCATGAAACCTTCATCCAGACTCAATGGTGCCAAATTCTAACATGAAAGGGTCACAACATGCTTCACTGGGTCAGTAGAGTGCAATGTTGTCACATATTTTGCAGTTCCACATTTCACATTATTCTTTTACACTCAAGAAACTATGCCTGTATTTTACATTTATTTATAAATGCCAGAATTATATATCAAATTCTATATGACTATGCTGGCAGCCTTCACCCATCTCTCCCCAATCATCACACACAATTATTCAACTTTTTGTTTATTCTTTTTGCTGCATTCCTGCCTAAGGAGTATATCCCTGAAGATGGGAGGCTGTCTTTGCCATCCCCTTCACAAAAGAGGGAACAGACACTGTGTTAAAACCTGCACATCTATAAGCCACAGAAGTATTTTGGGTAAATGCTATGACAACTGCTTAATCTGTAAAATGAAAATGCTAATAACTAAAGTATGCTAACAGACATATGTCCATGGGCTTTTATGTCTAGAATATCTACAACTATTTGTCTGATAGACTCCTATGGCACTCTAAGCAGATAATGGCCTGGTTGTTCCTGTGGTATATTTAGGATTTGCCAAAACATTTGACGCTCTTCCTCATAATAGTACGTAGTCCTCAATTAGTCATTGATTCATATATCACTCACTGGCTTAACAACCAGCTTCAGGGCAGGATTCAGAAGGGTTTGCTTATGGGTGACTACTCAGTGGAAGGAAATCTATCAAGCCTGAGGTTCCCAATGGCTCTGTGGTAGGGCCCATCTTATTCAACTTTGTCTTCTCAAACTTCCCTAAAGTTTCTTACTGCTAGCACTAACAAAATATGGAAAAGACAGTGACTTTTGGTGCAGTTGTATTGTCTCTTTATGTCATTACCCATATAATTTTTAATTTACATAAGACATCACTTTGATCTAAAAACTTTAGATTGAATTTTTGGTGTGGAATACACAAAGTGATCATTTTTGGCAGTTATAACCTGAAATATCCCATTTTGCCAAATGTTTCCTTATAGGTTGTTAATAAGATAAGATATTGAAACATGATTATCAACAACAAGGTTACTTTTAAGGAAAATACCATGGTGGTGCTGCGGTAGCGGTGTCGCCTCACAGTAAGACGCTGCCCGGTTTGATTCTCAGCTAGAGCGTCTTCTGCGTTGAGACATGCGTGAATGGGCGTACCTTCGTTGAAGGTTGTGCATCAGGGCTGGTAACTTGGCATGTAAAAATCAACTACCAATCATTAGCGGACCGGAGTTCCACTGTGGTGACCCCTAACCGGGAAAAGCTGAAAGACACAACAACAACAACCATCTTAGTTAAAACCAAGGCACTACGGCAAGTCATTCTTTTATATATAAACCTTTTTTTTCCTGACACTCTTTCACCCTAACATGCATAAAGGCATCATCTGCTCAGTGAGTACAATAGAGCTACATCTTGACTGATATCAGTATGCTGAAAACAGCAATAAAACAATTGTAATATAGTTCTTAGTGCCTTGGGTTTGCCTTACATTGAAGAGCTATTAACCTTTACAGTATTAACTATCAGAACCATCCATCTATCCATCCACAACCCTTTTTCCCATTTTTGAACATGGGGTCACGGTGTCACTTCAACAGTGACAATCTACTAGAGCCAAGGTTTACACCACTGGGTAGTTAAACCTGCTGTGGTGGTTCTTCCACTTTGCACACTCGCACCTATTGCCATTTTAGAGGGTCCAACTATAAGACAGTCTGGAAAATTCTGCATAGTTTATAAAGCTATTAATGGTGAAGTACTTTGGGCCAATCTAGGTTTGGACTTAAAGGAAATGTTCAGAAGTTGTGCTCTGCTTTATGAACCAACTTCTAGCAAAATGTTAGATGTGCAAATAATGTTTCATGCTTTTAAATCCTCACTACATACTTGGGTATGGGACCTTCAGTTTACTTTTAATTTTTAGGAGTCTGTGTTCCTTGACAGTTTTAGAACCTGAACACAGTTAAATATCTGCTACAGCCCTATGAACTTACGAAGATGTCAGCAATGTGTAGACATTCTAGTCGCCAGTATGTGCCTAGAAGAATCCTGGCCTTGCAACATGGAGAGTGCTTATGATGCTTCTTTGTGCTTTAAGAGGGAGGCAGGGCAGCACTGTTGCACTGCGAGGAAGAAACCCCCTCTGCCAGTGACAGCTGGTTTCCGTGACTGGTTTAGCTAGGGGTTCCATCAAAGAAAACGTAACATAACAGCGCTGACAAGAATGGATTCAGTAAACTAATGATGCAGTCTGCTAAAACCTTCTGATTTTAGATGGCAAAGAAATTTAAATCTAACAAATCTTACACTCAGCTGCCACAATCTGGTCCTAGAAAGTAGCATTGAAAACATTTATTAGGTTCATAGGTAGGTACTAGGCTATCTGCCCAAAGGCATTTATAAGCCTACCCAGAATGTGTTGGCTTTCGTCGCCCCCTTAGATTAGTTCTCTTTGCCTCTGTCCAGCAGAGCCACTGAAGTGATACCCGGGATAAACATTCTGTTTCCCATCCATTTGTCAAGGTTTCTCTTGAAGAGGGTTAGCGAGGAGCTCTGCCTAATTTAGATTGGACTCTTGTTCCAAAGCATGTGAAGTCTCTGGGACAGGAATCTATCCCTTCAGCATGTCCTATTTATTGTTGTGGTGAGGTGTAGATCCCTAGAGATGTGGCTTTAGGGGGATAAGCTTTTCTTTAGGTGGAGCATGTCCATCATTTCTGGGTTGGACATGGCCTTGTATGTCAGGCAGGGATCACCTCTGAGTAGGCAGTATGCAACCGAGTACAGCTGGAGTTTCTTTAGTCGAGCTGCATAGGGCATCTGTTTGAGGCTAGTGATCCTCTTGGGGGTGAACCTCTTACTTCAGCAGCAGATAAGTAACCCCTCTCCTTATGTGACAATGAGCTGCCAAGGCAATGATACATGTCACTGGGCACCATTGCATGTCTTATTATTAGAATATAACTTCAAAAGGTTGATCTGCAAGTATAACATTTCCTCTGCTACTGTTCCATTAGAGCACTTTTTTTTTTTTTTTTACTACTGCCTAAATTCTCTTTTCCGCTTGAAGAACACAAAGTGAAACTAGAAATCAGAGTGATTTTGGTACACAAGAAAATAGACAAAAAGGCAAATGATAAATCAAGGACTATGAGCGTGTCTGCACTTTTTAACTGATGGAAATTTCAGCAATGCTGCTATAACCGACTAGGAAATGTTGAAGAATTATCTGTTAAGTGCTGCCATCTGGTGTCTAAAGTAAAAAATTGCTAGACCTGCTAAATGAAATGACAACATGGATGTTGAAACTTTAGTTATTTAATTAGGTGAGTCTTTGTAACATCTTATTCCTCACTACCATTAATATAAAGAAACAATCACTGGGTCATGAAGATGAGACTCAGTCCTAATGTTCATCATACTGATCACTGTTGCAGTGCCCTTAGCTATCTATATGTATTATATCCTGCCAAAGATATAACAGCCATTATACAACGACCCCCAATTAATATTCAAAAACGTGCATGCTGATTGGTCAGTGTGCACATTGTAAATCGGAGTTATAGTAATGGAAAAAGGTCTGGTCGCCCGGACTTTTTCCATTACTATAACTCTTTTTTACAGCAACGGAGAACGCAAGATCTCCGTTGCTTCACACTGTCTCGCTATGTTAAACGAATTTAACATAGCGAGACAGCTTTAAAAAAAAGCAACGGAGATTCTCCGTTGCTTTTTTTAAAGCTGTTTCCCTATGTTAAACCCATTTAACATAGCGAAACAGTTTGTAAAAAGCAACGGAGATCTTGCTTTCTCCGTTGCTTTTGCCCACAGCTCTGATGTACTGCATAGGCATACGCATGCGCAGTACATCAGAACTGCCACAGAATACCAGACAGCTGCGGAAGGGCAAAAGAAAAGTAATTATTTTTTTTCTTAAATAATGTCATTGTATAATAGCAATAACCCACTTCTGGGTGTGGGTAATGCTGGATTTACCCACGGTTGGCTTTGTTTGGCCACTCGGGCTTTGCCCCAGTGACCAAACCACACCAACCGTGGGTAAATCCAGCATTACCCACACCCAGGCGTGGGTTATTGCTATAACCAGTTTACAAAGTGTTAGGGCACCACCTATCAAATAAACTGTCAGGCAGCTCAAACTGAACTGACTAAAAGCCAAGGTTTTCGAGGAACAATGGTCAGCTTGTGCTGTTCCTTTGTTGGGCAGATAAGATCTCTTTGTGGGAAAAAAACTTTAATTCAATTTTTTGTTGATTATTAACACCTTCCTCTTCAGGAAAATTATTTTAAAGCAAGGTGTTTGCGTTTTAATGGACTGTCACATGACTGGATTGTACTTTAAAAAAATTGTTTATAAAGTATTTAAAAAACATTTTTTTCTGGGAAGAAATTGTATTTATTTTACTTGTTGGAGCTGCCAGTGTTTCAAAGTGCATTTTACTGTTTTTGCAGCTTGTTTTCCATGAGAAAGAAGCACCATTTTTGGCTTGACCATGGTGCAAACTATTGGTCCATTGGTCGGTCCTTCTTCCAGCCACAAAAAGAAAAAGTTAAGCATAACAGCCATTGCCAACACAGCAGACTAACAATTTGCCTCAACCACAGATGGATGATTCTGCTGTGGGCATTTGCTGTTCTTCAGACCACTCACCTTTTAACCCAGATCCCTCTGGTGCAGCACATACAACCACTGGGGACCAGGGCTTATTCATGCCCTCTGTGGCTATTGGGGTTTCTTTGGTGGAGAGCCACTCTTGTTGGTCCTGGGAGAAGCAACACTTCTCTGTTTTGCCAAAATGTTGTGCCTATCTCTGCGGAAGCTGTTGCTGCCATTTATAACATTGTCTGCCCATTTTTTTTTTGCCAAAAAGAAACTGAAAACTAAACATACATCTACTCTTCATCAAATTTCCTTAGACAGGAGAAGTTTATTGGGTCTGGCTCAGATTTTTATTCTGGCTTTTGATCCTTTTTATTTATTGCTTCATAGTGAAAGAAAGAAAGAAAAAGAGATACCTCCTTTCCTGAAGAGATTCATGATTTTGAATCTGGACAGGAAGATGAAGGGACAAATACAGGTTTTCTCCTCAGCTTTCTGATTCAGACTCAGAGGAGAGGTCAGTTTCTGATTCTCTCTTTTGGGTTTCACTCCCTTTGAGACTATTACAAGAATGTATCAGTGTTTCAGTGGGAGTGCACTGTGGTTTCTCAGTTCCTCAGAAAATGTCATGGCCTGTTACAGAAGGAATTTCCTGAACCTTCACCAATTCCTCCAGTTCTGTCAGCTCTGAAGGATGTCTCTTCCTGTATTTTTCCTAATAGCCAACCTGCTCCTCCTAAAAGGGCAGAATATATAAAGTTCCCCAGACTTTTTAAGTTTTTATATACTCTTCCCAAACATGACTCAGCAGCTACTGGTGCTAAACCATTAGTTAACTCCTATCATAACTCATATGCTACTCTTTCTGATAAGGATGAGAAGATCAAAACAAGCAAACAAAAAAAAGTTTGCTGTTTTGATATCACCATTCTTTATTCAATTGGTCTGCTTCATTTACAAGGATGGGAAGATTACTGATGGTTATGGCAAAAAAATGTATGTTTCTGCAACTTTAACTTTCAGAATTTTGAATTGTCAGGCTCACGTTAATGTTTACTCTTACTAAATGTGAAGAGTATGAGGAATGCTTGGTCTGCAGTCAAAACGTCTGCTTTAAATTATTTAGTTTCTTCTACTGTAAAAGTCACTGCTCTCTGTTTATAGTGTGTGCATGACTCAAGTTTATAATTCTTCCAGGGCTATGGCCTCTGGTACTGTTTTGTGCATACTTGCCAGGCTGCATTCTCAGAGTCTCCCGAGAGGATGTGAATAATGAGATTTTATTTTTTCCTTTGACTAGAGACTCACTTTTTGGTTCCTTTGGTGTAAAGGTAACAAGTGTGATGAAAGGGGTAAGTTAAGTCAGAAAATCTAAGATTTTTCTGCCCTCCCTTTTCAAACTAAGTAATTCTCTAAATTCCAAAAAGAACTCAGGAACCCTGAAAACCAAAGACAACCCAGCTAGTAAGTTTGACTATTGAAGGGAATTTGTTCCCCCTCTCACTCTGGCAGAACATCCACTCCTCTTTGGCAACAGATAGTTTCAGACAAATGGGTTCTGAAGATCGTTCATCAAAATTATAGATCTCAGTTAAGAGGACATTCCTCTTTACCATGAGGTTTTTCCTCAACTGACTCTATTTTCACCTGCCCTTTGTTACATACATGCTGTTTCGCAGAGTGATAGAACCAGTTCCTCCTTCCCAAGTTGGGACATGTTTTTGTTCAAGGATGTTTTTAGAGTCAAAGAAATAAGATGCTATTAGACCAGCTCTGATTCTTAGACCTGTTTGTGATAGCACCTGTGACGATTGGGGAAAGATGGGCGAAGGCTGCCAGCCTAGTCAAATAGAATTTGATATATAATTCTGGCATTTGTAAATAAATGTAAAATACAGGCATGTGTTCTTGAGTGTAAAAGAATACTGTGAAATGTGGAACTGCAAAATATGTGACAACTTTGCACTCTACTGACCCAGTGAAGCATGTTGTGACCCCTTCATGTGAGAATTTGGCTCCAGTGCATCTGGATGAAGGTTTCATGCCCATTGTTTTAAGGCTAAAGTTTATGACCAGAATTTACATGTGGATGGTGCTTTACTGCTCTGGTTTCTGTTAGAATATACATGTGAAATGTCTTCTATTGTAAGTTTCTGAGCAGGTGTTAGATTGCTAAATAATGCAGTTTGTTTTCCTGGGAAAATCTAAGTGTCAACATGATGTAATATGGGAGGGACCCAGCAGACATGTTTGTTAGTAATGTTTAAATACTATTTCTCACAAGAGACTAAAAGCATTTTGATCTTGGATATCTAACTCAGCACTCTGCCTAAGCTCACATGTAAGTTTCTAGCACTGTGATTTCTTGTAGGAATAGTTAAAGCTAGTAAAGACTAATTAGGTATTTTTCTTTGAAATCAGACCTGTCCTACTGTATTATTTTAATAAATAGCAACTTTGATGTATTATCTAAAAAGACTCCAAAACAAGGCTGGATCCTTTAGAACAATTTGCATTCTTTCTCACTTAACCAAGGATTCTCTAAAAAGCCATAATTACTCAGATCATAAATTACCTCAGCTTTTATGAACTCCTCACAGGATCAATAGTGCAGTTTCAGAGCAGATATGTTCTTCTTGTCCTAACTTACAGTTTTGGAGTGACTGACTGGCCCCAAAATGTGTTGGATAGATTAGATAGGAAAACAAGAAGGATGATTCATGCTCACCAAATGATTTCTAAAAATCAGTGCATACCAAGATTATATAGTCCCCATTCTGAAGGCGGGATGGGCCTCCTTGAAACTGATAGTAATGAAACTGATTACATGTATAGATAAGCAGTCGTGGGACTCCACACATATCTGCTGACCTCACAAGACCAAAATGTAGTGAAAGTTTTGAAACATGAGGAGAATAAATCTAAGATTACTTCTCTGCTTAATCTAGGAGAAGCATATTGGCATCAAGCAGGAATGGAAATCAAACTAGAAGTAGGTAAAAATCAGGCAACAACTGAATGCGCCAAAAAAAACAAAAGAAAGAATATAAGGTGAAGGACCAGATGAGAAGGCAAGATAAGTGGAAAATGCATAAATATAGTTGCAAGTATAGAAAACGTCTGGAAGAACCTCATATCGATCATGAACAAACACAGGAATGATTAAGGAAAGGCATATTCAAACCAAGAGATGAAAGGTTAATATTGGTGGCCCAAGATAGTGGGTTACATACACGCTGGCTTACAAAGTCCATTGAACATGTGGGAGAAACAGACAAATGTAGGTCTTGTAAAACCAAACTGGAAACAGTCACACACCTCGTTGCTGGGTGTGACATACTAATGGTAGAAGGACTGTATACTGAAGGGCATAATAATGTGGCAAAACTGTTGCACTGGGGATTGTGCGAACATTATGGTATTGAAGTAGCTGAAAAATACTGGAAACATGAGCCACAAATCATCACAGAAAATGATGAAGTTAACATCACATGAGATCACCCATTAGCAACAGTTCAAAAGACAGGTGCTAGAAAACTGGATATAGTGGTCCATGAAAAGAAGACAAAAGTAGCACTGATCATTGAAATTGCTACAACCAGTGACTACAGCATCTTGTGTACAGAGAGAGACAGTCATAAAATATCAGGATCTGCAGGCAGAAATGAGAGCAAAGTGGAAGAATGATACAAACACAGCTCTAATAGTTGTAGGAGCAATGGGTCTTATAAAAAAAAAATCTACAATCATATTTAGATATGTTACTAATACATGTAACCCCCATATGAATTGCAGGAATCATTACTGGGCACATTGCGGGTGCTGCAAAGATCACTTTTGGCTGACATCAAAGATTGAAGCAATACTAATTTCTTGGACTTTAATCATACTTTGACTTAGGAACGGGGTTAATTCCCGTCATGGTAATAGAAACCCAAAAGATTTGGAGAAATTTAAGAAGCAGATAACTGTACGTATAAAGCACCAATAGCCCTTCAGATCATTTGCTGAGGGCCACTGCACTATTATTCCTCCTGAAACTGCTCCCCAAGCAAAGTCCAAGGTGTTTGTGATGATTGACTACTTTGGAACATGGAAGGATAAGGGGAGGCCAAAAGTTAACTAGTAACATTTTGATGTATCTCACAAAAGCATTCAGTTCAGTAAAGTGAAACATCAGCAGTCATTAAAATGAGCAGTAAAAGAAACTCACCACTGAGCAAAGCAACCTTGGATAAAAAGAGCTGTATACAAGAGAACAAAAACCAAGGATGCACCAACAGCTATGAAGTCTGAAGAAGCATCATAGGATGTGAAAGCGCTTACTATTTTATTCTGTTCCTGTCAATAAAAAGTGGAATACATCGTTGGCTGTTGTCGTTTTGGATTTGTTTGCTGACAATTTTTGGATTTCTACATAGCTGTTGGTGCATCCTTGGTTTTTGTTCTCTTGTATACAGTCATTAAAATGAACTAAATCTTTATGGTGTTAAAAATAATATCAATAACTCACTGACCACTTTAGGAATAAATCACTCAGGATCATTAACAACCAGTATCAGTCCTCCATGCACCCGGATAAACAGTGCCTGAAGGGGGTCTGTACTCAGATCTTAACTGTTCTCATTTTTCACCAGAACACTTACAATCCATATAACCAAATGCCATGGTATCTGCTATGCTGATGATCTGACATGATGGGAATCCAACAAGGATCATTCCATTACTTCCTCCTGAATGACTAACTTGCTCTTGTCTGCCAGTGTTTAATGGATCTGGTTTTAAAGGTTACTTAAAAAAAAAAATTAAAAAAAAGAAAACGGAGTATGGTATTTGATACACACACAGAGCCATGTACCTTCAGAAAAGACTGGACCATTTCAATACTAGAAGGTATATGCATATTGAACAAGTAAATACCTTTAGGTACTCTGAATTGCATGCTGACCCCCCCCCCTTGTGTACATATTAAAGGAGAACAGCACCCACAGACTGAAAACAAATCTGTTTATTTCATCAAGTTTTGATGTTTCCTACATTTTAGCACCACTTTTGGACTCTATATACTTTTTTATATTTTTAAATGTAATTCCAGAGTCTGCCCACATGGCCTCCAGCATCTTGATTTTTTAGTCTCCCTCTAGGTGCAGTGTTTGTTTTTCAAATATTACATCATAGCCCCTAAGCTCCTGTGCACTGACTTTTCACATATACCCTGCTTTCTTTTAGTCAGTTAGGTTTAATTACCATTTTTTTGCTTTTCAATGACTACTTAAAAGGCAAATGGGGATAATCAAACAAACAGTATTCTTAGTGCCTGTTACTTCCTTTTCTTTCTAAAGTGGCCAATTTTCATTACTTTGTTATGCCTGAGTTGTAGTCCTTAAACTCATCTCCCCTCCTCCTAAACAGATCCCCTTCATATCTGTCAAAGTGGAACATTTCAGCTGTTTGCTACTGTGATTGACAGACATTCATGTGCCGAGCGTACTGTTCTGTGTGATTATCCCTGTTTGTATTTTAAGTCATTTCTAGGGGTCTGGGTCTTTTGGACAAGTTCAGCAGTCTGTCATGATATCAGCTCAACAAGGCTGCAATATTCTACAGTCTCTCTTTTGACAATAAAAAAGCAATTCCCTTTTACACTGATATGAGTAAAATTCTTAACTATAGCTTTCCAAGTTTCAATTGTTTTAAAAGAAAAACTACCAGTGTACTGGACAATACATTTTTAGAGTTTAATCTACAGAACAGATAACTACTTATTTTTCTTCTGTTTGTTACCCAGGTAAATAAACTGATCCTTTGTGGAACATTTCTAGCCATCATAGACAACAAGGGTTAGGGTAAAAGTAACATACAGACAGTTTAGAATAACTCATCGTTCAGAATGTCTGTGGCAGAAGGGACTAGAGTACCTGTAGAGAATTTACACAGACACAAGTTGACCTTCTTACTCCACTCTGACAGTAAACAGAAACCATGGATGAGATTCTGACCACTTAGCTGCCCTGCCCAGAATTAATATGTTACAGCAACAATGTCCCAGGAGGCTAATATATTCTTTTAGCCCTCACTTAAAATCATTAGCTTTAAGATGAGGGCAGTTTGTAAAAATGTTATAAGGAAACAATCAATGCCCAATGAAAAAGCTACGATATAACATTCCCACACTCTTTTCTTGAACTACATTCAGTAGTATCATAGTCAAAGGGTGATTAAAGTGACTCAGTGCAAATAACCTTCTCCCTTCGATCCATACACAGAGAGTTCTACAGCAACATTAGTTGCCTCATACCAACAGGTTCTCTGAGTTTGGCTAAGTTGTCTTCTGTGTTTTCTTTAGATGTTCCGCTTTCCTCCCACATTTCAAAGGCATGCAATAGGTGTGAGTGAGAGCATGTGTGTGTCTGTGTGTGTTGGGGGAGGTGAAGAATAATAATTACAGAAAGGTTAGCTACCCATCAATGTCAGCACTGGCTCTAGGTGACGGTCACTGTTGATGTGACACATCGACCCCATTTACAAAATGAGGACAAGGGGGTTGATGCTGATTCTGATTTACAACTAGCTGATCTCTTAACCCCAACAGCAAGACACACACAAACACATTTATTAAAGACATTTTATGCTGCAAGTAAGATTTTGATTACATTTTTTTCAGAAATATAATCTCCCTCTGTACAGTTACTTATTTTATACAGCAAGTAGCTATTTACCAGGTACCTGCCAAACACTGGCTGTACCATGCAAAGCCAAAACACAGCAATGAACCCCCCCCACACACACACACACACACACACGCACGCACACACAGACACACACACACACACACACACACACACACACACACACACACACACACACACACACACACACAAAAAGATTTATTTGATGCATGCAAAGTCATGCAGAAACTTTTGATTCCACTTCTTCTCAGAAAATATACTCCATGTCCAATAGGAATTTATTGTACTAATTTTTACTCTACACACGCTTCCCTTACACTCTGTTAGCATCTCTACTTTCACACGTATCTGCCACACCTCCCCATTTACATTTCCTACTATCTCTAATTCACTTAATTCCTACCTTTGTCTATGTACTTCTCATACCTCCCTTAAGTTTTTCCACATATGAATAATATTGTGACCTGTATCAGTCAAATTCTAAAGGCTATTTCCAAACGGCTGTCTTAGCTAATGCCTTTTGTTATTTCCACTGCAACAAAACTATTACAGAGAGGGTCAAGGAACATTCTACCAGGGCCTTGGCTTCATCTATGGCTTTTTGGAAAAGGCTGGACTCCAGAAGCATTCTATAAGCAGCAATTTTGTCTTTTGTACATACTTATACAAAACACTACAAAGTAGCTTCCTTTTCAAAGTCTAGGACATGCTTTGCTATGACCATTCCCCAGGAGTTCCTCATCCCTTCCCCTTCCATCTCCCAATTATTCTAACCTGTGCTACTCTACCCATGTATCAGTATGCAGAGCATAGTACAGTTGCGTAAATAAACGTGCCATAGCACTAGATGTTCTACTGATCACTGTTGCAGTAGCTGCTACATCCCTCCACCCCCATGTTTTTGTCTTTTTTATGCCAGGGTGTGGACATTTACATTTTGTTGTTCCTAACAATGTCTTCTCAGGTCGCAGCCTCCCTCTCTCAGTTGGCATAAAAGCTCTGAAGGACTTGGCACCCTGTCTGTTCAGTTAACTCAGCTTGAGCTGACTAATGGTTTGGGTGTGTGGAAAGTGCCCTAAAGCTTGAGAAGCCGACAGACTGTTATATTCTATGCAGGATACAGCTCATATAGTTTAGGCTACTGCAGCAGTGATCAGTATGAAAAACATTGCATATTAAATTGACAAAATATAAACTAAACAAAAATTAAAACTGTACCTTAAACATTTTCTGAAATTAGTTATAAATGGGAATGCTACAACACTTTGAATATACATGCAAAGTTAAACCAGACAACTACATTCAAGAGGACTCGATGCTCTAGAAGATGAAATAAGTATGTTTATTAAAACTTTTTAAGAATTAGATTTACTGAGTTATTAAAATATCCCACCTTCAAATCCATGGCAGCTGAATTAGAAAGCCTGATGAAATACAACCTGGACACTTAATAGCTTATTGATTATTTTTTTATAATCTTATTATGGCTTGGCCTTTTACACATGAATTACTGAGTCAGATTTGGGCATGGGTGAATGCTTGACAGAATACATTTCTGAGACCTCAGTTCACCAATACAAAAGTTGGATTGAATGACAAGAGCACACATCTGACAAGATGGAAAGACATAAAAAAATGGATGTGGTTGTATTCCAAGACTGGATGGCATTCCCAGATGATTTCTAAGACCACAAAAAGACTTGCTCTTGGAATGATTTCTATTTCTGATTTGTACCATCCATGTACAGATTTCCTCATACATTACTGTATTAAAAACAACTGTTGGTCTCAATTTTAAGACAAACCACTGGATGACTGTATGATTAAAACTTGATGACTGTAGCTAAATTTAAAAATTGAACAAAATGATGCAACAGGAATACCTCTGTTTGAAAGCCATCAACTGCGCAAGAGTTAAACTAACACCAGTTTACAAAAGCACATATGTGGTGCTTCAGGCTACCATCCATTTTACGCAACTCAGTTTTCATAATCTGTATGCTATGCATAATCCTCGCAAGCTGCAGTACTCACTATATTCTTTGAGGAAGATGTTTCTGTAAACTGCAGTTTATTTACCTAGGGGAATCTGACTGAACAGTGTTGTTATTGTATTTTAGGAACAAACATTTTTTTTAAGAAAGAAAACACGGTCACTAAAAATTCTGTCCAGATTTTAAAACAATTTTAATATAAACTGCAAATGTGTATTTTCAAAGAAAGAATTATTTTATTTATTTATCATTTGTTGACATAGTTAGTGTCTCTAGGGTAGCAGCCTCTTTTCAGAGGAGATCCAAGCTGAAATTGTTACTATTAGCAGAAATTTGGCCAGGGCATCAGGGAAAGTGCAGTTGCGAACACTTACCATATGTTCGAGTGTATTCACTGTTGCAGTCCTGAAGATGAAGATGAAACAGGGAAGCTCAAGAAACAAGGAGAGACTGGGATTTTGGATGCAGGTCTTTAAGGAGAATAACAACAATCAAACAGAACAGTATATTCGTAAAGTAGCAGAAAGTATTCTAAGAACCAGCCAGCACAGGAATGGAGGAAGGAGATTCTGCTGATAGGGACTACTGGAATTAGAGATAGAATCAACAGGCAAGAGGGGGCTGGAACTTATTGGAGAAAACTGGCAAAGGAACCAAGGTATGGGGATCAGATAACTAGAGAGGGAAAGGTAAGGAAGATGCCAAGAATTTATTTGGACTGCAGGTTTGAGATTGCCTTCCCTAAAAAGGGCTGATATCAGAGTATAGGCAAAGAGAAAGAAATAAGGGGGTCCTAAATGAAAGACCAGCACTGGTAGAGTTTTTAGTAGAATCTAGAACAGAAGCTGCAATTAAAAAAGGAATAATTAAAACAGCATGTGAAATATTGCAGGACAACTATAAGAATCAATCAGAGGAGATTCGAAAGGATTGGGAAGAGAGACTGGATAAGTAATTTACAAAGAAACAATGCGGGGATATATGTACGTCTCCCAAAAATGCAACAAAATCTAGAAGATTTAGGATTTTTGCTTGGAAATGTTTACACAGAATATTTTTATACCCCAAGTAGAGTCTAGAGTATTTTTCATCAGGTAGACAGCAAATGTTGGAGGTGTGACTACTCTATCAGAGATAATGGATGAGCAAATGGGTATAACTAGGGAAATTATTTTTCTGTGCTATGATACAGAATCAGAGGTGACTGCCAAAAAAGCAATTACTAGGAAAAGGAAATCAAAGTCTAAAGCAACTGTACTAGAAGTAGTGAATTTAGTAATACAGATAAAACAACTGGAATTGGGATCTTTAAAAAAGGATAGGAGCAAATTGCATATGGAAACATGGGAATTGTGGGAACATAACATACAGGGGAGGAATGAACTTTAAAAGAAGGCAGGTCTTGAATGAGCTATGTAATGTTTGACTGACAATGACTGAGTAGATTATAAATGGTGTATAATTTTTGCAACTAGAATTATGTCAGTATGGTTTGTGATGTAAAATGCTTGCAGCTGGGATTATGTTGATATGGTTTGTTTTCATTTATATAAATGTATGATTGTCTATGTTGTCAAAAAAAAATATTGTTGACTCCCAAAGTATCCTTTCAGCAAACTCCTTTTATTCTCCCCTCCCCCTCCCCCTCCCCTTTTTCCTGGTATTGGTTCTTATGCCAATCATCACATATATATATAAGTCATGAAGGTCATATGTCAAAAGGTTTTTTAAACATATGGATATAGTTGCATACATTCTTTATGCATCTTGTATACTGAATATATTACGTATAATAAAGGACGAATATACACATTAATATACAAGTAATAGTTTTATAAAGATTGAAAGAATTGATAATAGGGCACAATATGGGCCTTTGGTAATAAGGTAGGCACACACTATTGCATGTATTGATATATGCTCCTATGAATTTACTTTTTAAAATATATTTCATCTATATATATAAAATAAATTATTATAGGAGATACACATATGTAATGTGTTTCCAGAATGTGAAAGAATAGATCTGTTTATATTATACGATAGAACAAACATTATATGTTGCTATGGAAACTTTATAAGAATAATATATAATATACATATAGATGGTTTATTTTGATACATTCTTTTGTACACATATAACATCCTTTTTGTGATACATATTAAGATCGCATTATGAGGCGACTGAAATAGCAAGTGGTGCAATATAATAGACAGGGTAAAGAGTCCACATTTATTTATTTATTTATTTATTTTTAGCCAAGATGATTCTGACTGTTCGCAAAAATATACTAATGAGCAAGAAAGAACTATATTACAAGACTTTGTTACATTCGACCTTGACTGTCTTCTGAATTTAAAGTGATAGTTACGGAACATTTTTAGATAGGGCATCAACATTAGTAGAAATGAAGCCGTCTCCCTTGGCTATAGTTATTATTATAAGGACAGTTATAAATAAAATGAATTGATGACATGATTTATGAAGAACCGAAAGTTATATTTACAAAGGTTATTATGTACAGGTTTTCATTCTGTTTTTACTCTGATTTTAGACATGTTTTATGATGATAGTTTGAGTGATTTTTATGCCAATTAGGTTTGAAATGTTATTATAGTAACAAATTCAGTAACAACATATTTTTAAAATATTTATAAATTGTGAGCGTTTGACATGATCACTTCTTTGAACACTAGATAGAAACAACGCTTGCTGTTTTAAGACACATTCTGTTAAAGTCAGCTGTAAGAGTTTTGTGTTAATTGATGAAATAATTCATTTAATTAATGGCTTTAAGACACGAGATTCGATTGGTAGATACAATGTATAAAAAGAATGTGGACATCTAGTTTAATTGATCTGATGAAGCATGCGCATAGCATGTGAAAGCGCTTATCCATTTTGTCATTTGTTTGAATAAAGAAGATTTCAGGAGTTATTCTCGTGGTGTATCCTTACAGTTTTGCTGCTAATATTGTCTATGTTGTAAGTGATAATTTAATAATGATGTTTCTTGTTTAAAAAAAGGCTCATAAATGATTGTATTACCCCATAACTAATATGCAACCACTCATCACATCACCAGATCTTTAAGATGACCCATTAGAATGGATGCCAGCTGGTAACTCCCAGGAGTACAGGACACACCAAGGACATATAATCAAAGACAGCAAAAAAGCCTTAATGTTTTATGCATGTGCATATGAACAGTTCCCAGATCTCTCTTATGACAATACAATAGTGCTGCCTTCAACTCAATGTATGTTTTGAGACTTAATGCTTACAGTTTCAATGTGCACCCATGGTTACTTTTCAGATGCACTGCTCACTAGTCAGGTAGAGTGAATTTGTCAGCACTCATGTACTATTGCTTCCATTCATGGGAAAACTAAATGTATAGCTCTTATTTAAATCTATGCACATCTGCTTCATCATCTGACATCTTTAGGACTGGTGCTCAGCATTGCCTGGCCCAAGGTTTGAAATATGTATGAGTAGGAAGATATCAGCTTTAAAAAGCAAGCCTTTTGATACTGACACACTGTTTCCATTTGTTGCAAAAATTAGTGCACATAACTATATTGCCTGGATGATATCACTGAAAATTTGCTCATCTGGTTCACTAATATACTTAGAATGTTACTGGGCTCTCCCTGGAGGTACAGCCTGGCCCTTTTAATAATGGGTGGAATGATACATGCATTTCTCAGCAATCACAGTGAAAGCCCACTTAACATTTATACAATGCTGTTTCTATTCATTTCACGGTTAATCCTTCTCATGTTTGGGGTGTTCTGTCCATGCTCATCCACTTCCTTCACGTACTTGGACTACTGTTGTACTTTCACACTGCAGCTTTAGTGAATGGGAAGATATTGTAGTCATCAAAAACCAGCCATAATGAGACTGACAGCTCTCATATATTGTTGTGTCCATTTACTAAAGGCTAAACATAAAATTTCAGGTTTGCCCAGCTGTCTAAATTAAAAATGTTGATTATTTGATTCATTTACATAGTTTGGACTGCCATCAGGCAGTGTTCATGAACAGTTCTCCCTACATGCAAGGCCTTGATGTTTAAATGTTGGCACTGTCATTTAGCAACATAGTGAAAATGTTTCTATACATAAGAGCACCCTGTGTACAAATAACATTTTCACTATGTTGCTAAACCACAGATAAATGATTTCACAATATGCAACAGTAAGTGAATTAAAACTTTCTAAGGTATTTCTATATCTGGGCAAGGAGGAGCAACCACTGGGTGTACAAATAAAACTACAAGTATAGCTGGATGGCGTTTTAGCTTTGGCAAATTTTGGCAAAACAGGAATAACAAAGTCTCCTTATTAAGCCCAAAATCATGTAAAGTGAATACAAGAAAATGAACGACAAATAATCAAGGAACCAGCAGCACATTTTATTAATTATAAACAAGTAACATAAATTAATTTTGTTTCTTTCCTCACTGCAGACTGTCAGACTGATGAACAAGTAAAATGAGTGATTTAAATAAAAAAGTGCTTAAAACGCATCTGAAATAACTAATAAAAATATGAAGAAGATGATTTCAAGTTGTCATTGCAACTAAACCAATAGTATTCCTTTCTGAAATGAAAAAGAAAACAGACATTTGTGAATAAATGCTGGGAGTCTGGTGGAAAAAATGATGATTTGAAATGCATTTCAACAGGTTTGGTACAGCCTTTTTCTGTTTGTCTGAAACTCTGATTACATGCATACTACTATTATTGTGCATTTGTTCCTCGAACTCATACCTTGTTGTTTTTCCTGCTCATACCATTTTGTTTTTCCCCCTTGTAGCACAGTAGAAAATGATAAGGGAGGCTTGAAGGATGTTGCCACTTAAATATACATTATTTTTTTAAAGTTGAAACTGAATATGAAATGATGTTTCAGTGTTATTACTATGCATCATTTTACTTGAATTAGCAACTTAGATTTCGTTCAGGTATCTACTCCCAAAAGGCAGCTAAGAAAATAATGCAGAAGGTACCCAATTCATTCAAGTTACATGAAACTGAACATGACATACTGTTTTAGTGTTACAGTACAACATTTTTTTAAATTAGCAAAAGGTATTTCTTACATGTGCAACCCCCCCACAAAAAATGCATTAAAAATAGTGCAACAGGAAATTATATTGTTTTTATTCATTAAAAACCAAAACTTATACATCTTTTGGCTGTTATGACATCAGAAATAAAAAAAAGTGGTCATCTGGTTTATTTGTATATTTGGACTGTTTGTTTCCTGATAATGTACATGTTAACTAGTTTTGTTTCATAGGTGCGTACTAGGCTAATGGTCCTGGAGCCTTTACAAGCCTAGCCCATAGAAGTGCCCTGGCATTGTGCCGCCCGATGTTAGTTCCCAGTGCCTCTATCAAGTAGAGCCCCTGGAGTGATCCCCGGGGTGAACTTTCTATTTCCTATCCATTCTTCAAGATTTCTCTTGAAGAGGGCCAGTAAAATGCTCTGCTTGACATGTATGGGAAGTCTATTCCAAAGCATTGGCAGTCTTTGGGTTATGAACCTGTCCCTCCAGCATGTTCTGTTGATTGTGGTAATGAAGTTGAGGTCTCTGGAGCATGTGGTGTGGAGGGACTGGGATTTCGTTAGATGTAGCATTTCTAACAGAGCTGGGTCAGACATGGCTTTGTAAGTCAAGCAGAGATCGCCTCTTAGTAGATAATATGAGACAGAGAATAGCTGGAGTTTTTTGAGTCTGTCCATGTAGGACATGTATTTAAGGCCTAGGATCCTTTTTGTGAGGTACTTTTGTGGCCTTTCCAGCTGTTGCATGTGTCTAGTGAGGTACATGCCAAATGGGGAATTATACTCGATGACTGGCCTAATGAGGGAAGAGTAGAGAGAGATGATGACCTCTGTCTTCCTGGATGCAAAACCCTTGGTAATGAGGTGTGCTACATAGAAGGACTTTCTGACCACAGTGGCAATGTGGTGGTCAGAGAGGTTGTTGTCAACTTGTGCCCAGATCTCTTATAATGCCTTCAGTGTTCAGCGGGCTCCCATCGATGTGGTAATTAGAGGGAACTGAGTTTTTCTCAAAGGGGACGAGGACACATTTTTTGGCATTAAGCTTAAGGCCATGGTTTCAACACCAGTCATTGGTCTCAGTGAGGCCTTTCTGTAGGATGTCTACATCACTTGGGGAGTTAATAATGACTCCCAGCTTGCAGTCATCTGCAAACTTGTTCAGCCAGAGTCCCTCTGTGTTGGCCTGGACATCTGAGAAGTAGATGCCAAACAGGAGAGGACACAGGACCGATCTCTGTGGGACTCCACTCATGACTGGTCAGAAGTCTGACTTGGAGTCCGCTACTTTCACACTGTGGGATCCATCTGTGAGCCAATTTGCAACCCAACTAGTGATACAGGAGTTGATGCCTAGTTTGGTGAGTTTATCAATAATTCCTGACTGGGGAATAGTATCAAAAGCCTTGGCCAGATCATGGTAGGCTGTATGAACTGCTTTGCCCTCATCCACAGCTCTGGTGACTGACTCAAAGAAGTCAACCAGGTTGAGCAGGCATGATCTACATTTCACAAAACCAAATTGAGTGGGATCTAGAGTTTGGAGATTCCCTATAGCCTTGTTAATTAGGTCCATGATGATGTTCTCTATAGCCTTACATATCAGACTCATCAGGCTAATTGGGTGATAATTCCCAGGGTCTATAGTCGCTCCCCCTTTATGGAGAGGGATGACTGTAACAGTGCACCATTTGGTAGGGACAAAGCCTGAGGTGAGGCTGTGATTGAACAGGGCACACAGATGTGGTGCCAGTTCACTTTGTTGTTCATGTAGAACACATCCAGGGATATTGTTGGGTCCCATGGAAGCTGTATTATTGGCCTTGGACAATGCAGCTTTAACCTGTGCTGCACTAATGCTGGGTGCCTGGCATTCCTCCGGTATTGTGATTGGTCTTTTAGGGGGGAGATAGGGGTAAAGTTGTCACTGAATCTGTCGGCCAGTATGTTGGCAATATCTGTTGGCTCAGTATAGGAAGTACCATTGTGCGGTAACTCAGAGCAAACCTGGGTATTGCCATGGAGATTCTTGATATAACTGTAGAAGGCTTTGTGGTTGTTTTTAGCGTCTGCCGCAATTCTGCCTTCATAGCTGGCTTTAGAGGTTTGGATGAGGGATCTCAACTTTTTGTTGAGGCCAATTTGGGATTTTTTCCAGTCTTAGGACTTCACCTTTTTCTGCAACAGTTTCTTCCTTCTATTGTAGAGTTTATTAATGGCAGGGGACCATTAGATTGGCTTCCTTTTTTTGGCAGAGAACATCTTGGTTCTGTTGGGTATGGCTAGTTCCATGCATTTATGTACATGTTCATACAGTGCACTTGTTATGATTTGGCAGTCATGCATCTATTTTCCATTGACATGGGTGCCATAAAGTTAGCTACCTCCTGTTTTTAGGAGCCCAAAGTCAGCTTTGGAGAAGTTTTTCATAGTGGTTACCTTTGCAGGGTGTGTGGGTGAGATGTGGATTTCCATGGTGATTAGCTTGTGGTTGGATCTAATCAGGGAGGAATTGAGTATTGTTGTAGAGCAACAGTTGCTCATGTTAGTAATAACCAGTAATAACCAGGTCAAGGATGTTGCAGAAAATACTCTTAGTCTACACTGATGTCTTAGATGGATAAACTCCTGATTACTATCCTTGTGACCTGGGTTCAATTACCTGTTCAGGAGTTTGAGGCAGGAATGGACAGTATGTACAACCTGGGAGGGAGGGTGCTCATTTGGTTAATACTCGCATGGTTCATTTCCCTGGCAGAGCTTTGGGAAACTCCTTGGGTATGTGTGGTATCTGATGTGGGCAGGGTAATCCTGCCAACAGTTACCCTTTGTGAAAGTGAGGAGTGAACTGGCATTATCATCCATTGCAGTTATCACTGAGTGTTGTTGGGCAGGCTGGAGGAAGGATGTTAAGAGGTAAACACTCCTCGGCAGCACTGTGAGGCTGCCCCAGATGTCTCCATCTCTTGACCAGCCCTGAGCATAGGTCAGAGTTAGTCTGGCAGAGGTTAAGTCAAATTTGTTAAACCCAGTGACTAAGGAAGTAGATGACAGTCAGAAATACTCTTGAATTTATTTCTGTATTATGGGTGCTTTATTTGGTGTTCTCACTTGAAAGGCATAATCCAGACACCAGAATAAATATATTAAGTCAAAGGTACTTTTACTTATATTATGGCCTGGTAACGAACTGATGATCCTATTATTGTCAGTAATTATGGTGCTAAATTTGAACATTACAATTACTAAAGACCCCAAGAAGAAAAATTTCAAAGTAAGTTTACTGCGAGCTGTAACCGATTACACAGTTAATACATACTTTTGAAGTACTGAATGGTTTTTATTGCATTACGTATTTATGAATTTATTTTACTTAACATTTGTCAACCAAAGCAATACACTGATCCAGGGCAAACTAATTTCAGACACAGCATGAATGGGGCAGTGTGTGTGAAAAATGTGTTAGTTTTTTCTTTTTACTGCACCCAAAATGTTAATACTAAATTCTGAGATGTTTTTAACAAAACTCAAGATAGTAACAGACACAAATGAAAATGTTTAAGTATGTGAATGCCAGTCCCATGTCCATGGTGGGTACCTGCTGAAATTCTGAGGAATGCAAATGTGATCTTCAAAACATTGTAACTAAAGCCGCAAATATAGGTGACTACATAACATTTTTTTATTTCCCCTTTGTTGTTCGGGTTAGTCTCACTAGGCGAGTATCTCTTTTCAGGAGAGACTTGAGGTGGCATTTATACTACTGGGGGAAATTTGGCCAGGGCATCAGGAACTTCCCCTACTCTGAGTAGCTGCTACATGTAGTGGGATATTAAAATTTATATGGCAGAAAGATGAGAAGAATTAAAAAAATGGAGACCCATTACACTAAATAACACAGACTATAAAATGTTATGAGAATAATGCAGAGGTGAATGGAAGGAAGGATAAACAATATTATGGAGAGAGTATATATGGTATCAAAGGGAAGGAATGTCAAGAATTGTTACTGGTTGTGACAGAAATTTTGGAAGATATTATAAGTAAAAGAGAGGATGTGAAACTTGCAGTAGGTGATATTAGCAAGGCATTTGATACAGCAAGACATGACGTTTTGTGGGCTGTTATAGAGAAGTACAGAAAAGGTAATATAAGTAGGAAATTAAGTATGTCAGCATATCAAAATAAGGGTGTTAGTGAATGGGCGGCTGAGTAAAGAAATATGTCTAAACTCTGGTATAAGACAAGGATGCACAACAAAAAAACAAAGCCAGCAGACAATGGCAAACTGTAAATTTTAATAGGACTCCCATACAGAGCATAGGTAATCCATAAAAACAGACCGGTTTCAGCTGAAACTTCACTTAGCCTTCTTCAGTGTTAAGTAAATGAATAACAATAAACACATTCAAATACTATTCATATGGAAAAATGTAGAGCAACCATTGGTCCCTCACAAATGCTCATTTAATCCAGGTGAAAATAATGCACCTAATATGATGATCCATTTCTTTTCCTTTGAGTTTAAAAGGCCATGCCATCTGGCTTTATTAGCCCTGTTCCCATGATTCTGTCAATAACTGTAAACCTGAATACTGCATTAGGGTGTTTGTTGGTATGTTTAAATAAAGCATTGCTAGATTTTGTATTTCTGATTTCACTTAAGTGGTCTGAAATCCAAATCCTCAGTGGTCTAGAGGTCTGACCTACATAGAATGCAGAGCAGGTACTGGTGGCTAGATAAACCAGCCAGTCGGTCCCACAGTTAGCAAAAAAACAAATATTATAGACATTGCCCATATTGTAGCTGGAAAAATCCTTTGTTTTGCTGACATTCCTACAGTGGGTGCAATGGCCACAGGGTACACAACCTACTAGTGGGTCCCCAGGCAGTGTCCTTTGACTTAAATTATCCATGCCTCTAGAGATATGCTTGTAATGACTCAACTGGGAACCAATATTTCTACCCCTACGAAATGAGAACAAGCACCTGTCCCCCAAAATAGTAGAGAAGTAATCATCAGCCTGTAGTATATTCCAATGTCTCTGCATGCTATTAAGTAAAAGATCCGTGTTTCTACCATAAGTGATCACCAAATGAATGACTGCTTGGTTATTCACTGACTTATGTTTGTACTGTAAAGTATCCTGCCTGTCCAATGCAGACACAGTATTGCTAGCGCTCAGGACGTGCCCCATTGCATAAACCCTATATTTGAATCTAGAAATAATATCCTCCCTATAGTGTTCATAGGTGTTAGTCTCTGAGCAAATACGTTTGATCCTGAGAAATTGGGACTTAGGTATGTCCCTGCAGATATGGGGTGGATGAAAGCTGGAGGCATGGAGAAGGGAATTATATTGGGGATACTTGCGGTATACCTGTGTCTCCAGAGTATGATCATCATTCCTCGTAATTAATACATCCAAAAAAGTAATACTCTGGGAATGATAATTAGCTGTAAATTTAATACCCCACTTATTATCATTTAGGTAACCTACAAATTCCCTTAAATATGTCTCGTCCGATCTCCATACCATCCAGCAGTCATCCAAAAATCTTCTCCAGATGTCGATTTCATCCAAATATAGATTATGTGCATTATCATAGATCAAAAACTCCTCCACATAGGCCATGAACAAGTCTGCGTAAATTGGGGCAAATGATATCCCCATGGCCGTCCCTTGAGTTTGCCAATAACATTTGTCTTGATAGTAAAAGACATTCTTAGTCAATACATGTTCAGCAAGCCCAATGAGAAGAGTATTGAAACCTGGAGAGTAAAATTCAGACATTTGTAACCAATACTCCAGGGCATCCAAACCCGCCCAGTGGGGAATATTGGTATATAAGGCAGAGACATCCAGAGTGCAGAGTAACCACTCTGGTTCTAACTGGGTGTCCACAATGATTTGGAGAAATTCTGTGGTGTCCTGGAGTCTAGATCGTACCCACCTAAGTAAAGGTTGTAAGTGTCTAGTTAAAAACTGGGATAAGGGTTCTGTTAGGGAGCCTCTACCCGAGGCAATAGGCCTACCTGGTGGGTGGTTCAGGTCCTTATGTATTTTGGGAAGAAAATATACGTACTGATTAGTAGGATCCGTAACTATTAAATGATGTAAATCATGATCAGAAATGATACCTTCTTCCCTAGCTAAGTTTAAAAAGGGATCAATTTCTTTCCTGAACATAAAGGTGGGATCTAAGGGCATACAAGTATAATAATGTCCCTCCCTTGTCTCAATGCTTCCTCATTGTACTGTGTCCAGTTCATGACTACCACAGCTCCCCCCTTATCTGCAGGCAAAATAACTAAGTCCTTATTCTCAATCAATTCTTGTAAAGCTGCTGTTTCGATCTTTGAGATGTTGTTAGCTTTACACATATGTTCCCTAAAGTTATAATGTAGGTCCTTCAGCACAGAAGTTTGAAACATAAGCACATGGGGGTGCATAGGGGGTATACATTTGGACCTGTGATACTGAAATCTATCACCAGGTGCAACATTATCAGAATCCTTGAAAAACATTCTTAAGTTTAACAATCTGCAAAAGGCAATACATCCTGAACGAGCTTATCTTCTGACACAAAGAAACCAGGAATAAATCTTAGTCCCTTGCTTAATACTTTTATGTGTGTATTAGGCAACGATACATTTGAGATGTTGAGAACATTATTCTGGTTTGTTATGTCCGTGTCATTAGTTCCAGTAGGCCATCCATATTTTCTATTCTTTGCATGTTTTCTACCCCCCCCCCCCAATCTGCCGTTGTCTAAAGGGTTGGCTCTTTTGGATATGGGGGAATCTCCATAGTGCTGCATGTCAGGGTCTGTCACAGATAATGATTCATCCACAGAGGTTTCATAATTAGAACTAGATTATGTAGTTCTTTTCAAAATCGATCTGGGTCTCTTGCGTTTACCCCCTTTTTTGACCATGTCATTGAACCTGATCTGTTTGCTCATATTGCTAAACTGGGTTTCCTTGTCGCAATCTGCTAGATACCTCTGATAGTTTCTCATCTTTTTGGACTTAAGATATTGCTCTAAATTGACCAAGTCCTTACTTAATTTGTTAAGACAAGTTTGGTATACTGGCAGTCCCTCGTATGTTTTGGTAATCTCACATAACCTAGTTAGCTCCACTGTGTCTGTTTCAATGGCCCTATCATAATAAGCTAATAGGATTTTAACAAAACCCATTGATGCTTGTTGTTGGGCGTCCGCCCATTGTTCAGTTAATTCTGCATCAATCTTGCCCACCAAAGGATGAAGGCGAACCCTCAAACCCCATGGAGCCATGTGCTTGGCCAAATAGGCCTTAAATAATTTTGCATGCCAGACATTAGTTCTTAGGGATCTCAACTGTTTGGTTAAATTCTGAAAATGTGCTTCACAAGAAGCCTCCAAAGTTATAGGAATGGAGTTATTATGTATATTGGTATCCATGCCCAGGCTAAAAACACCCAAGTCATCTTTATCGGCTGACAATCCCTTCAAAATGATAGTCAAATCCATGGCAATGGGTGTTGCAAAAGGAATTTCCTATAGATTGAATCAATATACCAATTTGTTAATAATGATCAAAGTTCCAGATCTACTGCCCCTGGTGGGATATAAGGTTAGATCACCACAAAAAGAGGAAATACTTAATTTTAGTGTTCCGACCAGCAGTGCATGAAAATATTATTTAGTGACTACTCACTAAAAAATATTGCCAAAAGGCCCCATTGGAACCTAAGTCTCAATTGGAATAACCATTAAACAACACAGCAATGCTACATTCGGAATAATACATTGATCCATAAATCTAATTATTCATAAACCAAAGAGGACAATAATAGCCCTTGCTCTCAATTCTGAAATTACAATTATATTTGGATAATTAAGATCTCAATATCTGTGAGGCAATGCTATGTCCACTTGTGCTGTCATAAGTAAAGTCTTTTTTGTTGTGATTTTGGTGGTTTGGAGCCTTGCAGTTGGCGTACGCGCAGGGAACACTATGTGGTTTGGATAAGACAAGGATGCCCCATGAGTGGATATTGTTTGCATTAGTAATGAATGCAATAGTGAGTGAAGTAAAATGAAAGATGACAGATATGTGATGCAAAAGGAGGTGGTGAGTCCAGTAGTTTTGATATAAACAGATGATACAGCTGTAAATGATAAGAACAAAATATGGAAGAGGGAAGTGTTGGTTTGCCTGAATGGATGTTTAAATGAAATGGGGATGACCTTGAATAAAGATAAAAGTAAGGATCTGGATGATGTGGTGAAAATTAGGGTGTTTATTCCTTTGCTATGAAAACTATTTGGGAAAAAGGATGTAGTTGTGATGCAATGGGAACGTTAGATAAAATAAATTAATCTTCTGTGGAGGACATATAAATTGGCATTTAGGAAAAAGGGTCTAGCTGGTGAATTTGGTATTAAACGGAGAAATAGTGTATATGTCAAATGTTTATATGAGCCCCAAAAAATATGAAGTCAATTGTGTAATTGGCATTTTCTTTCATACGGGGTTCAAGATTAAGCCCAGTGAAAAGAGACGTGTTGTACATGAATGAAGATGAAGGGGTACTGTGGTTACTAAAGCCACTTGTTTATTTTGCATTTTCATTAAACTTGTACAGTGTACTAAAGTGGGTAAAGGAAGAGAGTGAGAATATTTGAATATAAGTACAAAAAATTCTGGGAGCTGATGAAAAGAAGAAAAGAAAAACAAAGAAATGTAAATGAAGAAATTGAAAATTATCAAGGAAAAATATTACCATGGAAAATAAAAATTGATGATCTAGATAAAGATAGAAGGATGTGGTATAATAATTTGGCAAAACAGTATTATTATCTAAATCCATGGGATAATTTACAAGAACGGATTAAAAAACATTTAAATAAGGAAAAAGTGGTGGCGATTGTACAATGTCAGGATTTCCTATGGAGACTGATAATAAATACGTTACCAGTAAAGAGGCATATTCCATGTAAAAAGAAAGATGAAAAAGTGTGTTTATTTTGTGGAGAAGAAAAAACAACAGAGCATGTTTTTAAATGAAAAAGAGTGTTGAAACTCTGAAAAAATTTGTGTGAAGAACGTTTTAAGAATATTAATGACAAACAATATAGATATGAATATGATTGTGAATGGATATTATAAAAATAAGAAAAAAGAATATATGAGAAGGGTAGATAAGAATTTATTTTATGTAATATGGGTTATCTGGAATGAAAGACTGAATGAAATTTTGTTTAATGGGAAATGGATTTTGGCAGATTATTGCCTGTGGAAGAAGGAGTAGAGGTCAATTATGGAAGAATAACAATGAGGATGCTATACGAAAAATGCTAAACAGCAAAAAGAAAAAAATTGAATAGAAAATGAAATGTGCATATTTGTGCCTGAAAATATGTACATTTTGTAAATATGTAAATAATGTTTCTTATTTTGCGTTAAATAAAGGGCCCCTACTCTTTTCAATAGGTGCTGTGGGATCTTTTACATCCACTTGCCCTACCAACTAACATTAAATCTGAAGAATGACACCTCAAGAGTGCAGCAACCCCCTTATGCCACTCTGCAGTGTCAATAGTCAATCTAACTAGTGTGGGAATACAACCCACACTTTTCTGCACCAAAGGCAAATATGCTACCTGTTGTGCCACTGCAAGTTTAATGATGGCTATCTCACAGTATTATGTTTATGTAAGTACAAGGTAATGCAGAAAACAGTGTGGAAAAGTCCCCTCCAAATAATATTTTTCAGGATATGCTGATATTTGTTCCGACTGCAGTTTATTTTTCAAAATGGCAGAACATGTACGATCAGGTCTCACATAGCTGTCAAAAAACAATAAGCAGTTAAACACAGAATGAAACAAAGAAATGAAGTTAAAAAAAGTTATATAAAAAACTATACTTGGATTTGATTTCTCAGAAGGCCTTCCAAAGAAAAGGAATGGTAGGAGTGTAATAAAGCGACACTGCAGAGGGGACTTCTTATACATCAAACAACATGGTGAGTAAGTGCATGGTATAAAACAGCCATTGAAACAGACACTTATGAAATAACATCTCAAAAAGTCTAATTACTACCATATGCAGTCAAGTGCAAAAAAAAAACAAAAGTTATGCGCTCAGTATAATGATAGATGCATGTTGTCTGTCTCTGCCTAGTTTGAGTTGTGGGTCTTCTGGTCCGACTAGGATCCTACACGGGCCAATTCCAAAGTCTTTGACTCACTTGGCTCCTCCTCCCTTACCCCCAACTACTGTCTCCTTGCTCTAATCCTCAGATCTAGTTTGCCACCACTCTGGTTAGCAACTCGATCTTGGCTCCGCTCAGTGTTTTCTTTACTGGTACCTAGTGTAGTGTGTTTTGGTGTGATTTTTGCTATCCCTTACCCTAGCATTTAGTTACTGTCTCTTTTGTCTGTGTTTTAAGTAGATAGGTAGGTAGAGAGTATTTTTGTTGTCCATTTTGCTTTGGACTTTATCATCCATTTGAAATCCCTGCCTTTTTGTCAAATTTAACTAAATTTTTTTCCCTTAGGCTTGTTAGTTGATTACTGCCCTCTTTGTTAGAAATGTGGTACTGTAGCTGCTTTTCTTTTCTGTGTCCTGTATTTAGCAATGGATAAGGGATTTAAGAAGTGTGTGGCCTGCAAGCACAAGCTGCTCTCACAGAACACACATCTGAAGTGCATGTATTGCTTGGGCGCATTGCACCTGGACCTTGGGTGCTCTATATGTAAGGGTTCAAGACCAGAGCCATTAATGAATGTACAGCCAAAATGGTCCTCAAAGGACTTCTCCCCTATTTTTCTTCTTCTTCTTCTGTTGCTTCCTCCTCGACTCGAAGGCTGGGTTTGAGAAGCACCAACTGTGGGACTCCAGATCTTCTAATGGGAATCGGAAGAGATCCTCTTCTTCTTCCTCCTCAGACTTGCCAGACCTGAAGATCCCATGACTTTCTGGTCTCCCAGCTGCTCCAGCACCAATCTCCATCAGTGCTGGCAACCGGCAAGGTTTTGTCTTCAGTTCTGAGCCTTCCAATCCCCTTTCAGGTTAAAGGGGTCCTTTTCGGTAGTTTACCATCCCCCTTTTTGCCTTCCACCCCACCAGAACTGTTGCAGGTGTCTTCCCCTTCTCTGCCCCAGTGCTAAGCCACTCCTGCTTGGATCCTACATAAAAGATTGTCTTTATCTAAACAGCCATCCAAGCCCCCATCAGTTGTGCCATCCATCCAGTCAACATACTTAGTCTGAGGTCACAGTACACCACAGTAAGTGGAATACTTCTTTTTACTCTAAAACCAAATGATCCATGCTCCATCTGCCTCTAATGTTATGCCGCCTCAAAGTTATTATATTCAGTTATTATGGTGTGTGGGAGGGACACAAGACATACAAGAAACATATGATACTATTTTGTGGTTTCAACTCTTTATGTTGGGTTTCTTCTTCTATGAAATATTGTGCACTTTATCATATACAAAAAAACCCTGCACAAAGGCAAATGCATGGCTCAAGAAACCAAAGTATAAAATCAAAAAACGTATAGAGCCAGCATACAGTGACCTGAACAAAAGGTTTATTGTAATATATAAATATATAAACAGCAAAACAGACCGGTTTCGGCCGGACAATATCACAGCCTTCTTCAGTGTAAAGCAAACAGAAAAACAATGCTGTTTAAATATGTACTTCTCAAAGCTCATTGGTGGATATCTAAAATTGTTCATTAAGCCCTGGTGGAAACAATCCACCTAATCTGATAATCCATTTCTTTTCTTTGGCATTTAAAATAGAATACCAACCTGTTTTATTGGAACAATTCCCTTGTATACTGTCAATAACCATAAAAGAAAATTTAGCAGTAGTGTGTGTCATATGATGTTTATATAATGCATTATGAGCTCTTTTGTTCTTGATATTACTAATATGTTCAGATATGCGTAATCTTAATGGGTGGGAAGTTTGTCCCACATAAAAAGAGCCACAATTGCATGTTGCCAAATATATCAGCCAATCACTACTGCAGTTAGCAAAGAAATGAAGATCATAAACTGAAGAACAATTCCTGCTAGAAAATTGCTTGGATTTGCATACATGTTGACAGTTGGTACAATGACCACAAGGAAAACAGCCATACAATGGTTCTCCCATCAGCGTTGTTTGTGAGAGTTGTGAGTTGTTCAAGGTATTTCCACATTTATAATGATTAAAAAAAGAACTGAGATTTTTCCCTTTCCTGAATGAAAATAAAGATCTATCCGGAATAATATTTGCAAGCTCATAATCACATTGCAAAATATTCCAGTGTCTATGCACACTTTGAATTAGACTGTCAGAATTTCTAGCATAGGTCGTTATAAACCTAATGGGTTGTGATGATGTTGCTGATTGGTCTCTATAAGTAAGAAGTTCTGATCTATCCATAGAGTTAACCTGGTGACTAGCCTTTAGCACATCTCCTATCCTATAACCCCGGGATTTAAATCTGCTGGTTAAATCACCCTTATGTTGTTGAAAGGAAGAATCTTCAGAACAAATACGTTTGACACGTATGAATTGTGATTTTGGAATATTTTGTGCAATATGAGGTGGGTGATAACTGGAGGCGTGTAAGATGGTATTGTATTGGGGGTACTTCCTGTACACCTCAGTACCTAGTGTGTGATCAGGTAATCTTTTGATTAACACATCTAAAAAAGTGATTGTGTTTAGATCATAGTGTACAGTAAACTGTAACCCCCATATATTGTGATTCAAATATGAAACAAAATCCATGAGTTGGCATTCATCACCCTTCCATACTAGCCAAACATCATCCAAATAACGTCTCCAGATGTCAATATATTCAATGAATATATTGTTATGGCAGTCATAAATGATATGTTTTTCAACATAAGCCATAAATAGATCAGCATATATGGGGGCAAAAGATGCCCCCATTGCTGTTCCTTTAGTTTGCCAATAACAATTATCCTTGTAATAAAAGACATTATTCGTGAGGACATGTTTGGCTAGACCCACCAGAAATGAATTGAAGTTCGCTTCATATAAGCCCGATACTTCTAACCAATAGGCCATTGCATCCAAACCAGCTTGATGGGGGATGTTGGTATATAGGGCACTTACATCCAATGTGCATAGAAACCACTCAGGTTCCAACTGTGTGTCTGAAATAATCTGCAGAAAGTTAGTCGTGTCTTGCAATCGGGATCGCACCACATGTAATAGGGGTTTAAGATGTTTGGTGAGATACATGGATAAAGGCTCAGTAATGTACCCTTTACCAGATACAATAGGTCTGCCAGGTGGATTTAATGGGTCTTTATGAATCTTGGGTAAGAAATAAATGTATTGAGTTGTAGAATCCTTGACCATAAGTTGATGCATAACCTCATTGTTAATAATAGCTTCATCCCTGGCCAAAAGCAAAAATTGATCAATCTGTTTTTTGAACCTGAAAGTAGGATCAATAGGCATAATGGAATAATATCTGTGATCAGAAAGCTGTTTGTTTGCTTCATTATCATAATCACACCAGTTAAGTACAACTACAGCTCCACCTTTATCTGCAGAGATAATAACTATATCTTTGTTGTTTTGAAGTTCCAGAATAGCTTGTTTTTCAACCAAAGTAAGATAATTGGATTTAAAATGTATATCCAAGCTAGGAAAATGAAGATCTTTGAGCACGCTATTCGGGAACTGGTGTACCATAGGATGCATGGGGGGAGAAAAACTGGATTTGTGATAGACAAATTTATCCTTGTTAAAATTACTATCAGTATCTCCAAAAAACAGTTTCAAATTTAAATTTGGATAATTTGGATATTCACATCCCAACCCCACCCCCTGCCCAGAAAACCACAGTGAAAAACTTCTCTAAAGCAAATTTCACACTCCTCAAAACTGAGGTGGAATCCTTCAAAGCCCCCGGGCTGTGGAAAATACAGCCCAGACCGCAGAATCCTTTATAAATGCATTCTATGAACACCTTCAGGAATGCATGGATCATGCGATCCCAAATAAAACCAAGACCCAATCCTCCAAAGGCAGACGTCCTGTCTGGTGGACCCCAGCCATAAACAAACTATACAATAGAAGGAGGAAGCTAATAAATGATAGAGCAAAATCCCAAAAAGGGAAGGCATCACCGATCAGTATTAGCAAAAAACTACGGGCACTCATAAAATTGTCTAAGGCCAGCTTCGAGAGAAAAATTACACAGGACACTAAGGATAATCACAAGGCTTTCTTTAGTTATGTTAGGAACCTGGGTGGTAATTCCCAGATATGCTCAGAATTAGTCCAAAATGACAATAAATACACTGAACCCACAGACATTGCCAACATCCTAGCTGACAGGTTCAGCGCAAACTCCCCCCCCCTCCCCACCAAAAGGGCAAATATCTATCCCAGCAGAGTGCTGCCCCCCTGACATCTCAGATGCTCAGGTAAGAGCCGCCCTCTCCAAAGCAAAAAACACAGCATCAATGGGACCAGACGGTGTCCCGGGCTGCGTCCTACATGAACTCCAGGAAGAGCTAAACCCAAACATAAAACAACTGTTCAATCTCAGCTTTACTACAGGATATGTGCCCAAAGAGTGGCATACAGCAACAGTGGTCCCTCTCCATAAAGGTGGTGCCTCAACGGATCCTGGAAACTATCGCCCCATAAGCCTGACTAGCTTGGTCTGCAAAGCTATGGAAAGGATCATCATGGACCTCATAAATAAAGATATTGGGGACCTACAGACACTGGATCCTACCCAGTTCGGCTTTGTTAAGGGCAGATCCTGCCTCTTAAACCTGGTTGATTTCTTTGAAACAGTCACCAAGGCCATTGACAAGGGGAAGGTGGTCCACACAGCCTTCCTGGCCCTCGCAAAAGCCTTCGATACAATACCCCACTCGGGCATTATAGATAAGCTCACCAGCTTAAATATAAACCCCTATGTCACTAGATGGATTGCAAACTGGCTCAAGGACAGAACCCACATGGTTAGAATTGCTGGAGCCATGTCAGACTCCAAACCAGTTACAAGTGGTGTCCCACAAGGCTCAGTCCTGGGACCTCTCTTGTTCGGTATATATTTCTCGGAGGTACAGGCCAACACAGAAGGACTGTGGCTGACCAACTTCGCAGATGACTGCAAACTGGGTGCCATAATCGACTTTCCAGCCGACACAAGCATCCTCCAAAAGGGCCTCATAGGAACAGACAACTGGTGCCAGAGCCATGGCCTCAAGCTAAATGCCAAAAAGTGTATAGTCATCCCCTTTGGCAAAAACAAAGTGCCCACAAATTACCACATAGGTGGTAATCCATTAAGTACAGAAGAAGTAATTAGGGACCTGGGGACCCAAGTTGATAGCAATCTCTCATTTGACAACCACGTGGCCAAAGTGGTTAGAAAAACATTTTATATAGCCCACCTAATCATGAAGGGATTCACATCTAGATCAGGGAGGTCATCGTGCCTCTTTACTCATCCCTCATCAGGCCCATAATCGAGTACAATGCCCCTTTTGGGATGTACCTTACCAGACACCTGTAGCAACTGGAAAGACCCCAAAAGTACCTCACCAAGAGGATCAAAGGGCTCAAACAGATGCCATATGCTGCCCGGTTAAAGAAACTCCAGCTCTACTCAGTGGCATACCGCCTGTTCAGAGGCGATCTGTGCCTGACGTATAAAGCCATGTCCAACCCGGAATTAATGGACATGCTGCACCTCAGAAAATCCAAATCCCATCGAGCTACGTGCTCGAGAGACTTGAACCTCAGCACTGAAATAAATAGGACATGCTGAAGGGACAGATTCATAACCCAGAGGCTCCTTTCACTCTGGAATAAAATCCCAGTCCAGGTTAGGCAGAGTCCCTCATTGACTCTCTTCAAGAGGAATCTTGATGAGTGGATGGGAGATCATAGGTTTACCCCGGGTATCACTTCTGTGTCACTGTTAGACAGAGGCACAGTATACTAACCTCGAAAAAGGGCATAGCAAAATAAATTTAAAATGGGTGGTGAAAGCTAAACACATTCTGGCTAGGCTTATAAATGCCCTAGGGCAGATAGCCTAGTATGAACCTATGAACCTATGAACCTATAAGGGTGGACCATCAACAGATCCCAGAAACTTCAGACCCATAAGTCTGACTAGTCTTATATACAAAGCCATGGAGATGATCAACAAAGGTATAGGAGACCTTCATATACTGAATCCATCCTAGTTTGGCTTTGTCAAAAGAAGACCATACCTATCGAACCTAATGGACATCTTTGAGAAGGTCACCAAGGCAATGGATAAGGGTAAAACACTACACATTGCCTGCCTTGACCTGGCTAAGGCATTTGATACAAAACTCCATTCTGGCATTGTTAACAAAATATGGAATTAGGCATAAACCCCTATATAATACTCTGGATAGCCAGGTGGCTCACAGATAGGACCCAGAAAGTTAGGAGATGAGACCACCTCCTCAAAGAGGCCAGTCATCAGTGCAGTCCCTCATGGCTCTGTGCTGGGCCCGCTACTCTTTGGCAGCTACTTCTTAGAAGTCAAAGCTAATGTCAAATGCCTCTGCTTGACAGAGTTTGTAGATGATTGTAAACTGGGAGCAGTCATGGAATCCCCCTAAGATACTAACATCTTACAAGAAGGTCTAACGCAGACAAATGACTGATGCCAAAGCAATGGTTTAAAACTCAATGCAAAGAAATTAATTACAGTGCCTTTTGGGAAATCACCCTGCCTAGGAAACTATGTTAATAATAAAACACCCCAAAGAGTTGACCCATTAGTCAGGGATCTGAGAACACATGTAGCCAGTAACCTAGCCTTTGACCAACATGTATCCAAGGTAGTAAGGAAATGCTTCCATGCTGCTCAACTTATAAGTAAGTACATGCCATTTAGATCCAGGGAAGTCATTGTACCACTATATTTGGCCCTCATCAGACCCATAATTAAGTATAATGCCCCTTTCCATATGTACCTGACCAGATACATGCAGCAGCTGAACATCTGCAAAGGTTCCTTACAAAAGGAATGCAGGGCAAAAACACAATGTTGTCCTATGCAGAGTGCCTCAAGGCCCTATATCTGTATTCAGTTTCCTACATACTACTGAGGGGTGATCTATGCTTGACATCATGCAATGATGCATGATGCAAGGCATCCCCGGACCGAGCTCTGATGAACCTTTTGCACATCTGCAAAACAAACAGCATCAGAAGTACTAGATCTAAAGACGTAAATTTTGCTTGCAACACAAATAGGACATGTTGGAGAGACGGATATGTATCTCAGAGAATTCTTTTTCTTTGGAACAGGCCCCATCCATGTGAAACAGAGTCCCTCCCTAACCCTATTTAAGTGTAACTTAGACCATTGGATGGGACATCAAAAATTCACCCCTATTTTGGCACCCACATCTCTTATAAGTTCATAGGTTCATAGGTGTTTACTAGGCTAATGACCACAAGGCCTTTTTAAGCCTAGCCATGCATCACAAATCTCTGACAAGTTCTGATACCCTTGAAAAGTGTAAGCAGGGGTTTGGGAGATGAACCATTTACAGTTTAGCTGTATCCATTAGAAATATAGGCACCAAACTGGGGATGAATTTCCGGTTTCCCATCCAATTATCCAAGCTGCACTTGAACTGGTTTAGGGAGGAACTCTGCTTCACATGGATGGGGAGAGGTCAAGATAATGGACAGAGGCAGTCAGTAAATCATGTTGTAAACAACATTATACAACGACCCCCCCCCCATTAATATTCCAAAACGTGCACGCTGATTGGTCAGTGTGAACATTGTAAATCAGAGTTATAGTAATGGAAAAAGGACCGGTCGCCCGGACTTTTTCCATTAGTATAACTCTTTTTTTTTTTACAGCAACGGAGAATGCAAGACCTCTGTTGCTTATTACAACCTGTCTCGCCATGTTAAACGAGTTTAACGTAGCGAGACAGCTTTTAAAAAAAGCAACGGAGCATCTCCGTTGCTTTTTTTAAAGTTGTCTCGCTATGTTAAACCCATTTAACATAGCGTGACACTTTAAAAAGCAACGGAGATCTTGCTTTCTCCGTTGCTTTTTTTAAAGCTGTCTCGCTAGGTTAAACTCGTTTAACATAATGAGACAGGCTGTAAAAAGCAACGGAGGTCTTGCTTTCTCCATTGCTTTTGCCCACAGCTCTGATCGTAAATATATGCATGCACAGTACATCAGAACTGCCGCAGAATAAACAGACAGCTGCAGAAGGGCAGCAAGGAGGCATTATACAATGCCATTATTTAAGAAAAGTAATTATTTTTTTTCTTAAATAATGTCATTGTATAATAGCAATAACCCACTTCTGGGTGTGGGTAATACTGGATTTACCCACGGTTGGCTTTGTTTGGCCACTCGGGCTTCGCCCTCGTGACCAAACCACACCAACCATGGGTAAATCCAGCATTACCCACACCCAGGCGTGGGTTATTGCTATAATCACCCATATATAAACATCTAAAGCATATAACTTGTGGGACACATTTGGGTTGCACTACTAGACTTGTAAAGACCCTAGTGATCATTAGCCTAGTATACAAATATCAATAAATAAATATAAGCAGAGCAACTGTCTTTTCTCTTATTGTTTATTTACATTATCTTTTTCAAACCTTTCTTTTTTTCAGTTACAGCATTAGCTTAGTTAAAACAAGTACACGTCTGGTCACTGTTAAATGCCTGGCTTTGTTCATATTATGACATGGCTATATTTACTGTATTCTTTGCTGCTGTAACATGCCTTTACACTACTTGTTAGATTTCTTTATTAATCACATTTTTTATTATTCATGAGCTCATTTAGTTGATGGACTGTCTATATTCATGCTTCACATGGATTTTGTGTTGTACCTTAAATGGGAATATACCAAATAACGACTGGCTACAGAAAGAAGTTAATTAGAAAAAAGATGAACAGAAAACATTTTAACTTTAGATGTGAAGTAAAGTGAGAGTTTGCCCCCCCACCTCCCCACTGTGTGATGGAATTCTAGAACCGTCACATTTTTAGTCTCTCAGAATTTACATTTTCCTCAGAAGAGAAAAAAAGAGGGAAAAGGATCATTTCCTGACAGGAAAATAAAAGAAAACAAAAACACCTAGGTATGTGTTTCATTTTTGTCATAAAATGCATATAAGGGTAAAACTTGTTCATCCACAAATTTATTGTGTGAAGATTTCCATAGTATATGTTTATTTAATTGTAAGTATTAAGTATAATGTGAAATAATTAAGTTGCTTATGTAATTTTATCATCTAGATGGTAGCAGTTTCCCACCTTTACTGGGTGAACTGAGATACTTTTATCTATGTAAAAGCAGTAGATTTCAGTGCATTGGGTGAACTGTGATAGTTTTGTATGGGAGAAATGACACTAAAAAGAACTGTTTTAAAATGGTTTAAGGTAGTGAAATTTGTCTTAGCAAGCAGAAGATCTTTCCAACTTCTTATGTTCAGGAAGTGCTATATCATACCTTGTAAATAACATGCTTGATTTTTTTAGCTACATTTTCTGTTTTTTATGTTTTGTTTAGAGATATTTTGCTGAGAGATACAGTGCAGTTTAACCTTATAAGTGGAATATGTGGATTGTTAGTGGAGTTTACATGGATTACACATTTTTGAATGGAATAGCTTGATGTAAAAATCTGTAGTTTCCTTTACTCACTGTTAGACCACTTACTCCATTTCTGCACATTAAACATCAGATTGCATTATTATATACTAGTTTATGATAAGCAGACCTGTTTGTTAGAATATGGCATCAGTGTGCAGGTGCTTCAGAGTATTTTCCTTTAAGAGCAGTAGTGGTACAAGACAAATGAAGGAGTATATAAGAGATATCTCATCTGTGACTCCCTTGTTTCCATAACTTGGCAGTAGGTGTTTATTCAGCCACAGAAAAGCTGTAACTGGTTCTAATTTTTAGCAGTGACTGTTAACCCATACACATACATCTCAACTGTCCAGATGTTTGCCTCATGTTTTTGTTCTGTTCATTATAAGATTTATGGTTTTATGGCAAATCATTATGGACTGAAGTCACTAAATAATGACAGACATTTCAGACTCTGACTTCATAATCTTCAGAAAATGCATACTAATACATAACTTGTTATTCTAGCAACTATCTAAGTTTATAAGAGCAATATTTAAAATATGTCCCTAAAAGTTTGAGAGGTATGCCATACAGTCATAAGGTTATTGCAGGAGCCTATGCTGTGTGTGCCATGGTATACACATTTAAAAAATAATTTATGTTAAATAAATTTAATAAATATTAAAGCATAATATTAAATATTAAAGTTAATAAATATTACCTGTGGCAGGCACCATTTTTAAAACTACAATCCACTCTGCTACAGGCCCCATGAGGAGCTCAGTGTCTCTCCAGTAAGTGTTTTACAACTGTAAATGCCTATTTATGTTGAATTGTGTTAGACATTTTACAACTGTATATGTTTATGTTGAATTGTGTTAGACATCTAATATGATTCCTGCTTTATTATTGGAAGCTACTATGCCATGCTAGCATTTTGTCTGCACCAAGTTGTTTTTCGTATAATAATATAGTCTGTTTGCATAGCTGCACCTTGTTCACTAATGTTATTCGTGTAATTGTGTTGTCTGTAGACAGCTCATTCTGGTGTCTAATTATTTCTATATAGTTGTGCTGTTACTTTTGGATAGAATCACATTAGACAATCTCGACAGAGTGCTGCTCACTATATTTTTATCTGTGACTGCATAACTGTCTTGAGGTTTCTTCTGACAATTTTTTTTCCAGTTGGCTCGGTATCTGCATTTACTAGTAGTTGGTTCAAGACATATGTTCCTGCATACAGTAGCTATTTGCTCAGTTTGTTTTTTGTAATCTTTATAATATATCTTTACCATCTCAAAGTGCTTACTCCTCTCTGTACTCTTCTTTTCTAGACCTAACACCACTCTTAAGTATTCAACTGTGGTACCACCTTTATCATTCTTATAAGAAAAGCACAGTCCTGGTCTGAACTGTCTGCAAACAGCTAAAGTTAACTTTGAGTATGTGTCTACCTGTTTGAGCCAATATTCATTTTCCCCTGGAGAGCACTCTGCTTTGGCTTGTAAGCAGCCCCCCCAACACATACACACACACACTCATCTTCCACTTTCTCTCTTATTCCCTTCTGTTAGCAGATAGTATCCATAATCTGATCAATACTGTGTGTTTGTTAATTTAAACTGAGACCACAGTGGCCTACTAATACAAGGTTATCCTGTTTTTCCACCTGAAAATGGCTAAGAAATGACTTACAGTTTCAGAGCAGTCCTTGGTAAATTGTGATTGTTTCTCAAACACTAACTTGTCTTTGCTTTGGCTCATTAGCAGCAGTACAAAGAACTGCCTGCTCACACCCTTGTTCTCCCCTCCCCCTTCCCTGTTTATTACCTTAAGACAATTCCAAAGTTAATAAATATTACCTGTGGCAGGCTCCATTTTTAAAACTACAACTACCCTTGTCACTATCATATGTTCATTCATCAGTTAACTCTGTTACCTGATTGTTTCCAGCCCCCTCATAAGAGCAACTAACAGGGTCTCTACCCGCTTCGCTCCCCACCCTGTCCCCTATTTCCTCCCGCCCCCAGTGGTCCAACCTTTATTACACTCACAAACCCCTCCCATCTTTCCAGTAGCCAACCACAGCACTAACCCAACACTGTCTCCTCCATATTCCCACTACTATCACCCCTCCTCAACTAACATGTACAAGCATACCTTACCTATGCTCACTGCATGCACTCTCCTTGCATATCTTACATCCTACCAAAGCTCTATCATTTCCGCACTCAACCACTACCACTGTACTACTACTCACACCACCACTCATGTCTCACCCTCACTCAGCTCCCCCCCACCAACTCAAGAAACATCCTTATGCACCCCCCACATATTCTACCAGCTATATTACTCAAACATAAAGCATCCCTACAACTTAACATAGTAACCCTCCCACCATACCTATTACCCAAAGAGCACAATCATAAAGTTTCCCTTATAAACAAATACATTCAAAAACTGAGAAAACTAATAACCTCATGCATATCAAAACTAGCCCTAAGTGGAGATATCCACCCCAACCCTGGCCCTACCATCTCCAACCCCAATCCTCATAATCAGACTAGAAACCACACCTTCTCCCATATTACAGCCAATAGAAAGCCAAATGACTTCCTTCTACTAAGCCTAAATATTAGAAGTATATCCAACAAAGTCCATGAACTCCATGCCACCATAGACTTGTACTCCCCAGATATAGTCATCCTGACAGAAACCTGACTAAAACCTCACATTACCGGTGAGCAAATACTCCCTACAGGCTATGGCATACTAAGAGTAGACCAGCTAAACAAGAAAGGAGGCGGTGTAGCTATAATATTTAAACAGCATCTAAACATCCAGATCTTAAAATCATCAGCTCCACAAATAGGCAATGAAGAAATAAAATATACCAACCTCAAAATAAACCAAAACAAAACCATCAACATAATTGGATGCTACTTCCCACCTGGTCAAAACATCCCTCCACTAGAAAACCTCCTCAGCTGGTCTACCCACCATCTCCCCCAAGAAACTATCAGTTTAGGTGATTTCAATATTGACTGGCAATCCTGTTCTGGCAACTATCCAAGCCATCATGTAAACCTTCATGGGTTCACCCAACTAGTCCAGTCGCCAACCAGGATAAATAAAAACTCCAGCAAGCACACTACCCTGGATTGGATACTAGTCAGTAAGAGCCCCAGTCATATATAACAGGCTGCTTATCAGATAGCCTCAGTGATCACTCCCCAACATTCCTACTGAAAAAATACCTATACCAAGCTAAACCTGTCTTCTACTGTCAGATACATAAAAAAATAAACTTTAACCCACTCACATTCATCTCATCCCTCAAAGAATGTAACGGGCATCCTCTAAAGTACCTCAGTCTTGATGACGCAGTTGAATTTTTTAATACTACCTTCCTGAGCATCCTTAATTACCATGCCCCCATAAGACTTTCCAGAATCAAAGCACAACCCTCCCCATGGCTACAGAAAACCACTAAGTCAGAAATGAAAAACAGGGATAAAGCCTGGGAGCACTGGCGCAAAACCAAGACCCCCTCAACTAGACAGAAATTCCTAGAACTACGCAATAGAGTCAAAAGCTAATAAAACAGGACAAATTCCAATACTACTAGTCTGCCCTAGACTCCTCCGAACACAGCCCCAAACAATTCTGTTCCTCCATAAACTCCATCCTCCACCCAGGTAAAGTCAGTACCCCTCCTCCTAACATCCCTCACTCCTCAGAAAATATTGCTACCTCATTCAACACACACTTCACACAAACCATACTATCACTAGCTAAACAACACAACCCCCCTCCCCTCCAACCCACACCTTCAACTACTAATCTCCCCACTGCCTTCTCTTTTCTCCTGTACCTACCTCCAACATAAAAAACTCTTAACTAAACTTAAACCCACCAAATTAGCAGCAGACAACCTCCCAAGTGAATACCTACAAATCACAGCTGATGCTCTGGCTTACCCAGTATCCATCTTGATTAACCGATCTCTGTCAGAAAGTTATGTTCCCACACTGTGGAAAGTATCACATATAATTCCCCTCCACAAAGGCGGACTCTCCACAGAACTAACCAATTACCGCCCCATAGCTATTCTCTCTCCACTCTCCAAAATACTAGAGAGATGCATACACTCTCAGGTCTCAGACTACCTCCTTACTAACAACCTCCTTTCCAATACTCAGCATGGTTTCCGATCAAACCATAGCACCACCACTGCCTTACTCTCCTTTACTAACACTATCCTTCAGCATAAAACAATGGCTATCTCTCCTCTGCTACTTTCCTAGACCTATCTAAAGCATTTGACATAGTCCCACACAAACAACTTATCTCTGTCCTCAATAACCTATCCTTCTCACAATCAGTCACCAACTGGTTTCAGAGTTACCTGTCTGACCGCCAACAATCCGTTGTATGGCAGAATGACATATCTCCCCAACTACCTGTCTCCATAGGGGTTCCCCAAGGATCCATCCTTGGACCCCTACTCTTCTCTATTTTCACAAATAATCTAGCCTCTGCCACCACACATGGCACACTCATACAATACGCAGATGACTCAACCAGCATCTGCTCAGCCCAGTCCCTACCCAAACTGCAAAAAGTCACAAAGGAAGCCTTTCCTCTGTTGAAACTTGGTTATCCGATGCCCAATTAATACTCAACCCAAACAAAACTAAACTACTCATCTTCCAACCCACCAAACATACTCAAAACAACTCTGACTTTAACATCACAGCAAAAGACAACACCAATATATACCCAACTGAACACACCAAATTGCTAGGAGTGCAAATAGACAATAAACTAAAATTTGACATTCACATATCCATGACCATAAAAAAAGTCCGCAAAAAACTAGGAGCGTTATACAGAAATAAGCATCTTCTCACCAAAGCAGCAAAGATTTCAATAGCAAATTCCCACCTTATCTCCACCCTACATTATGCCTCTCCAATATATACCAACCTAAGGCAATGCGATCTAAACAAGCTAGAGACTTGCTACAACAAAATTGCCAAATTCGCCACAGGTGCATCCTACCATAGTCACCACTGTCTCTCACTTGCTGAACTGGGCTGGCTTGAACTCCCTCACCTCCTTCAATGGTATCAACTCTCACTCGCCCACAAACTAGTAAACCATCCACTAAATGTCCCATCCCTCCAGAATCTACTCCAACCCTATCGCACCACCAGACCACTAAGATCCAGCAACAAAAGTCACTTGCAGATCACTAAAGCCAATAACTCTGCTGGTGAAGCACTATTCTCTTGCGCCATAGCCAAATTATGGGACTCCCTCCCACCCACAATTACCTCCATACCATCATGCACCCACTTCAAAACTTTACTAAAAGCGCACCTAAAAACATGCTGGCTATGCCCTTGCAACTCCCACTCTAATATCACCCACCCCATCCAACCACTACCTTTCTTTCCACTCCACTAACTACCTTGATTATAGCAAGCTCAGATGCTCATAAGCCTAGTACTTATACAGCAGGAACTTCTTATTTTAACATTTGTTAATGTCTGCTATGTACTTCACAGATAAAGATTCTAGTTGTCTACTGATGTACTATGTTCTTCATCTGTAAATATGTTGTAAGTAATTGATATGTAAATTGTTAATTGCTATGTAATCCAATGTAACTACTGTCTGTTTATTTTAACTGTGGAGCTTTTCTCCCCAGGCCTCCGCTGAAAATGGACCTACGTCCAGTCAGACACTCCCGGTCAACAAATATAAATAAATAAATAAATAAATAAATGTTGTGTGTACAAAAACATGAGCTATTAATTTTAATTTAAAAAGCTCTGGAATGCTTGTTGTAATTTATTATTAAACAGTTTGTTACATAGCATTTTGTAAAAAAATAGCTGTCTGGATAAAGGTAACATTTTCCTGTACATGCCCCCATCCTTGCATGTAGAAAGCACAGGTATCCACCATGCTGCTGCCATAAATATAAATGAATTGTATTACAAAGGTTTTAAGGCAGCTTTGTCCTGGTGAAGACAGTACATGTACCAGTGTTATTGGTGTCAGTGATGTTGGTATCCCTCTGAAGCATTTATGGGTGTCAGGGGTACTGGTGCCTAAGTGCAAGGCATACTCTTTGTCAAGAGAAATAGTATACAGGTGTAGGCTAGGAACATCAGGGCAAATGATACTGGAGTAGCAATGGCAAACTTGGGTCTATGCTTAATCATTGAACAGACTAACCATCTAATGGCACATCATCGAAAGCAAACCATTGAACGTCCATTCCTCGAATATGCACTTCATTGAACCTGTGAGACGGGGAAAGTAGTTAGTTGGCCAACACTTCCCCATCTCACTTTTCCCCACTGTAGTGCAATCTCGGAGTTGGTACATAGTTGGGGGTTGGGGGGGGTAAAGCCCCCACCCCCCACCTGGGTGGGTTTGAAATACTGCTATTTGTGAGCTGGGGAAGTGATGGCCAACCAGTTACTTTTGCTGGCTCACAGGTTCGATGAAGTGCACGTTCGAGGAATGGTCGCTCGATGGTTTGCTTTCAGTGATGTGCTGTTTGATGGTTAGTCCATTCAACGATTAACCATAGAACCGGCAAATTTATTCCGAGACCAAGGCACAAATATGTTAGGGTACTGCTGCCCTGATCAGAGCACTGCATGTGAGTGTGTCTGAGTGAGATGGTACAGGTGAAAGTGGCACAGATGCCCAAGAGTATAATCTAAAAATGATAGATAATAGTGCTGAAATGTGATGCAGAAGTACTGAACCCTTTACTTTTAAAGGTTATAACCATCAGTGATCTTAAGTTATGTTACTAGATGAATTG
>NC_056728.1:1975996466-1976022683 GCF_019279795.1 Protopterus annectens
GCTTACATTGTGTTGAATTATCTGACCTACTGCCATAAAACCACAAATCTTATAATGAACAGAACAACAACAAAAGGCAAAAATTTGGACAGCTGAGATGTATGTGTATGGGTTAACAGCCACTGCTAAAATTAGAACAAGTTACAGCTTTTCTTTGGTTGAATTATCACCTACTGCCAAGTTATGGAAACAAGGGAGTCACAGATGAGATATCTGTATATACTCCTTAATTTGTCTTGTACCACTACTGCTCTTAAAGGAAAATACTCTGTAGCAACTGCACACTGATGCCATATTCTAACAAACAGGTCTGCTTATCATAAACTAGTATATAATAATGCAATCTGATGTTTAATGTGCAGAAATGGAGTAAGTGGTCTAACAGTGAGTAAAGGAAACAAACCAGATTTTTACATCAAGCTATTCCATTCAAAAATGAGTAAGCCATGTAAACTCCATTAACAATCCACATATTCCACTTATAAGGTTAAACTGCATTGTATCTCTCAGCAAAATGTCTCTAAATGAAACATAAAAAAACAAAAAATGTAGCTAAAAAATCAAGCATGTTATTTATGAGGTATGATATAGCACTTCATGGACATAAGAAGTTGGAAAGACTACTTGCTAAGACATATTTCGCTATCTTAAACCATTTTAAAACAGTTATTTTTAATGTCATTTCTCCCATACAAAACTATCACAGTTCACCCAATGCACTGAAACCTACTGCTTTTACATAGATAAAAGTATCTCAGTTCACCCAGTAAAGGGGGGAAACTGCTACCATCTAGATGATAAAATGACATAAGCAACTTAATTCTTTCACATTATACTTAATACTTACAATTAAATAAACATATGCTATCATACCTCTCAACCTGGAAACATCAAGAATCTGGACAAAGGCCCATGAAAAATAGGTACAAATCTGTATGCTGATTAACATATAATGTGCATACATAATTTTGTAACTCCACCCACTCCAGTGGAATTGTGGGATACCAACTTTCAAATGCAAACTGAATAGACAACCAAGGACAGCAAACAGATAACAGGTTCAAATTTACTAGGTATCTCAGCGAAAGAGGTTATTCTCAGGACTGCAGCATCCACCCCCTTTAATAGTAAAACACAGTACAATATCAGAAATCCCACAGTCTTCTGCATCAAAAGCAAGCATTCTACTGTCTACCTGTTGTGCTACTAACAACAAACAAACAGACTACTTGGCATAAGCAGCACTAAACGTCTCTCCCCTGAAGAACTATGCAGCACAAGAAATCTGGAAAAAGCCAAAATTTATTGGGAGGGGGGCAATGACCCAAAACAAGGAGCACAATTTAAACATTGCTTGTATGATCTTAGAAAAGTTGCTAGAATACAAAACATTTTATCATGCCTTTCAAGAAAGATAGGAAAACTGAAACTTAAATGGATATCATTATTTAGTGAATTCAGGTCTCTCATCTCACTGATTTACCAGAAAGCCACAAATTTTAAGAGGAACAGTCCCTTACCTTCAATAAAAAGGCGCACACCCCTACCTTCAATAAGAAAGCGCACACACACACACACACACACCTACCTTCAATAAGAAAGCACACACCTCTACCTTCAATTATTTATTTTATTTATTTATTTATTTTACATTTGTTGACCGGGCTAGTCCAGCTGGATTAATGTCCATTTTCAGTGGAGGCCCGGGGAGAAAAGCTCCTGAGGTTAAAAACAATATTGGAAATACATAAGAAGACATAGTACAAGTGTAATTATACAAAGGTAAAAATGTAAAAAAAAGAACATACAAATATTATAGATTTTAACTTATCAGAACAATCCTAGCAAAACAATATAATAAGGTATGAGATCATAAAGTATATAAAAGGTAGTTTTGAACCATGGTAGATAATACACAAACTTTTTTTTTTTTTTTTTTTTTTTTTTTTATGCTAAAAAGAGTTATGTAATATTTACAATAAATAGGGGTAATATCTCAGTTGAAGTAGAAGATAACATCCAAGTGGATAAGAAAAGTTTATGATAGAGTTAAGGATGCCAACAGGCTAGTCTGGGTTGGTACAAGAGCAAAGCCAGAATTTGTTAAGATGTATTAAAAGTTGTTTTTTAAATAGTGGAAGAGTATGCAAAGAGGACAGATCGGATGGAAGATTATTCCATATTTTACCTACTGAGTTAGAAAAAAGGCAGTTGCCTGCAGAGTTCATAGTTTTGGTAATATTAACAAGTAATTTGTCAGAGGAACGTAGTTGTTTCAGGTTGATATAGGGAGTCAAGAGTTTGGAAAGAGCTGGTGTTTTAGAAGGTTGGTATAGAATTTTGTGTGCAATTAAGAGTTGTTGAAAAATGAGTTTATTAGGGAGTTCCAGCCAGTGTAGTTGTTGTAGGTTTAGACAGTGGTGAGCTCTAAATTGTGATGTGGTGGCAAAGCGGGCAATATTGTGGTAAGATGTAGTGAGTTTCTTAAGGTTGCTTTTAGATAGATTAGTGCAAATAGGAGATGCATACAAAAGGGTAGAAATAAGATGTGTTTGGGCTAGGGTTATCTTAGTTTCAGGTGTGAGGAAGGACTTTATTCTGTATAGGGATCCAATCTTTTTATTAAGGGCTTTTATTGTGTTGTTGATGTGACAATCAAAGTTAAGATTAGTATCAATAGTAACACCAAGAAGTTTAGTTGAGGAGTCAGGAGAAATTATGGTGTTATCAGTTGCAGTAATACAGAAGTTTATCAAAGTAGATTTACGGGTAGGTGAAAAGAGTAATAATTTAGTTTTTTTGGGGTTAAGGAGTAGACAGCGATTGGAGAACCACTGTTCAACAGTTGAGAAGGCTGATTGTGTTTGAAACTGGAGTTCTGTTTGAGAAGAGGCAGTGCAAATTATAGTGGAATCATCTGCATATTGTATGCAGGTAGTATTAGGTATAGATGATTGAAGGTCATTAATAAAGATGGAAAATAAAAGTGGGCCTAGGATAGACCCTTGAGGAACTCCTAAAGAGATAGGGAGGAGAGCAGAGAGAGAATTTTTCCAGAAATAAGAAAGTACAAATACTCTCACCTTCCATAAGAAAGCACATCTAAAGAAAAGCAATTAAGAAAAAGCACACTTAAATGCAGACTGCTGTTTCAATAGGAAAAGAAAATTAAGAACACACACACACACAATCGTCCCTACCTTCAATAAGAAAGCACAAACACCCACACCTTCAATAATGCACATTCCGTCATACCTTCAATAAGAAAGCACAATTAAAGAAAGAAAAGCAAATTAAGAACAAGCACACTTAAATGCAAATGCAGACTGTCGTTTCAATAAGAAAAGCAAATTAAGTACTAAGTGCTCACCCCCCCCCATACCTTCAGGGTAAAAAGAATGTGGAGCCGACATATTGGTACAGATGGGTGAGGCACAGTTGCAGTGAATAGAAATACCAGGTAAAACAATAAAATGTAGAATTGTTGCTTAGAAATGCTTACACAGATGTTTTAAAAGGATGATCATGCTCTTCAGTAAGAAAGCACAGTAGCACACTTAAAGAAAGAAAAGCAAAAACAACACCAGGAACAGTGAATACCAACTAAATAATGTAAAAAACAAAGTCTATCACTGTAAAACCACCAAAGCTCACTTCTAAACAAACGAATCACTTGGACTGACTTAAAAAAAATTCAGTGTTTAATAATAAAATCTCCAGGTTTAGCGCTTTCATTTACAACTTCTTCTGAAGTAGAACTCTCTTTCTGAAGTGTTGTAGATGAAAGCGCTAAACCTGGAGATTTTATTATTAAAAAATGAATTTTTTTAAGTCAGTCCAAGTGATTTGTTTGTTTAGAAATGAACTGTGATGGTTTTACAGTGAAAGAAAGAAAAGCAAGTTAAGAACAAGTACACAAATGCAAATGCATACTGCCGTTTCAAAGTTTATAGGTTCATAGGTTCATAGGTTCATACTAGGCTATCTGCCCTAGGGCATTTATAAGCCTAGCCAGAGTGTGTATGGCTTTCGCCACCCATATTAAATTAATTCTGCTATGCCCTTTTTCAAGGTTAGTATACTGTGCCTCTGTCTAACAGTGACACAGAAGTGATACCCGGGGTAAACCTACGATCTCCCATCCACTCATCAAGATTCCTCTTGAAGAGAGTCAATGAGGGACTCTGCCTAACCTGGACTGGGATTTTATTCCAGAGTGAAGGGAGCCTCTGGGTTATGAATCTGTCCCTCCAGCATGTCCTATTTATTTCATTGCTGAGGTTCAAGTCCCTCGAGCGCGTAGCTCTATGGGATTTGGATTTTCTGAGGTGCAGCATGTCCATTAATTCCGGGTTGGACATGGCTTTATACGTCAGGCACAGATTGCCTCTGAGCAGGCGGTATGCCACTGAGTAGAGCTGGAGTTTCTTTAACTGGGCAGCATACGGTATCTGGTTGAGCCCCTTGATCCTCTTGGTGAGGTACTTTTGGGGTCTTTCCAGTTGCTACAGGTGTCTGGTAAGGTACATCCCAAAAGGGGCATTGTACTCAATTATGGGCCTGATGAGGGATGAGTAAAGAGGCACGATGACCTCCCATGATCTAGATGTGAATCACTTCATGATTAGGTGGGCTATATAAAGTGTTTTTCTAACCACTTTGGCCACGTGGTTGTCAAATGAGAGATTGCTATCAACTTGGGTCCCCAGGTCCCTAATTACTTCTTCTGTACTTAATGGATTACCACCTATGTGGTAAATTGTGGGCACTTTGTTTTTGCCAAAGGAGATGACTATACACTTTTTGGTGTTTAGCTTGAGGTCATGGCTCTGGCACCAGTTGTCTGTTTCTATGAGGCCCTTTTGGAGGATGCTTGTGTCGGCTGGAGAGTCTATTATGGCGCCCAGTTTGCAGTCATCTGCGAACTTGGTCAGCCATAGTCCTTCCATGTTGGCCTGTACCTCCGAGAAATATATACCGAACAAGAGAGGTCCCAGGACTGAGCCTTGTGGGATGCCACTTGTAACTGGTTTGGCATCTGACATGGCTCCAGCTATTCTAACCATGTGGGTTCTGTCCTTGAGCCAGTTTGCAACCCATCTAGTGACATAGGGGTTTATATTTAAGCTGGTGAGCTTATCTATAATGCCCGGGTGGGGTATTGTATCAAAGGCTTTTGCGAGGTCCAGGTAGGCTGTGTGGACCACCTTCCCCTTGTCAATGGCCTTGGTGACTGTTTCAAAGAAATCGACCAGGTTCAAGAGGCAGGATCTGCCCTTAACAAAGCTGAACTGGGTAGGATCCAGTGTCTGCAGGTCCCCAATATCTTTATTTATAAGGTCCATGATGATCCTTTCCATAGCTTTGCAGACCAAGCTAGTGACACTTATGGGGCGATAGTTTCCAGGATCCGTTGAGGCACCACCTTTGTGGAGAGGGACCACTGTTGCTGTATGCCACTCTTTGGGTACATATCCTGTAGTAAGGCTGAGATTGAACAGTAGTTTTAGGTTTGGGTTTAGCTCTTCTTGGAGTTCATGTAGGACGCAGCCCGGGACACCGTCTGGTCCCATTGATGCTGTGTTTCTTGCTTTGGAGAGGGCAGCTCTTACCTGAGCATCTGAGATGTCAGGGGGGGCAGCCCTCTGCTGGGATAGATATTAGCCCTTTTGGTGGGGGGGAGAGTTTGCGCTGAACCTGTCAGCTAGGATGTTGGCAATGTCTGTGGGTTCGGTGTATTTTTGTCATTTTGGACTAATTCTGAGCATATCTGGGAATTCCCACCCAGGTTCCTAACATAACTAAAGAAAGCCTTGTGATTATCCTTAGTGTCCTGTGCAATGTTTCTCTCGAAGCTGGCCTTAGACGATTTTATGAGTGCCCGTAGTTTTTTGCTAATACTGATCAGAGATGCCTTCCCTTTTTGGGATTTTGCTCTATCATGTAGTAGCTTCCTCCTTTTATTGTATAGTTTGTTTATGGCTGGGGTCCACCAGACAGGACATCTGCCTTTGGAGGATTTGGTCTTGGTTTTATTTGGGATTGCATGAGCCATACATTCCTGAAGGTGTTCATAAAATGCGTTTATAAAGGATTTTGCGGTCTGGGCCATATTATCCACAGGCCCGGGGGCTTTGAAGGATTCCACCTTGGTTTTGAGGAGTGTGAAATTTGCTTTAGAGAAGTTTTTCACTCTGGTTTTCTGGGCATGGGGTGGGGTCGGGATGTAAATATCCAGTGAGATTAGTTTATGGTCTGATCTTACCAGTGAGGGATACACTTCTGGTCTGGAGCATAGAGTCCCCATGTTGGTGATGATCAGGTCCAGTATGTTTTCCCCTCTTGTGGGAGTGGTAACAAGTTGTTCCATAGCATTTGAGTTTATAAATTCTAGGAACCTTTGGGCTAGGGTGTTGGAGGTAGAGTAATGCTCCCAGTCTATGGTTGGGTAGTTGAAGTCACCCAATATAATGGTGTTTGGAGAGACCTTCATATTTTCCAGTGTTCTCAGGAAGGCTGAGTGGGGTTCCTGGGTTTGGGAGGGTGGTCTGTAGCAGGCTATAAACTGGAAGGCAGTTTTACCCACTGTTAGTTGCACATGGATAGTCTCTGATGCTTCGTGCTGTGCCACCAACCTGTAGGTGTGGGTATCTTTGACGAATATTGATACTCCCCCTCCTTTTGTGGTTCGGTCCAAGTTTTGGGGCCGAAAAGCATGGTATGAGGTATAACCTGGTAGTGCTGGGGTGCTCTTGAGAGCCTTGAACCAGGTTTCTGTTACTGCACAGATATCGATGTTCTCCATGCTAAGGAGAGTTTCGGGTGCGTGCATCTTGAGGTTTAGACTTATGGCATTGAATAGCATTACTCTTAGTTTCTTATCCCTTGTGATACCTATGGAGGTGGGTTTGTCTTTTGAGCCTTGCCTAAAAAAGGCACTATGGGGGTAGCAAGAGCCTTTGCCAATATCCAAAAGCCCAGGGGTGACAGGTGCAAGCCGTCCCTAGCGAAGCATCGTGGCTTGTCGAGCATGTCATCCCAGGCTGACAGGCATTGGATCCCCTATGAATGACACCAATACTTAAGCCAATTGTTGAAATTGATAATCTTGTCTTCATACTGTGGCATCATTCTTGGTGAGGGTAAGATGCTACTCAAGGTCAGGGTCATACCGGCCTGGGCTACATGCTCAGAGAGCTCCTCTATGTCTCTTTTCATGTAGACCAGGGAGGTACGTCTCAGGTCATTCACACCAGCATGGACAATGACTGAGTCATATTTGTACTTGCCTTGGCATGACCTGAGTGCTTGTGTTATGTGGCGGATCCTAGCGCCCAAAAGGCAGCTCACCATGACCTTCTCCTTGTTCAGCCTGGTGAGTGGGACGTCAGTGTGCCTGATGATAGAGTCACCTATTACAAGTGTATCAGGTGTGTTGTTTAGACTTAAGGGCTGTGACTGTTCGGCACACTGGCTTTGTGAGCTATGTGTTGCACGTGTTTTGTTTTGGGATAGCGGTTGCTTGGGTGTCTGCTTTGGAGGTCTCTGCTGCTTAGGCAGATTTTTATTTAGAGCCTCCAAGTATGTTTTTGTGTGTTTATGTGTTTGGTTTGCTGTCGTGGTAGGTCTATGTGAGACTGGAATTGTAGTGAGTGTGGTTTCCTTTTCCTCCTGACTGGTTACGCCAGTACTGAGTTGAGAGAGCTTAGCCTCCAGTTTGGCTATATGGTTGCATCTCTCACATGTGTTGGAATTTGTTGGGAGGAGGAGAGGGTTGTCTGTGTACATGAGGCAGTTGTAACATTGCCTCAAGATTCCCAGATTCACCAGCTGGACTGGAGAGGAGATTGACAACTGACCTTTGGACATGCTAGAATAGTATTGGGAATTTCTTTATAATTAAAAAAAATGGCCAATGGGGAGCAAGGTACTCCAGGGGGAGTTTGTGAGGGTGTAGTGCTTTTAATTTTTTAGTGCTGACTTATATAATTGCTTTAGTGAGCAAGTGCCAGGTAACTTAAATGCAAAAATGACAAACAGTAATTTTCTTTCAAGTGAAACAAGGAAATAAGTACAGTAAGCAATGCAGATATCACTAGGGATCCACAGAAGCGCTGAAAAGACGCGTTTTAGGTGGAATTAGCTTTTCAGGGAAATAAGCATACAAACAAAACTAGATTCAGCAGGCCTGGATCTAGTCTATGCTACAGCAAACAACATGTACCAATTACAGTAAGAAATAGTTCAAATATGCAGGCAATATAAGCCTTTAACCAGAAATTCCCAGCTCAGAACTGCAGAGTCCAGCCTCTTCTCCCACAAGAGTGCAGTCCATGAACCTTCTTAACTTAAAATAACTGGCCTGAAGCCCTGGTGCTTAAACCAGAACTAATACACTTTTAGAATAACAGACACTGAGCCCTCAATCAGCAGTTCCCAACTTAGAAGGATGTAAGCTACCTGTCCTGCCACCACAGTGCAGCCCACAGACCTTCCTAATGTAAAACAACTGGTCTAAAGCCCAAGTGCTTAAACTAAAAGGCTTAGAATAAGTTACACCAAGCAGTAATAAATACAATTGAGTACTTTTAAGATGACGCAAAAGCAAAATAAAGTAGGAAAAAACACAAATACAGTAAAAGCAGATACATTTTTTTTTTTTTTTTAGTGGAAAGAGAGAAAGGAAAGAGAAAAAGGAGTAGCCAAAACTAAGCTGATTGGCCTTCTCAAATGTTCTCCCTGTACTGGGTAGAATGAGGTAATGACACTAGACTGGGAGGAGGGTCCCAGATCAAATTTATACTAGGGGCGGGCAACTGCAAAGCCACCAACTATAAAAACACTATACCAGCAGGGAGGGAGAGTGGGAAACAAACTGCAGAAATGTTTCACAGCTGAAAAGCAGCAGTGAGCCTTTAAATGAAAGTTTTAAACAGCTAAAGGAGCCTCTAGAAAAAAAGAGTTTACTGTAACCAGTTATCAGAAACAAACAACCCAACAGATGCTTAATAAAGGTGGACAATTTCCAGTTAATACCTCACACACAGTGAAACTAGCTAGAAAAATACACAGTACACAAAGTGCTATAAATAACAAAGAAATAAAGAACAAAATAAACAAAAAACAGGATACTTAATGTTATATATTATAGCTCCGAGTTTCAATAAGAAAAGCAAATTAAGAACTAATTACTTGCAGTCACAGAACAATGTTGGCATTTCCGTTTCACAAGCCAGTCTTCTGCTCCATTTTATGCTCTTACACACCTTACAAGTGCAATCTTTACAAAATTACAACCGGGTAGCTGGTTACTTAATTCTTATCTGCTGTTGCAAAACCAGAAAGCTACCTTAAGCTGCTCAACCCACTTAGGCGCGCATGTTGGATTTCAAACAAGCGTTTTATTGCTCAGTCACTGTCAGTCACAAACGTTTCTACGTATGTCAGTCAGCTGCTGACCTGTATCTATGCTGAGACGAGCACAATTTGGGCAATAATTGATAATTTGAAGCAAGAAACAATGAGTACGATTGCTAGCTGGAACATAGCAGACATACAATAAAATACTGCTTACTGTCTAAGCATAAAATTATGCATTCTGATGTGCCTCTAATCTCAAATGACTGACAGTAGAAATGAATCGTCAGTAGAATGCCATGATATTTAAAAGACTGCTGCAAAAATACGTTTGATAAATGTTGCTGGATAACATGTGTAACGTGTCTGAGGCTCAGAGTCTGAGCTTAAATGATTGCAGACTTACCACTGCTCTTGATTCTCAACATTTCTCATGTTATATCCACCAGGCACCAGCAAATATAAATCTGTAACAGGTCAGGCTGACTCAGGCACAAAAACACTAAGACAGAACGAAGGGAAACAGATATGATCCCTTTGTTTTACACTCAGTCTTAACAGACTTTTTACCCCATTACACTATGTAAAGAAAAAGTACAGGGTATGCAATTGTAACTGTGTCAGACAGACAGTGCTTTCTCTCTCTCTCTCTCTCTCTCTCTCTTTCATTCGTTACTCATCGTAATATAAAATTAAATAAAATAATATGCAAAAAAAAAAAAAACATTTTCTTTTACATTGCCTTGAACTACTCGTGATCGTTGAGAAAAAGAATGAGAACCGACTGAGAGGTCATTCGTCTTGATTGATGGTGCTAATTGGATGCAGCCTAATGCAGGCAGCATATTAATAATAATAATAATCGATTTAGTCTAGGGGACGAGATGGGGGCTGGGGGTGTAGTACCATACCGTACGAATTTTGTATGAGTGTGTGGATGTGTGTGATGATGTATGATATAATGTAATTATTTGACTGAAAGAATGTTGATGATGATTGGTGCTAACTTAACTTGTGTGTTTGTTGGTGTGTGAGTGATCCATTTGTTGTGCATGTGTGTCAGTGTGTATGAAGATTGATGAATGATGACTGACTTAGTGACTTTAGTGTTGTAGATTGACATGACAGCAGTAGCAGCAGCACTAGGCTAGCCTAGCAGTCTAGCAGTAAAGGCCCAGCACCAGCCTCCTTACTTATCAGTTGAGCTGAAATACAACAGGCTGGCAGGCTACTCACATAGCTGATGTAACAGCGCACGCCTCCACGTGATGACGTCATTATCAAAAATACGAAAAATAAAAAAATAAATGAAAACAGCTTAGAAAATCGGAATTTAAGGAGTGCCACTCTAAAATCGTAACACCCCATTACTTAGACCCCAAAACCCAGTAAAAACCGAGAAATTCATGACGGTTGGGAGGTATGTCCCCTCCCCACCCCCATTTTCTGCTGTGTCTTCAGTTGGTATAGTAACAGCTGCATTCAAATTGCTGGAACCTGTGTTCTGAGAGACTGCCTTAGAGATTATCTGCAATCATCCAGAGCTGAGTGTATTTATTTGGTTATAGAGTTTAATTATTGCCTAGATCTGTGTTGAAACCACTGTCTCATTGTTCTGAGAGACTGATTGGCAAATATACAAAGATGAGAATTTTTTTTGGATTTTAAGTTTGTACTGTTAGTTGTTGCTTAGATCTCTGTTGAAACTGTTTTCAGCACCCCACCCCCATTTTCTGCTGTGTCTTCAGTTCGTATAGTAACAGCTGCAATCAAATTGCTGGAACCTGTGTTCTAAGAGACTGCCTTATAGATTATCTGCAATTATACAGAGCTGAGTATATATTTTTTTGGTTATAGAGTTTGTTAACTGTTGCTTAGATCTGTGTAGAAATTGTTTCCTCACTGTTCTGAGAGACTGGTTGGCAAATATACAGATCTAAGAATATTTTATTGGTTTTAAAGCTTGTACTGTTAGTTGTTGTTTAGATGTCTGTTGAAACTGTTTTCATGACCCCACCCCACCTTTTCTGCTGTGTCTTCAGTTGGTATAGTAGCACCGGCATTCAAATTGCTGGAATCTGTGTTTTGAGAGGCTGCCTTACAAATCATCTGCAGTTATACAGAGCTGAGTATATTTTTTGGAATTAGAGAGTTTGTTAATTGTTGCTTAGATCTTTGTTGAAACTGTTGTCTCACTGTTCTGAGAGACTGACAGGCAAATATACAGAGCTGAGAATATTTTTTTGGTTTTAAAGTTTGTACTGTTAGTTGTTGCTTAGATCTCTGTTGAAACTATTTTCCGGACCCCACACCATTTTCTGCTGTGTCTTCAGTTGGTATAGTAACCGTTGCATTCAAATTGCTGGAACCTGTGGTCTGAGAGACTGCCTTACCGATTATCTGCAATTATAAAGAGTTTAGTATATATTTTTTAGTTATAGAGTTTGTTAATTGTTGCTTAGACCTGTGTTGAAACTGTTGTCTTACTGTTCTGAGAGACTGATCGTCGAATATACAGAGCTGAGAATATTTCTTTGGTTTTAAAGTTTGTACTGTTAGTTGTTGCTTAGATCTCTGTTGAATCTGTTTTCCCCACCGCACCCCCATTTTCTGCTGTGTCTTCAGTTAATATAGTAACAGCTGCATTCAAATTGCTGGAACCTCTGTTCTGAGAGATTACCTTACAGATTATCTGCAATTATACAGAGCTGAGTGTATATTTTTTTGGTTATAGAGTTTGTTAATTGTTGCTTAGATCTGTGTTGAAACTGTTGTCTCACTGTTCTGAGAGACTGATCGGCAAATATACAGAGCTGAGAATATTTTTTTGGTTTTAAAGTTTGTACTGTTAGATGCTTCTTCGATCTCTGTTGAAACTGTTTTCCCCACCCCACCCCCATTTTCTACTGTATCTTCAGTTGGTATAGTAAAACCTGCATTCAAATTACTGGAACCTGTGTTCTGACAGACTGTCTTACAGATTATCTGCAATTATACAAAGCTGAGTATATTTTTTTTAATTATAGAGTTTGTTAATTGTTGCTTAGACCGGTGTTGAAACTCTTGTCTCACTGTTCTGAGAGACTGATCGGCAGATATACAGAACTGAAAATATTTTTTGGTTTTAAAGTTTGTACTGTTAGTTGTTGCTTAGAAATCTGTTGAAACATTTTCCCCACCCCACCCCCATTTTCTGCTGTGTCTTCAGTTGATATAGTAACAGCTGTATTCAAATTGCTGGAACTTGTGTTCTGAGAGACTGCCTTACAGATTATCTGCAATTATACAGACCTGAGAATATTTTTTTTGGTTATGCAGTTTGTTAATTATTGCTCAGATCTGTGTTGAAACTGTTGTCTCACTGTTCTGAGAGACTGATCGGCAAATATACAGAGCTGAGGATATTTTTTTTGGTTTTAAAGTTTGTACTGTTAGTTGTTGCTTAGATGTATTTTAAAACTGTTCCCCCACCCCACCCCCATTTTCTGCTGTGTCTTCAGTTGGTACAGTAACAGCAGCATTCAAATTGCTGGAACCTGTGTTCTGGGAGACTGCCTTACAGATAGATTATCTACAATTATACAGAGCTCAGTATATATTTTTTTGGTTATAGAGTTTGTTAATTGTTGCTTAGATCTGTGTTGAAACTGTTGTCTCACTGTTCCGAGAGACTGATCAGCAAATATACAGAGCTGAGAATATTTTTTTGGTTTTAAAGTTTGTACTGTTGGCTGTTGCTTAGATCTCTGATTAAACTGTTTTCCCCACCCCACCTCCATTTTCTGCTGTGTCTTCAGTTGGTATAGTAACCGCTGCATTCAAATTGCTGGAACCTGTGGTCTGAGAGACTGCCTTACCAATTATGTGCAATTATAAAGAGTTTAGTATATATTTTTTAGTTATAGAGTTTGTTAATTGTTGCTTAGATCTGTGTTGAAACTGTTGTCTCACTGTTCTGAGAGACTGATCGGCAAATATACAGAGCTGAGAATATTTTTTTGGTTTTAAAGTTTGTACTGTTAGATGCTTCTTCAATCTCTGTTGAAACTGTTTTCCCCACCCCACCCCCATTTTCTACTGTATCTTCAGTTGGTATAGTAAAACCTGCATTCAAATTACTGGAACCTGTGTTCTGACAGACTGTCTTACAGATTATCTGCAATTATACAAAGCTGAGTATATTTTTTTTAATTATAGAGTTTGTTAATTGTTGCTTAGACCGGTGTTGAAACTCTTGTCTCACTGTTCTGAGAGACTGATCGGCAGATATACAGAACTGAAAATATTTTTTGGTTTTAAAGTTTGTACTGTTAGTTGTTGCTTAGAAATCTGTTGAAACATTTTCCCCACCCCACCCCCATTTTCTGCTGTGTCTTCAGTTGGTATAGTAACAGCTGCATTCAAATTGCTGGAACTTGTGTTCTGAGAGACTGCCTTACAGATTATCTGCAATTATACAGACCTGAGAATATTTTTTTTGGTTATGCAGTTTGTTAATTATTGCTCAGATCTGTGTTGAAACTGTTGTCTCACTGTTCTGAGAGACTGATCGGCAAATATACAGAGCTGAGGATATTTTTTTGGTTTTAAAGTTTGTACTGTTAGTTGTTGCTTAGATGTATTTTAAAACTGTTCCCCCACCCCACTCCCATTTTCTGCTGTGTCTTCAGTTGGTACAGTAACAGCAGCATTCAAATTGCTGGAACCTGTGTTCTGGGAGACTGCCTTACAGATAGATTATCTACAATTATACAGAGCTCAGTATATATTTTTTTGGTTATAGAGTTTGTTAATTGTTGCTTAGATCTGTGTTGAAACTGTTGTCTCACTGTTCTGAGAGACTGATCAGCAAATATACAGAGCTGAGAATATTTTTTTGGTTTTAAAGTTTGTACTGTTGGCTGTTGCTTAGATCTCTGATTAAACTGTTTTCCCCACCCCACCTCCATTTTCTGCTGTGTCTTCAGTTGGTATAGTTACCGCTGCATTCAAATTGCTGGAACCTGTGGTCTGAGAGACTGCCTTACCAATTATGTGCAATTATAAAGAGTTTAGTATATATTTTTTAGTAATAGAGTTTGTTAATTGTTGCTTAGATCTGTGTTGAAACTGTTGTCTCACTGTTCTAAAAGACTGATCATCAAATATACAGAGCTCAGAATATTTTTATGGTTTTAAAGTTTGTACTGTTAGTTGTTGCTTAGATCTCTGCTGAATATGTTTTCCCCACAGCACCCCCATTTTCTGCTGTGTCTTCAGTTGGTATAGTAACAGCTGCATTCAAATTGCTGGAACCTCTGTTCTGAGAGATTACCTTACAGATTATCTGCAATTATACAGAGCTGAGTATATTTTGTTTGGTTATAGAGTTTGTTAATTGTTGCTTAGATCTGAGTTGAAACTGTTGTCTCACTGTTCTGAGAGACTGATCAGCAAATATACAGAGCTGAGAATATTTTTTTGGTTTTAAAGTTTGTACTGTTAGATGCTTCTTCGATCTCTGTTGAAACTGTTTTCCACACCCCACCCCCATTTTCTACTGTGTCTTCAGTTGGTATAGTAAAACCTGCATTCAAATTACTGGAACCTGTGTTCTGAGAGACGACTTACAGATTATCTGCAATTATACAAAGCTGAGTATATTTTTTTAGTTATAGAGTTTGTTAATTGTTGCTAAGACCTGCGTTGAAACTCTTGTGTCACTGTTCTGAGAGACTGATCAGAAGATAAACAGAACTGAGAATATTTTTTTGGTTTTAAAGTTTGTACTGTTAGTTGTTGCTTAGATCTCTGAGAAACTGTTTTCACCACTTCACCCTCATTTTCTGCTGTCTCTTCAGTTGGTATAGTAACAGCTGCATTCAAATTGCTGCAACCTGTGTTCTGAGAGACTGTCTTAAAGATTATCTGCAATTATACAGAGCCGAGTATATATTTTTTTTGTTTTAGAGCTTGTTAATTGTTGCTTAGATCTGTGTTGAAACTGTTGTCTCACTGTTCTGAGAGACTGATCGGCAAATATACAGAGTTGAGAAATTTTTTTGTTTTAAAGTTTGTACTGTTAGTTGTTGCTTAGATCTCAGTTGAAACTGTTTTCCCCACCCCCATTTTCTGCTGTGTCTCCAGTTGGTATAGTAGCAGCTGCATTCAGATTGCTGCTACCTGTGTTCTGAGAGACTGCCTTACAGATTATCTGCAATTATACAGAACTGAGTATATATTTTTTTGTTTATAGAGTCTGTTAATTGTTGCTTAGATCTGTGTTGAATCTGTTGTCTCACTGTTCTGAGAGACTGGTCAGCAAATATACAGAGCTGAGAATATGTTTTTAAGTTTGTAATGTTAGTTGTTGATTAGATCTCTGTTGAAACTGTTTTCCTGACCCCATCCCCATTTTCTGCTGCATCTTCAGTTGGTATAGTAACAGCTGCATTCAAATTGCTGGGACCTGTGTTCTGAGAGACTGCCTTACAGATTATCTGCAATTATACAGAGGTGAGTATATTTACTTTGGTTATAGAGTTAATTGTTGCTTAGATCTGTGTTGAACCATTTCTCTCACTTTGTGAAGATACTGATCGGGAAATATACAGAGCTGAGAATATTTTTTTGGTTTTAAAGTTTGTACTGTTAGATGCTTCTTAGATCTCTGTTGAAACTGTTTTCCCCACCCACCCTTATTTTCTGCTGTGTCTTCAGTTGGTATGGTAACAGCTGCATTCAAATTGCTGGAACCGGTGTTCTTAGAGACTGCCTTACAGATTATCTGCAATTATACAGAGCTGAGTATACTTTTTTTGGTTATATAGTTTGTTAATTGTTGGTTACATCTGTGATGAAACTGTTGTCTCACTGTTCAGAGAGACTGATCTACAAATATACAGATCTGAGAATTTTTTTGGTTTTTAAGTTTGTGCTGTTATTTGTATCTTAGATCTCTGTTGAAACTGTTTTCCACACTCCACCCCTCTTTTCTGCTGTGTCTTCAGTTGGTAAAGTAACAGCTGCATTCACATTGCTGGAACCTGTGTTCTGATAGACTGCCTTACAGATGATCTGCAAATATACAGAGCCGAGTATATTTTTTTGGTTATAGAGTTTGTTAATTGTTGCTTTGATCTGTGTTGAAACTGTTGTCTCACTGTCCTGAGAGACGGATCGGCAAATATACAGAGCTGAGAATATTTTTTTGGTTTTAAAGTTTCTACTGTTAGTTGTTGCTTAGATCTATTTTAAAACTATTTTTCCCACCCCACCCCCATTTTCTGCTGTGCTTCAGCTGGTATAGTAACAGCTGCATTGAAATTGCTGGAACCTGTTTTCTGAGAGACTGCCTTAGAGATTATCTGCAATTATACAGAGCTGAGTATATTTTTTTGGTTATAGAGTTTGTGAATGTTTTCCTAGATCTGTGTTGATACTGTTGTCTCACTGTTCTGAGAGAATGATCGGCAAATATACAGAGCTGGGAATATTTTTTGGTTTTAAAGGTTGTACTGTTAGTTGTTGCATAGATCTCTGCTGAAAGTTTTTTCCCAACGCGACCCCCAATATCTGCTCTGCCTCCAGTTGTTATAGTAACAGCTGCTTTCAATTGCTGGAATCTGTGTTCTGAGAGACTGCCTTACAGATTATCTGCAATTATACAAAGCTGATTATATATTTTTTTGTTAATTGTTGCTTAGATCTGTGTTGAAACTGTTGTCTCACTGTTCTGAGAGACTGATCATCAAATATACAGAGCTGAGAATATTTTTTTGGTTTTAAAGTTTGTACTGTTAGATGCTTCTTCGAACTCTGTTGAAACTGTTTTCCCCACCCCACCCCCATTTTCTACTGTGTCTTCAGTTGGTATAGTAACAGCTGCATTCAAATTGCTGGAACCTCTGTTCTGAGAGATTACCTTACAGATTATCTGCAATTATACATAGCTGAGTATATTTTGTTTGGTTATAGAGTTTGTTAATTGTTGCTTAGATCTGTGTTGAAACTGTTGTCTCACTGTTCTGAGAGACAGATCGGCAAATATACAGAGCTGAGAATATTTTTTTGGTTTTAAAGTTTGTACTGTTAGATGCTTCTTCGATCTCTGTTGAAACTGTTTTCCCCCACCCCACCCCCATTTTCTACTGTGTCTTCAGTTGGTATAGTAAAATTTGCATTCAAATTACTGGAACCTGTGTTCTGAGAGACTGGCTTACAGATTATCTGCAATTATACAAAGCTGAGTATATTTTTTTAGTTATAGAGTTTGTTAATTGTTGCTTAGACCTGTGTTGAAACTCTTGTCTCACTGCTCTGAGAGACTGATCAGCAGATATACAGAACTGAGAATATTTTTTTGGTTTTAAAGTTTGTACTGTTAGTTGTTGCTTAGAAATCTGCTGAAACATTTTCCCCACCCCACCCCCATTTTCTGCTGTGTCTTCAGTTGGTATAGTAACAGCTGCATTCAAATTGCTGGAACTTGTGTTCTGAGAGAATGCCTTACAGATTATCTGCAATTATACAGAGCTGAGTATATATTTTTTGGTTATGCAGTTTGTTAATTATTGTTTAGATCTGTGTTGAAACTGTTGTCTCACTGTTCAGAGACACTCATTGGCAAATATACAGAGCTGAGAATATGTTTTTGGCTTTCAAGTTAGTACTGTTAGTTGTTGATTAGATCTCTGTTGAAACTGTTTTCCCCACCCCCATTTTCTGCTGTGTCTTCAGTTGGTATAGTAGCAGCTGCATTCAGATTGCTGCTACCTGTGTTCTGAGAGACTGCCTTACTGATTATCTGAAATTATACAGAACTGAGTATATATTTTTTTGTTTATAGAGTCTGTTAATTGTTGCTTAGATCTGTGTTGAAACTGTTGTCTCACTGTTCTGAGAGACTGGTCAGCAAATATACAGAGCTGAGAATATGTTTTTAAGTTTGTAATGTTAGTTGTTGATTAGATCTCTGTTGAAACTGTTTTCCACACCCCACCCCCATTTTCTGCTGTGTCTTAAGCTGGTATAGTAACAGCTGCATTCAAATTGATGGAACCTGTGTCCTGAGAGACTACCTTACAGATTATCTGCAATTATACTGAGCTTAGTATAATTATTTTTTGTTATAGAGTTTGTTAATTATTGCGTAGATCTATGTTGAGACTGTTCTCTCACTGTTCTGAGAGACTGATCAGCAAATATACAGAGCTGAGTATATATTTTTTTGGTTTTAAAGTTTGTACTGTTAGTTGTTGCTTAGATCTCTTTTGAATGTGTTTCCCCACCCACCCCCATTTTCTGCTATGTCTTCAGTTGGTACAGTAACAGCTGCATTCAAATTGCTGGAACCTGTGTTCTGAGAGATTACCTTACAGATTATCTGCAATTATACAGAGCTGAGTATATTTTGTTTGGTTATAGAGTTTGTTAATTGTTGCTTACATCTGTGTTGAAACTGTTGTCTAACTGTTCTGAGAGACTGATCGGCAAATATACAGAGCTGAGAATATTTTTTTGGTTTTAATGTTTGTACTGTTAGTTGTTGCATAGATCTCTGCTGAAACTGTTTTCCCCACCCCACCCCCATTTTATGCTGCGTCTTCAGTTGTTATACTAACAGCTGCATTCAAATTGCAGGTACCTGTGTTCTGAGAGACTGCCTTACAAATTAACTGCAATTATACAGAGCGGAGTATATATTTTTTGTTTATAGAGTCTGGTAATTGTTGCTTAGATCTGTGTTGAAACTGTTGTCTCACTGTTCTGAGAGACTGTTCAGCAAATATACAGAGCTGAGAATATTTCTTTTAAGTTTCTACTGTTAGTTGTTGCTTAGATCTCTGTTGAAACTGTATTGCACACCCACTCCCATTTTCTGCTGTGTCTTTACTTGGTATAGTAGCAGCTGCATTCAAATTGCTGGAACCTATGTTCTAAGAGACTGTCTTACAAATCATCTGCAACTATACAGAGGTGAGTATATATTTTTTCGATATAGGGTTTGTTAATGGTTGCTTAGATCTGTGTTGAAACTGCTGTCTCACTGTTCTGAGAGACTGATCGACAAATATACAGAGCTGAGAATTTTTTGGGGTTTTAATGTTTGTACTGTTAGTTGTTCCTTAGTTATCTGTTGAAACTATTTTACCCACCCACCCCCATTTTTGCTGTGTCTGTAGTTGGTATAGTAAGAGCTGCATTCAAATTGCTGGAACCTGTGTTCTGATAGACTGCCTTACAGATTATCTGCACTTATACAGAGGTTAGTATAATTTTTTTTGGTTGCAGAGTTTGTTAATTGTTGCTTAGATGTGTGTTGACACTGTTGTCTGACTATTCTGAGGGACTGATCGGCAAATATACAGAGCTGAGAATTTTTTTTGGTTTTAATGTTTGTACTGTTAGTTGTTGCATAGATCTCTGTTGAAACTGTTTTCCACACCCCACACCCATTTTCTTCTGTGACTTCAGTTGGTATAGTAACAGCTGCATTCAAATTGCTGGGACCTGTGTTCTGGGAGACTGTCTTACAGATTATCTGCAATTATACAGAGGTATATATTTAATTTGGTTATGGAGTTAATTGTTGCTTAGATCTGTGTTGAAACTGTTGTCTCACTCTTCTGAGAGACTGATCACAAATATACAGAGCTGAGAATATTTTTTTGCTTTTAAAGTTTCTACTGTTATTTGTTGCTTAGATCTATTTTAAAACTGTTTTCCCACCCCACCCCCATTATTCTGCTCTGCTTCAGTTGGTATAGTAACAGCTGCATTCAAAATGCTGGGACCTGTGTTCTGAGAGACTGCCTTACAGATTATCTGCAATTATACAGAGCTGAGTATATCTTTTTTGGTTATAGAGTTTTTTAATTGTTGCTTAGATCTGTGTTGAAACTGTTGTCTCTCTGTTCTGAGAGACTGATCAGCAAACATACAGAGCTGAGAATGTTTTTTTGGTTTTAAAGTTTGTACAGTTAGTTGTTGCTTAGATCTCTGTTGAAACTGTTTTCCCCACCCCACCCCATTTTCTGCTGTGTCTTCAGTTGGTATAGTAACAGCTGCATTCAAATTCCTGGAACCTGTTTTCTGAGAGACTGCCTTAGAGATTATCTGCAATTATACAGAGCTGAGTATATTTTTTTGGTTATAGAGTTTGTGAATGTTTTCCTAGATCTGTGTTGATACTGTTGTCTCACTGTTCTGAGAGAATGATCTGCAAATATACAGAGCTGGGAATATTTTTTGGTTTTAAAGGTTGTACTGTTAGTTGTTGCTTAGATCTTTGTTGAAAGTTTTTTCCCAATGCGACCCCCAATATCTGCTCTGTCTCCAGTTGGTATAGTAACAGCTGCTTTCAAATTGCTGGTATCTGTGTTCTGAGAGACTGCCTTACAGATTATCTGCATTTATACAGAGCTGATTATATATTTTTTGGTTAATTGTTGCTTAGATCTGTGTTGAAACTGTAGTCTCACTGTTCTGAGAGACTGATCGGCAAATATACAGAGGTGAGAATATTTTTTTGGTTTTAAAGTTTGTACTGTTAGTTGTTGCTTAGATCTCTGTTGAAACTGTTTTCCACACCACTCCCATTTTCTGTTGTGTTTTCAGTTGGTATAGTAACAGCTGCATTCAAATTGCTGGAACCTGTTTTCTGAGAGACTGCCTTACAGATTATCTGCAATTATACAGAGCTGAGAATATTTTATTGGTTTTAAAGCTTGTACTGTTAGTTGTTGCTTAGATCTCTGTTGAAACTGTTTTCACAACCCCACCCCCCTTTTCTGCTGTGTCTTCAGTTGGTATAGTAGCACCGCCATTCAAATTGCTGGAACCTGTGTTCTGAGAGACTGCCTTACAAATCATCTGCAATTATACAGAGCTGAGTATATTTTTTGGAATTAGAGAGTTTGTTAATTGTTGCTTAGATCTGTGTTGAAACTTTTGTCTCACTGTTCTGAGGGACTGACCGGCAAATATACAGAGCTGAGAAAATTTTTTTGGTTTTAAGGTTTGTACTGTTAGTTGTTGCTTAGATCTCTGTTGAAACTATTTTCCCCACCCCATCCCATTTTCTGCTGTGTCTTCAGTTGGTATAGTAACCGCTGCATTCAAATTGCTGGAACCTGTGCTCTGAGAGACTGCCTTACCGATTATCTGCAATTATAAAGAGTTTAGTATATATTTTTTAGTTATAGAGTTTGTTAATTGTTGCTTAGATGTGTGCTGAAACTGCTGTCTCACTGTTCTGATAGACTGATCGGCAAATATACAGAGCTGAGAATTTTTTTGGTTCTAAAGTTTGTACTGTTACTTGTTGCTTAGATCTCTGTTGAAACTATTTTCCCCACCGCACCCCATTTTCTGCTGTGTCTACAGTTGGTATAGTAACTGCTGCATTCAAATTGCTGGAACCTGTGCTCTGAGAGACTGCCTTACCGATTATCTGCATTTATAAAGAGTTTAGTATATATTTTTTAGTTATAGAGTTTGTTAATTGTTGCTTAGATCTGTGTTGAAAATGTTGTCTCACTCTTCTGAGAGACTGATCGTCAAATATACAGAGCTGAGAATATTTTTTTGGTTTTAAAGTTTGTACTGTTAGTTGTTGCTTAGATCTCTGTTGAATCTGTTTTCCCCACCGCACCACCATTTTCTGCTGTGTCTTCAGTTGGTATAGTAACAGCTGCATTTAAATTGCTGGAACCTGTGTTCTGAGGGATTACCTTACAGCTTATCTGCAACTATACAGAGCTGAGTATATTTTGTTTGGTTATAGAGTTTGTTAATTGTTGCTTAGATCTGTGTTGAAACTGTTGTCCCACTGTTCTGAGAGACTGATCGGCAAATATACACAGCTGAGAATTTTTTTTGGTTTTAAAGTTTGTACTTTTAGATGCTTCTTCGATCTCTGTTGAAACTGTTTTCCCCACCCCACCCCCATTTTCTGCTGTGTCTTCAGTTGGTATAGTAAAAGCTGCATTCAAATTACTGGAAACTGTGTTCTGAGAGACTGCCTTACAGAGTATCTGCAATTATACAAAGCTGAGTATATTTTTTTAGTTATAGAGTTTGTTAATTGTTGCTTAGACTTGTGTTGAAACTCTTGTCTCACTGTTTTGAGAGACTGATCGGCAAATATACAGAACTGAGAAGATTTTTTTGGTTTTAAAGTTTGTACTGTTAGTTGTTGCTTAGAAATCTGTTGAAACGTTTTCCCCACCCCACCCCCATTTTCTGCTGTGTCTTCAGTTGGTATAGTAACAGCTGCATTCAAATTGCTGGAACCAGTGTTCTGAGAGACTGCCTTACAGATTATCTGCAATTATACAGAGTTGAGTATATTTTTTTGGTTATGCAGTTTGTTAATTATTGCTTAGATCTCTGTTGAAGCTGTTTTCCCCACCCCCATTTTCTGCTGTGTCTTCAGTTGGTATAGTAGCAGCTGCATTCAAATTGCTGGAACCTGTGTTCTGAGAGACTGCCTTACAAACCATCTGCAATTATACAGAGCTGAGTATATATTTTTTGGTTATAGAGTTTGTTAATGGTTGCTTAGATCTGTGTTGAAACTGCTGTCTCACTGTTCTGAGAGACTGCTCGACAAATATACAGAGCTGAGAATTTTTTTTGGTTTTAAAGTTTGTACTGTTAGTTGTTGCTTAGATATCTGTTGAAACTATTTTCCCCACCCACCCCCATTTTCTGCTGTGTCTTAAGTTGGTATAGTAACAGCTGCATTCAAATTGATGGAACCTGTGTCCTGTGAGACTACCTTACAGATTATCTGCAATTATACAGAGCTTAGTATAACTTTTTTTGTGATAGAGTTTGTTAATTATTGTGTAGATCTGTGTTGAAACTGTTCTCTCACTGTTCTGAGAGACTGATCAGCAAATATACAGAGCTGAGTATATATTTTTTTGGTTTTAAAGTTTGTACTGTTAGTTGTTGCTTAGATCTCTGTTGAATGTGTTTCCCCATCCACCCCCATTTTCTGCTATGTCTTCAGTTGGTACAGTAACAGCTGCATTCAAATTGCTGGAACCTGTGTTCTGAGAGATTACCTTACAGATTATCTGCAATTATACAGAGCTGAGTATATTTTGTTTGGTTATAGAGTTTGTTAATTGTTACTTACATCTGTGTTGAAACTGTTGTCTCACTGTTCTGAGAGACTGATCGGCAAATATACAGAGCTGAGAATATTTTTTTGGTTTTAATGTTTGTACTGTTAGTTGTTGCATAGATCTCTGCTGAAACTGTTTTCCCCACCCCACCCCCATTTTCTGCTGCGTCTTCAGTTGTTATACTAACAGCTGCATTCAAATTGCAGGTACCTGTGTTTTGAGAGACTGCCTTACAGATTAACTGCAATTATACAGAGCTGAGTATATATTTTTTGTTTATAGAGTCTGGTAATTGTTGCTTAGATCAGTGTTGAAACTGTTGTCTCACTGTTCTGAGAGACTGTTCAGCAAATATACAGAGCTGAGAATATTTTTTTTAAGTTTCTACTGTTAGTTGTTGCTTAGATCTCTGTTGAAACTGTTTTCCACACCCCACTCCCATTTTCTGCTGTGTCTTCACTTGGTATAGTAGCAGCTGCATTCAAATTGCTGGAACCTATGTTCTAAGAGACTGCCTTACAAATCATCTGCAATTATACAGAGCTGAGTATATATTTTTTCGTTATAGGGTTTGTTAATGGGTGCTTAGATCTGTGTTGAAACTGCTGTCTCACTGTTCTGAGAGACTGATCGACAAATATACAGAGCTGAGAATTTTTGGGGGTTTTAATGTTTGTACTGTTAGTTGTTCCTTAGTTATCTGTTGAAACTATTTTACCCACCATCCCCCATTTTTGCTGTGTCTTCAGTTGGTATAGTAAGAGCTGCATTCAAATTGCTGGAACTTGTGTTCTGATAGACTGCCTTACAGATTATCTGCAATTATACAGAGGTTAGTATAATTTTTTTTGGTTGCAGAGTTTGTTAATTGTTGCTTAGATATGTGTTGACACTGTTGTCTGACTGTTCTAAGAGACTGATCTGCAAATATACAGAGCTGAGAATATTTGTTTGGTTTTAAAGTTTGTACTTTTAGTTGTTGCTTAGATCTCTGTTGAATTTGTTTTCCCCACCGCACCACCATTTTCTGCTCTGTCTTCAGCTGCTACAGTAACAGCTGCATTCAAATTGCTGGAACCTGTGTTCTGAGTGATTACTTTACAGATTATCTGCAATTATACAGAGCTGAGTATATTTTGTTTGGTTATAGAGTTTGTTAATTGTTGCTTAGATCTGTGTTGAAACTGTTGTCTCACTGTTCTGAGGGACTGATTGGCAAATATACAGAGCTGAGAATATTTTTTTGGTTTTAATGTTTGTACTGTTAGTTGTTGCATAGATCTCTGTTGAAACTGTTTTCCACACCCCACCCCCATTTTCTGCTGTGACTTCATTTGGTATAGTAACAGCTGCATTCAAATTGCTGGGACCTGTGTTCTGAGAGACTGCCTTACAACTTATCTGCAATTATACAGAGGTGAGTATATTTACTTTGGTTATAGAGTTAATTGTTGCTTAGATCTGTGTTGAACCGGTTCTCTCACTTTGCGGCGAGACTAACCGGGAAATATACAGAGCTGAGAATATTTTTTTGGTTTTAAAGTTTTTACTGTTAGTTGCTTTTTAGATCTCTGTTGAAACTGTTTTCCCCACCCACCCTTATTTTCTGCTGTGTCTTCAGTTGGTATGGTAACAGCTGCATTTAAATTGCTGGAGCCTGTGTTCTGAGAGACTGCCTTACAGATTATCTGCAATTATACAGAGCTGAGTATACTTTTTCTGGTTATAGAGTTTGTTAATTGTTGCTTAGATCTGTGTTGAAACTGTTGTCTCACTGTTCTGAGGGACTGATCAGCAAATATACAGAGCTGAGAATATTTTTTTGGTTTTAATGTTTGTACTGTTAGTTGTTGCATAGATCTCTGTTGAAACTGTTTTCCACACCCCACCCCCATTTTCTGCTGCGACGTCAGTTGGTATAGTAACAGGTGGATTCAAATTGCTGGGACCTGTGTTCTGAGAGACTGCCTTACAGATTATCTGCAATTATACAGAGCTGAGTATACTTTTTTGGTTATAGAGTTTGTTAATTGTTGCTTAGATCTGTGTCGAAACTGTTGTCTCACTGTTCTGAGGGACTGATCAGCAAATATACAGAGCTGAGAATTTTTTTTTGGTTTTAATGTTTGTACTGTTAGTTGTTGCATAGATCTCTGTTGAAACTGTTTTCCACACCCCACCCCCATTTTCTGCTGCGTCTTCAGTTGGTATAGTAACAGCTGCATTCAAATTGCTGGAACCTGTGTTCTGAGAGACTGCCTTATAGATTATCTGCAATTATACAGAGCTGAGTATATATTTTTTTGTTTAAAGAGTTTGTTAATTGTTGCTTAGATCTGTGTTGAAACTGTTGTCTCACTGTTCTGAGAAACTGATCAGCAATTATAGACAGCTGGGATATTTTTTTTAAAGTTTGTACTGTTAGTTGTTGCTTAAATCACTGTTGAAACTGTTTTCCCCACCCCACCCACATTTTCTCCTGTGTCTTCAGTTGGCATACTGAAAGCTGCATTCAAATTGCTGGAACCTGTGTTCTGAGAGACTGCCTTACAGATTATCTGCAATTATACAGAGCTGAGTATATTTTTTTTGATTATAGAGTTTGTTAATTGTTGCTTAGATCTGTGTTGAAACTGTTGTCTCACTGTTCTGAGAGTCTGATCGGCAAATATACGGAGCTGAGAATATATTTTTTTGGTTTTAAAGTTTGTACTGTTAGTTGTTGCTTAGATCTCTGTTGAAT
>NC_056728.1:1976023183-1976082860 GCF_019279795.1 Protopterus annectens
ATTTTTTTCCCCGTTGGTATAGTAACAGCTGGATTTAAATTGCTGGAACCTGTTTTCTGACAGACTGCCTTACAGATTATCTGCAATTGTACAGAGCTGATTATATATTTTTTGGTTAATTGTTGCTTAGATCTGTGTTGAAACTGTTGTCTCACTGTTCTAAAAGACTAATCGGCAAATCTACACAGCTGAGAAAATGTGTTTGGTTTTAAAGTTTATACTGTAAGTTGTTTCTTAGATCTCTGTTGAAACTGTTTTCCACCCCACCCCCATTTTCTGCTACGTCTTTAGTTGGTATACTAACAGCTGCATTCAAATTGCTGGAACCTGTGTTCTGAGAGACTGCCTTACAGATTATCTGCAATTATACAGAGCTTAGTATATATTTTTTTGTTTATATAGTTTGTTAATCGTTGCTTAGATCTGTGTTGAAACTGTTGTCTCACTGTTCTGAGAGACTGATCGGCAAATATACAGAGCTGAGAATTTTTTTTGGTTTTAAAGTTTGTACTGTTAGTTGTTGCTTAGATCTCTGTTGAAACTGTTTTCCCCTCCCCACAGCCATTTTCTGCTGTATCTTCAGTTGGCATAGTAACAGCTGCATTCAAATTGCTCTGATGTGTGTTCTGAGAGACTGCCTTAGAGATTATTTGCATTTATACAGAGCTGAGTATATTTACTTTGGTTATAGAGTTAATTGTTGCTTAGATCTGTGTTGAACCTGTTCTCTCACTGTTCTGAGAGACTGATCGGAAATATACAGAGCTGAGAATATTTTTTTGGTTTTAAAGTTTGTTCTGTTAGATGCTTCTTAGATCTCTGTTGAAACTGTTTTCCCCACCCACCCCTATTTTCTGCTGTGTCTTCAGTTGGTATAGTAACAGCTGCATTCAAATTGCTGGAACCTGTGTTCTGAGAGACTGCCTTACAGATTATCTGCAATTATACACAGCTGAGTAAACTTTTTTTGGTTATAGAGTTTGTTAATTGTTGCTTAGATCTGTGTTGAAACTGTTGTCTCACTGTCCTAAAAGACTGATTGGCAAATCTACAGAGCTGAGAATATTTATTTGGTTTTAAAGTTTGTACTGTAAGTTGTTGATAAGATCGCTGTTGAAACAGTTTTCCCCACCACACATGCATTTTCTGCTGTATCTTCAGTTGGTATAGTAATAGCTGCATTCAAATTGCTGGAACCTGTGTTCAGAGAGACTGCCTTACAGATTATCTACAGTTATACAGAGCTGAGTATATATTTTTTGGTTATATAGTTTGTTAATTGTTGGTTACATCTGTGATGAAACTGTTTTCTCACTGTTCAGAGAGACTGATCTGCAAATATACAGATCTGAAATTTTTTTTTGGTTTTTATGTTTGTGCTGTTAGTTGTATCTTAGATCTCTGTTGAAACAGTTTTCCACACTCCACCCCTCTTTTCTGCTGTGTCTTCATTTGTTATAGTAGCAGCTGCATTCACATTGATGGAACCTGTGTTCTGATAGACTGCCTTACAGATTATCTGTGAATATACAGAGCTGAGTATATTTTTTTTGGTTATAGAGTTTGTTAATTGTTGCTTAGATCTATGTTGAAACTGATGTCTCACTGTTCTGAGAGACTGATCAGCAAACATACAGAGCTGAGAATGTTTTTTGGTTTTAAAGTTTGTACTGTTAGTTGTTGCTTAGATCTCTGTTGAAACTGTTTTCCCCACCCCACCCCCATTTTCTGCTGTGTCTTCAGTTGGTATAGTAACAGCTGCATTCAAATTCCTGGAACCTGTTTTATGAGAGACTGCCTTAGAGATTATCTGCAATTATAGAGAGCTGAGTATATTTCTTTTGTTTATAGAGTTTGTGAATGTTTTCCTAGAACTGTGTAGATACTGTTGTCTCACTGTTCTGAGAGAATGATCGGCAAATATAAAGAGCTGGGAATATTTTTTGGTTTTAAAGGCTGTACTGTTAGTTGTTGCTTAGATCTCTGTTGAAACTTTTTTCCCCACACTACCCCCAATATCTGCTCTCTCTGCAGTTGGTATAGTAACAGCTGCTTTCAAATTGCTTGAATCTGTGTTCTGAGAGACTGTCTAACAGATTATCTGCAATTATACAGAGCTGATTATATATTTTTTGGTTAATTGCTGCTTAGATCTGTATTGAAACTGTTGTCTCACTGTTCTGAGAGACTGATCGGCAAATATACAGAGGTGAGAATATTTTTTTTGGTTTAACGTTTGTACTGTTAGTTGTTGCTTAGATCTCTGTTGAAACTGTTTTCCACCCCACTCCCATTTTCTGTTGTGTTTTCAGTTGTTATAGTAACAGCTGCATTCAAATTGCTGGAACCTGTGTTCTGAGAGACTGCCTTACAGATTATCTGCAATTATACAGAGCTGAGAATATTTTATTGGTTTTAAAGCTTGTACTGTTAGTTGTTGCTTAGATCTCTGTTGAAACTGTTTTCACGACCCCACCCCCCTTTTCTGCTGTGTCTTCACTTGGTATAGTAGCACCGCCATTCAAATTGCTGGAACCTGAGTTCTGAGAGACTGCCTTACAAATCATCTGCAGTTATACAGAGCTGAGTATATTTCTTGGAATTAGAGAGTTTGTTAATTGTTGCTTAGATCTGTGTTGAACCTTTTGTCTAACTGTTCTGAGGGACTGACCGGCAAATATACAGAGCTGAGAATATTTTTTTGGATTTAAGGTTTGTACTGTTAGTTGTTGCTTATATCTCTGTTGAAACTGTTTTCCCCACACCACCTCCATTTTCTGTTGTGTCTTCAGTTGGTATAGTAACAGTTGTATTCAAATTCCTGGAACCTGTGTTCTGAGAGACTGCCTTACAGATTATCTGCAATTATACAGAGCTGATTATATATTTTTTGGTTATAGAGTTTGTTAATTGTTGCTTAGATCTGTGCTGGAACTGCTGTCTCACTGTTCTGAGAGATTGATCGGCAAATATACAGAGCTGAGAATTTATTTTGGTTCTAAAGTTTGTACTGTTAGTTGTTGCTTAGATCGCTGTTGAAACTATTTTCCCCACCCCACCCCATTTTCTGCTGTGTCTTCAGTTGGTATGGTAACCGCTGCATTCAAGTAGCTGGAACCTGTGGTCTGAGAGACTGCCTTACCGATTATATGCAATTATAAAGAGTTTAGTACATATTATTTAGTTATAGAGTTTGTTAATTGTTGCTTAGATCTGTGTTGAAACTGTTGTCTCACTGTTCTGAGAGACTGATCGTCAAATATACAGAGCTGAGAATATTTTTTTTGGTTTCAAAGTTTGTACTGTTAGATGCTTCTTTGATCTGTGTTGAAACTGTTTTCCCCACCCCACCCCCATTTTCTGCTGTGTCTTCAGTTGGTATAGTAACAGCTGCATTCAAATTACTGGAAACTGTGTTCTGAGAGACTGCCTTACAGATTATCTGCAATTATACAAAGCTGAGTATATTTTTTTAGTTATAGAGTTTGTTAATTGTTGCTTAGACCTGTGTTGAAACTCTTGTCTCACTGTTCTGAGAGACTGTTCAGCAAATATACAGAACTGAGAAGATTTTTTTTTGGTTTTAAAGTTTGTACTGTTAGTTGTTGCTTTTAAATCTGTTGAAACATTTTCCCCACTCCACCCCCTTTTTCCTGCTGTGTCTTCCGTTGGTATAGTAACAGCGCATTCAAATTGCTGGAACCTGTGTTCTGAGAGACTGCCTTACAGATTATCTGCAACTATACAGAGTTGAGTATTTTTTTTTGGTTATGCAGTTTCTTAATTATTGCTTAGATCTGTGTTGAAACTGTTGTCTCACTGTTGAGAAACTCATCGGCAAATATACAGAGCTGAGAATATGTTTTTGGTTTTAAAGTTTGTACTGTTAGTTGTTGATTAGATCTCTGTTGAAGCTGTTTTCCCCACCTCCATTTTCTGCTGTGTCTTCAGTTGGTATAGTAACAGCTGCATTCAAATTGCTGGAACCTGTGTTCTGAGAGACTGCCTTACATATTATCTGCAATTATACAGAGCTGAGTATATATTTTTTTGGTTATAGAGTTTAACTGTTGCTTAGATCTGTGTTGAAACTGTTGTCTCACTGTTCTGAGAGAATGATCGGCAAATATACAGAGCTGAGAAAATGTATTTTTTTAAAGTTTGTACTGTTAGTTGTTGCTTAGATGTATTTTAAAACTTTTTTCTCCATCCCACCCCCATTTTCTGCTGTGTCTTCAGTTGGTATAGTAACAGCTGCATTCAAATTGCTGGAACCTGTGTTCTGAGAGACTGACTTACATATTATCTGCAATTATACAGAGATGAGTATATATTTTTTGGTGATAGAATTTGTTAATTGTTGCTTAGATCTCAGTTGAAACTGTTGTCTCACTGTTCTGAGAGACTGATCAGCAAATATACAGAGCTGAGAATTTTTTTGGTTTTAAAATTTGTACTGCTAGTTGTTGCTTAGATCTCTGTTGATATTTTCTTCCCCACCCCACCCCCATTTTCTGCTGCGTCTTCCATTGGTATAGTAACAGCTGCATTCAAATTGCTGGAACCTGTGTTCTGAGAGACTGTCTTACAGATTATTTGCAATTATACAGAGCTGAGTGTATTTTTCATTATAGAGTTTGTTAATTGTTGCTTATATCTGTGTTGAAACTGTTACCTCACTGTTCTGAGAGACTGATCAGCAAATATACAGAGCTCAGTATATATTTTTTTTAGTTTTAAAGTTTGTACTGTTAGTTGATGCTTAGATCTCTGTTGAAACTTTTTCCCACTCCACCCCCATTTTCTGGTGTGTTTTCATTTGGTATAGCAACAGTTGTATTCAAATTGCTGGAACCTGTGTTCTGAGAGACTGCCTTACACATTATCTGCAATTGTACAGAGCAGAGTAAATGTTTTTTGGTTATAGAGTGTTTTAATTGTTGCTTAGATCTGTGTTGAAACTGTTATCTCACTGTTCTGAGAGACTAATCGGCAAATATACAGAGCTGAGAATATTTTTTTGGTTTTAAAGTTTGTACTGTTAGTTGTTGCTTAGATCTCTGTTGAAACTGTTTTCCCCTCCCAACAGCGATTTTCTGCTGTATCTTCAGTTGACATAGTAACAGCTGCATGTAAATTGCTGGAACCTGTGTTCTGAGAGACTGCCTTACAGATTATCTGCAATTATACAGAGCTGAGTATATATTTTTTCATTATAGAGTTTGTTAACTGTTGCTTAGATTTGTGTTGAAACTGTTGTCTCACTGTTCTGAGAGACTGACCGGCAAATATACAGATCTGAGAATATTGTTTTGGTTTTAAAGTTTGTGCTATTAGATGTTGCTTAGATCTCTGTTGAAACAGTTTCCCCCACCCCACTTCCATTTTCTGCTGTCTTCAGTTGGTATAGTAACAGCTGCATTCAAATTTCTGTAACCTGTGTTCTGAGAGACTGCCTTACAGATTATCTGCAATTATACAGAGCTGAGTATATATTTTTTGGTTATAGAGTTTGTTAATTGTTGCTTAGGTCTGTGTTGAAACTGTTGTCTCACTGTTCTGAGAGACTGATCTGCAAATATACTGAGCTGAGAATATTTTTTTGGTTTTTCAATTTGTACTGTCAGTTGTTGCTTAGATCTTTGTTGAAACTGTTTTCCCCACCCCACTCCAATTTTCTGCTGTGTCTTCATTTGGTATAGTAACAGCTGCATTCAAATTGCTGTAACCTGAATTCTGAGAGACTGCCTTACAGATTATCTGCAATTATACAGAATTAAGTATATTTTTTTTGGTTATAGAGTTTAATTGTTGCTTAGATCTGTGCTGAAACTGTTGTCTAACTGTTCTGAGAGGCTGATCATCAAATAAACAGATCTGAGAATTTTTTGTTTTAAAGTTTGTACTGTTAGTTGTTGCTTAGATCTCTGAGAAACTGTTTTCCCCACCCCACCCCCATTTTCTGCTGTCTCTAAAGGTGGTATAGTAACAGCTGCATTCAAATTGCTGGACCCTGTGTTCTGAGAGACTGTCTTAAAGATTATCTGCAATTATACAGAGCCGAGTATATTTTTTTGGTTTTAGAGTTTGTTAATTGTTGCTTAGATCTGTGTTGAAACTGTTGTCTCACTGTTCTGAGAGACTGATCGGCAAATATACAGAGCTGAGAATTTTTTTTTGTTCAACTGTTAGTTGTTGCTTATATCTCTTTTGAAACTGTTTTCCACACCCCACCCCCATTTTCTGCTGTGTCTTAAGTTGGTATAGTAGCAGCTGTATTCAAATTGCTGGAAGCTATGTTCTGAGAGACTGCCTTACAAATCATCTGGAATTATACAGAGCTGAGTATATACTTTTTCGATATAGAGTTTGTTAATGGTTGCTTAGATCTGTGTTGAAACTGCTGTCTCACGTTTCTGAGAGACTGATCGACAAATATACAGAGCTGAGAATTTTTTTTTGGTTTTAAAGTTTGTACTGTTAGTTGTTGCTTAGATATCTGTTGAAACTATTTTACTCACCCACCCACCCCTGTTTTTGCTGTGTCTTCAGTTGGTATAGTAAGAGCTGCATTCAAATTGCTGGAACCTGTGTTCTGATAGACTGCCTTACAGATTATCTGCAATTATACAGAAGTTAGTATAATTTTTTTTGGTTGCAGAGTTTGTTAATTGTTGCTTAGATATGTGTTGACACTGTTGTCTGACGGTTCTGAGAGACTGATCTGCAAATATACAGAGCTGAGAATATTTGTTTGGTTTTAAAATTTGTACTTTTAGTTGTTGCTTAGATCTCTGTTGAATTTGTTTTCCCCACTGCACCACCATTTTCTGCTCTGTCTTCATTTGCTACAGTAACAGCTGCATTCAAATTGCTGGAACCTGTGTTCTGAGTGATTACCTTACAGATTATCTGCAATTATACAGAGCTGAGTATATTTTGTTTGGTTATAGAGTTTGTTAATTGTTGCTTAGATCTGTGTTGAAACTGTTGTCTCACTGTTCTGAGGGACTGATTGGCAAATATACAGAGCTGAGAATATTTTTTTGGTTTTAATGTTTGTACTGTTAGTTGTTGCATAGATCTCTGTTGAAACTGTTTTCCACACCCCACCCCCCATTTTCTGCTGCATCTTCAGTTAGTATAGTAACAGCTGCATTCATATTGCTGGGACGTGTGTTCTGAGAGACTGCCTTACAGATTATCTGCAATTATACAGAGGTGAGTATATTTACTTTGGTTATAGAGTTAATTGTTGCTTAGATCTGTGTTGAACCGGTTCTCTCACTTTGTGGAGAGATTGACCGGGAAATATACAGAGCTGAGAATATTTTTTTTGGTTTTAAAGTTTGTACTGTTAGTTGATTTTTAGATCTCTGTTGAAACTGTTTTCCCCACCCACCCTTATTTTCTGCTGTGTCTTCAGTTGGTATGGTAACAGCTGCATTCAAATTGCTGGAACCTGTGTTCTGAGAGACTGCCTTACAGATTATCTGCAATTATAAAGAGCTGAGTATACTTTTTTTGGTTACAGAGTTTGTTAATTGTTGCTTAGATCTGTGTTGAAACTGTTGTCTCACTGTTCTGAGAGACTGATCGGCAAATATACAGAGCTGAGAATATTTTTTTAGTTTTAAAGTTTCTACTGTTAGTTGTTGCTTAGATCTATTTTAAAACTATTTTTCCCAAAATGCTGGAACATGTGTTCTGAGAGACTGCCTTGCAGATTATCGGCAATTTTACAGAGCTGAGTATATTTTTTTTTTTTTTATTTTTTTTTTTTTGCTTGCTTAGATCTCTGCTGAAACTGTTTTCCCCACCCCCATTTTCTGCTGTTTCTTCAGTTGGTATAGTAACAGCTGCACTCAAATTCCTGGAACCTGTTTTCTGGGAGACTGCCTTAGAGATTATCTGCAATTATACAGAGCTGAGTATTTTTTTTTGGTTAATTGTGAATGCTTAGATCTGTGTTGATACTGTTGTCTCACTGTTCTGAAAGAATGATCTGCAAATATACAGAGCTGGGAATATTTTTTGGTTTTAAAGGTTGTACTGTTAGTTGCTGCTTAGATCTCTGTTGAAATTGAGTTTCCCACCCTACCCCTATTTTCTGCTGTGTCTTCAGTTGGTATAGTAACAGCTGCATTCAAATTGCTGGAACCTGTGTTCTGAGAGACTGCCTTACAGATTATCTGCAATTATACAGAGCTGAGTATATATTTTTTGGTTATAGAGTTTGTTAATTGTTGCTTAGATCTGTGTTGAAACTATTGTCTCACGGTTCTGAGAGACTGACCGGCAAATATACAAAGCCGAGAACATTTTTTTGGTTTTAAAGTTTGTACTTTTAGTTGTTGCTTAGATCTCTGTTGAAACTGTTTACTTCACCCTACTCCCATTTTCTGCTGTGCCTTCAGTTGGTATAGTAGCAGCTGCATTCAAATTGCTGGAACATGTTTTCTGAGAGACTGCCTTAAAGATTATCTGCAAATATACAGAGCTGAGTATATTTTTTTCATTATAGAGTTTGTTAATTGTAGCTTAGATCTCTGTTGAAACAGTTCTCTCAATGTTCTGAGAGACTGATCTGCAAATATACAGAGATGAGTATATTTTTTTGGTTTAAAGTTTGTACTGATAGTTGTTGCTTAGATCGCTGCTGAAACTGTCCCCCATTTTCTGCTGTATCTTCAGTTGGTATAGTAATAGCAGCATTCAAGTTGCAGGAACCTGTGTTCTCAGAGACTGCCTTACAGATTTTTTTCAATTATACAGAGCTGAGTTTTTTCTTCAATATAGAGTTTGTTAATTGTTGCTTATATTTGTGTTGAAACTGTTTTCTCACTGTTCTGAGAATCTGATCTGCAAATATACAGAGCTGAGTATTTTTTTTTTTTGGTTTTAAAGTCTGTACTGTTAGTTGTTGGTTAGATCTCTGTTGAAACTTTTTTCCCTCCCCATCCCCCATTTTATGCTGTGTCTTCAGTTGGTATAGTAACAGCAGCATTCAAATTGCAGGGACCTGTATTCTGAGAGACTGTCTTACAGATTATCTGCAATTATACAGAGCTGAGTTTTTGGTTATAGAGTTTGTTAATTGTTGCTTAGATCTGTGTTGAAACTGTTGTCTCACTGTTCTCAAATATACAGAGCTGAGAATTTGGTTTTAAAGTTTGTACTGTTAGTTGTTGCTTAGATCTCTGTTGAAACATTTTCTGCTGTATTTTCAGTTGGTATAGTAACAGCTGCATTCAAATTGCTGGAACCTGTGTTCTGAGAGACTGTCTTACAGATTATCTGCAATTATACAGAGCTGATTATATATTTTTTTGTTATAGAGTTTGTTAATTGTTGCTTACATCTGTGTTGAAACTGTTGTCTCACTGTTCTGAGAGACTGATCGGCAAATATACAGAGCTGATAATATTTTTTGGTTTTAAGGTTTGTACTGTTAGTTATTGCTTAGATTTCTGTTGAAACTGTTTTCCCCACCCCACCCCATTTTCTGCTGTATCATCAGTTGGCATAGTAACAGCTGCATTCAAATTGCTGGAACCTGTGTTCTGAGAGACTGCCTTACAGATTATCTGCAGTTATACAGAGCTGAGTATATTTTTTGGATATAAAGTTTGTTAATTGTTGCTTAGATCTCTGTTGAAACTGTTGTCTCACTGTTCTGAGAGACTGTTGGCAAATATACAGAGCTGAGAATTTTTTTTGGTTTTAAAGTTTGTACTGTTAATTGTTGCTTAGATCTCTATTAAAATTGTTTTCCCCACCCCACCCCTATTTTCTGCTGTGTCTTCAGTTGGTATAGTAACAGCTGCATTCAAAATTCTGCAACCTGTGTTCTGAGAGACTGCCTTACAGATTATCTGCAATTATACAGAGCTGAGTGTATTTTTTGGTTATAGAGTTTGTTAATTGTTGCTTAGATCTGTGTTGAAACTGTTGTCTCACTGTTTTGAGAGACTGATCGGGAAATATACAGAACTGAGAATATTTTTTTAGTTTTAAAGTTTGTACTGTTAGTTGTTGCTTAGATCTCTGTTGAAATGGTTTTCCTCACCCCACTTCCATTTTCTGCTGTGTCTTCAGTTGGTATAGTAACTGTTGCATTCAAATTGCTGGAACCTGGGTTCTCAGAGACTGCCATACAGATTTTTTTCAATTATACAGAGCTGAGTTTTTTTTCATTATAGAGTTTGTTAATTGTTGCTTATATCTGTGTTGAAACTGTTGTCTCACTGTTCTGAGAGACTGATCAGCAAATATACAGAGCTGAGAATATTTTTTTTAGTTTTAAAGTTTGTACTGTTAGTTTTTGCTTAGATCTCTGTTGAAATGATTTTCCCCACCCTACCCCCACTTTATGCTGTGTCTTCAGTTGGTATAGTAACAGCTGCATTCAAATTGCTGGAACCTGGGTTCTCAGAGACTGCCATACAGATTTTTTTCAATTATACAGAGCTGAGTTTTTTTTCAATATAGAGTTTGTTAATTGTTGCTTGTATCTGTGTTGAAACTGTTACCTCACTGTTCTGAGAGACTGATCAGCAAATATACAGAGCTGAGAATATTTTTTTTGTTTTAAAGTTTGTACTGTTAGTTGTTGGTTAGATCTCTATTGAAACTTTTTTCCCACTCCACCCCATTTTCTGCTGTGTTTTCAGTTGGTATAGTAACAGCTGCATTCAAATTGCTGGAACCTGTGTTCTGAGAGACTGTCTTATAGATTATCTGCAATTATACAGAGCTGAGTGTATTTTTTGGTTATAGAGTTTGTTAATTGTTGCTTAGATCTGTGTTGAAACTGTTGTCTCGCTGTTTTGAGAGACTGATCTGGAAATATACAGAACTGAGAATATTTTTTTAGTTTTAAAGTTTGTACTGTTAGTTTTTGCTTAGATCTCTGTTGAAATGGTTTTTCCCACCCCACCCCCACTTTCTGCTGTGTCTTCAGTTGGTATAGTAACAGCTGCATTCAAATTGCTGGAACCTGGGTTCTCAGAGACTGCCATACAGATTTTTTTCAATTATACAGAGCTGAGTTTTTTTTTCAATATAGAGTTTGTTAATTGTTGCTTATATATGTGTTGAAACTGTTACCTCACTGTTCTGAGAGACTGATCAGCAAATATACAGAGCTGAGAATATTTTTTTTTTTGGTTTTAAAGTTTGTACTGTTAGTTGTTGGTTAGATCTCTATTGAAACTTTTTCCCACTCCACCCCATTTTCTGCTGTGTTTTCAATTGCTGGAACCTGTGTTCTGAGAGACTGCCTTACACATTATCTGCAATTGTACAGAGCAGAGTAAATGTTTTTTGGTTATAGAGTGTTTTAATTGTTGCTTAGATCTGTGTTGAAACTGTTATCTCACTGTTCTGAGAGACTAATCGGCAAATATACAGAGCTGAGAATATTTTTTTGGTTTTAAAGTTTGTACTGTTAGTTGTTGCTTAGATCTCTGTTGAAACTGTTTTCCCCTCCCAACAGCGATTTTCTGCTGTATCTTCAGTTGACATAGTAACAGCTGCATGTAAATTGCTGGAACCTGTGTTCTGAGTGACTGCCTTACAGATTATCTGCAATTATACAGAGCTGAGTATATATTTTTTCATTATAGAGTTTGTTAACTGTTGCTTAGATTTGTGTTGAAACTGTTGTCTCACTGTTCTGAGAGACTGACCGGCAAATATACAGATCTGAGAATATTGTTTTGGTTTTAAAGTTTGTGCTATTAGATGTTGCTTAGATCTCTGTTGAAACAGTTTCCCCCACCCCACTTCCATTTTCTGCTGTCTTCAGTTGGTATAGTAACAGCTGCATTCAAATTTCTGTAACCTGTGTTCTGAGAGACTGCCTTACAGATTATCTGCAATTATACAGAGCTGAGTATATATTTTTTGGTTATAGAGTTTGTTAATTGTTGCTTAGGTCTGTGTTGAAACTGTTGTCTCACTGTTCTGAGAGACTGATATGCAAATATACTGAGCTGAGAATATTTTTTTGGTTTTTCAATTTGTACTGTCAGTTGTTGCTTAGATCTTTGTTGAAACTGTTTTCCCCACCCCACTCCAATTTTCTGCTGTGTCTTCATTTGGTATAGTAACAGCTGCATTCAAATTGCTGTAACCTGAATTCTGAGAGACTGCCTTACAGATTATCTGCAATTATGCAAAGCTGAGTATATATTTTTTGGTTATAGTTTGTTAATTGTTGCTTAGGTCTGTGTTGAAACTGTTGTCTCACTGTTCTGAGAGACTGTTGGCAAATATACAGAGCTGAGAATTTTTTTGGTTTTAAAGTTTGTACTGTTAATTGTTGCTTAGATCTCTATTAAAATTGTTTTCCCCACCCCACCCCTATTTTCTGCTGTGTCTTCAGTTGGTATAGTAACAGCTGCATTCAAAATGCTGCAACCTCTGTTCTGAGAGACTGCCTTACAGATTATCTGCAATTATACAGAGCTGAGTGTATTTTTTGGTTATAGAGTTTGTTAATTGTTGCTTAGATCTGTGTTGAAACTGTTGTCTCACTGTTTTGAGAGACTGATCGGGAAATATACAGAACTGAGAATATTTTTTTAGTTTTAAAGTTTGTACTGTTAGTTGTTGCTTAGATCTCTGTTGAAATGGTTTTCCTCACCCCACCTCCACTTTCTGCTGTGTCTTCAGTTGGTATAGTAACAGCTGCATTCAAATTGCTGGAACCTGGGTTCTCAGAGACTGCCATACAGATTTTTTCAATTATACAGAGCTGAGTTTTTTTTCATTATAGAGTTTGTTAATTGTTGCTTATATCTGTGTTGAAACTGTTACCTCACTGTTCTGAGAGACTGATCAGCAAATATACAGAGCTGAGAATATTTTTTTTAGTTTTAAAGTATGTACTGTTAGTTTTTGCTTAGATCTCTGTTGAAATAGTTTTCCGCACCCCACCCCCACTTTCTGCTGTGTCTTCAGTTGGTATAGTAACAGCTGCATTCAAATTGCTGGAACCTGGGTTCTCAGAGACTGCAGATTTTTTTTTTTTTTATAGCAGAGCTTTTTTTTTCACTTTCTGCTGTGTCTTCAGTTGGTATACTAACAGCTGCATTCAAATTGCTGGAACCTGGGTTCTCAGAGACTGCCATACAGATTTTTTTCAATTATACAGAGCTGAGTTTTTTCTTCAATATAGAGTTTGTTAATTGTTGCTTATATTTGTGTTGAAACTGTTATCTCACTGTTCTGAGAGACTGATCAGCAAATATACAGAGCTGAGAATATTTTTTTTGTTTTAAAGTTTGTACTGTTAGTTGTTGGTTAGATCTCTATTGAAACTTTTTTCCCACGCCACCCCATTTTCTGCTGTGTTTTCAGTTGGTATAGTAACAGCTGCATTCAAATTGCTGGAACCTGTGTTCTGAGAGACTGTCTTACAGATTATCTGCAATTATACAGAGCTGAGTATATTTTGTTTGGTTATAGAGTTTGTTAATTGTTGCTTAGATCTGTGTTGAAACTGTTGTCTCACTGTTCTGAGGGACTGATTGGCAAATATACAGAGCTGAGAATATTTTTTTGGTTTTAATGTTTGTACTGTTAGTTGTTGCATAGATCTCTGTTGAAACAGTTTCCCCCACCCCACTTCCATTTTCTGCTGTCTTCAGTTGGTATAGTAACAGCTGCATTCAAATTTCTGTAACCTGTGTTCTGAGAGACTGCCTTACAGATTATCTGCAATTATACAGAGCTGAGTATATATTTTTTTGTTATAGAGTTTGTTAATTGTTGCTTACATCTGTGTTGAAACTGTTGTCTCACTGTTCTGAGAGACTGATCTGCAAATATACAGTGCTGATAATATTTTTTTGGTTTTAAAGTTTGTACTGTTAGTTATTGTTTAGATTTCTGTTGAAACTGTTTTCCCCACCCCACCTCATTTTCTGCTGTATCATCAGTTGGCATAGTAACAGCTGCACGTAAATGGCTGGAACCTGTGTTCTGAGAGACTGCCTTACAGATTATCTGCAATTATACAGATCTGAGTATATATTTTTTGGTTATAGAGTTTTTTAATTGTTGCTTAGATCTGTGTTGAAACTGTTGTCTCACTGTTCTGAGAGACTGTTGGCAAATATACAGAGCTGAGAATTTTTTTTGGTTTTAAAGTTTGTACTGTTAATTGTTGCTTAGATCTCTATTAAAATTGTTTTCCCCACCCCACCCCTATTTTCTGCTGTGTCTTCAGTTGGTATAGTAACAGCTGCATTCAAAATGCTGCAACCTGTGTTCTGAGAGACTGCCTTACAGATTATCTGCAATTATACAGAGCTGAGTGTATTTTTTGGTTATAGAGTTTGTTAATTGTTGCTTAGATCTGTGTTGAAACTGTTGTCTCACTGTTTTGAGAGACTGATCGGGAAATATACAGAACTGAGAATATTTTTTTAGTTTTAAAGTTTGTACTGTTAGTTGTTGCTTAGATCTCTGTTGAAATGGTTTTCCTCACCCCACTTCCATTTTCTGCTGTGTCTTCAGTTGGTATAGTAACAGTTGCATTCAAATTGCTGGAACCTGGGTTCTCAGAGACTGCCATACAGATTTTTTTCAATTATACAGAGCTGAGTTTTTTTTCATTATAGAGTTTGTTAATTGTTGCTTATATCTGTGTTGAAACTGTTACCTCACTGTTCTGAGAGACTGATCAGCAAATATACAGAGCTGAGAATATTTTTTTTAGTTTTAAAGTTTGTACTGTTAGTTTTTGCTTAGATCTCTGTTGAAATGGTTTTCCCCACCCTACCCCCACTTTCTGCTGTGTCTTCAGTTGGTATAGTAACAGCTGCATTCAAATTGCTGGAACCTGGGTTCTCAGAGACTGCCATACAGATTTTTTTCAATTATACAGAGCTGAGTTTTTTTTCAATATAGAGTTTGTTAATTGTTGCTTGTATCTGTGTTGAAACTGTTACCTCACTGTTCTGAGAGACTGATCAGCAAATATACAGAGCTGAGAATATTTTTTTTGTTTTAAAGTTTGTACTGTTAGTTGTTGGTTAGATCTCTATTGAAACTTTTTTCCCACTCCACCCCATTTTCTGCTGTGTTTTCAGTTGGTATAGTAACAGCTGCATTCAAATTGCTGGAACCTGTGTTCTGAGAGACTGTCTTATAGATTATCTGCAATTATACAGAGCTGAGTGTATTTTTTGGTTATAGAGTTTGTTAATTGTTGCTTAGATCTGTGTTGAAACTGTTGTCTCGCTGTTTTGAGAGACTGATCTGGAAATATACAGAACTGAGAATATTTTTTTAGTTTTAAAGTTTGTACTGTTAGTTGTTGCTTAGATCTCTGTTGAAATGGTTTTTCCCACCCCACCTCCACTTTCTGCTGTGTCTTCAGTTGGTATAGTAACAGCTGCATTCAAATTGTGGAACCTGGGTTCTCAGAGACTGCCATACAGATTTTTTTCAATTATACACAGCTGAGTTTTTTTTCATTATACTGTTTGTTAATTGTTGCTTATATCTGTGTTGAAACTGTTACCTCACTGTTCTGAGAGACTGATCAGCAAATATACAGAGCTGAGAATATTTTTTTTAGTTTTAAAGTTTGTACTGTTAGTTGTTGGTTAGATCTCTATTGAAACTTTTTTCCCACTCCACCCCATTTTCTGCTGTGTTTTCAGTTGGTATAGTAACAGCTGCATTCAAATTGCTGGAACCTGTGTTCTGAGAGACTGTCTTATAGATTATCTGCAATTATACAGAGCTGAGTGTATTTTTTGGTTATAGAGTTTGTTAATTGTTGCTTAGATCTGTGTTGAAACTGTTGTCTCACTGTTTTGAGAGACTGATCGGCAAATATACAGAGCTGAGAATATTTTTTTTAGTTTTAAAGTTTGTACTGTTAGTTTTTGCTTAGATCTCTGTTGAAATGGTTTTCCGCACCCCACCCCCACTTTCTGCTGTGTCTTCAGTTGGTATAGTAACAGCTGCATTCAAATTGCTGGAACCTGGGTTCTCAGAGACTGCCATACAGATTTTTTTCAATTATACAGAGCTGAGTTTTTTTTTTCAGTATAGAGTTTGTTAATTGTTGCTTATATATGTGTTGAAACTGTTACCTCACTGTTCTGAGAGACTGATCAGCAAATATACAGAGCTGAGAATATTTTTTTTTGGTTTTAAAGTTTGTACTGTTAGTTGTTGGTTAGATCTCTATTGAAACTTTTTCCCACTCCACCCCATTTTCTGCTGTGTTTTCAGTTGGTATAGTAACAGCTGCATTCAAATTGCTGGAACCATTGTTCTGAGAGACTGCCTTACAGATTATCTGCAATTATACAGAGCTGAGTGTATTTTTGGTTATAAAGTTTGTTAATTGTTGCTTAGATCTGTGTTGAAACTGTTCTCTCGCTGTTTTGAGAGACTGATCTGGAAATATACAGAACTGAGAATTTTTTTTAGTTTTAAAGTTTGTACTGTTAGTTGTTGCTTAGATCTCTGTTGAAATGGTTTTCCCCACCCCACCTCCACTTTCTGCTGTGTCTTCAGTTGGTATAGTAACAGCTGCATTCAAATTGCTGGAACCTGGGTTCTCAGAGACTGCCATACAGATTTTTTCAATTATACAGAGCTGAGTTTTTTTTCATTATAGAGTTTGTTAATTGTTGCTTATATCTGTTTGGTTTTAAAGTTTGTACTGTTAATTGTTGCTTAGATCTCTATTAAAATTGTTTCCCCCACCCCACCCCTATTTTCTGCTGTGTCTTCAGTTGGTATAGTAACAGCTGCATTCAAAATGCTGCAACCTCTGTTCTGAGAGACTGCCTTACAGATTATCTGCAATTATACAGAGCTGAGTGTATTTTTTGGTTATAGAGTTTGTTAATTGTTGCTTAGATCTGTGTTGACACTGTTGTCTCACTGTTCTGAGAAACTGATCAGCAAATTTACAGAGCTGAGAATATTTTTTTGGTTTTAAAGTTTGCACTGTTAGTTGTTGCTTAGATTTCTGTTGAAACTTTTTCCCCACTCCACCCCCATTTTCTGCTGTGTCTTCAGTTGGTATAATAACAGCTGCATTCAAATTGCTGGAACCTGTGTTCTGAGAGACTGCCTTACAGATTATCTGCAATTATACAGAGCTGAGTATATATTTTTTTGGTTATAGAGTTTGATGGTTGTTACTTAGATCTGTCTTGAAACTGTTGTCTCACTGTTCTGAGAGGCTGACCGGCAAATATACAGATCTGAGAATATTTTTTTTGGTTTTAAAGTTTGTACTTTTAGTTGCTGCTTAGATCTCTGTTGAAACAGTTTTCCCCACCCCACTTCCATTTTCTGCTGTGTCTTCAGTTGGTATAGTAACAGTTGCATTCAAATTGCTTTAACCTGAGTTCTGAGAGACTGCCTTACAAATCATCTGCAGTTATACAGAGCTGAGTATATATTTTTTGGTTATAGAGTTTGTTAATTGTTGCTTCGGTCTGTGTTGAAACTGTTGTCTCACTGTTCTGAGAGACTGATTGGCAAATATACAGAGCTGAGAATTTTTTTGGGGGTTTTAAAGTTTGTATTGCTAATTGTTGCTTAGATCTCTGTTGAAATTTTTTTCCCCACCCCACCCTCATTTTCTGCTGAAAATGTGGGGTATTGTATGGAAGCCTTTTGCAAGGTCCAGCTAGGCTGTGTGGACTACATTACCCTCATCAATGACCTTGATGACTGTTTCAAATGAGTCAAACATGTTTAAGGGGCAGGATCTGCACTTAAGAAAGCCACACTGGGTAGGGTCCAGTGTCAGTAGGTCCCCAATATCTTCATGTCTGAGGTACATGCTGATCCTTTCCATAGCTTTGCAGACCAAGCTTGTCAGCATTCTGGGGTGGTAGTTTGCAGTATCCATTCAGGCAACACCTTTGTGAAGAAGGACCACTGTTGTTGTACACTGCTCTTTGGGTACATATCCTGTGGTAAGGCTGACATTGAGCAGTAGTGTTATTTGGCATTCCATTTTTCTTGGAGTCCATGTTGGACTCAGCCCAGGACACCATCTCATGCCATTGATGCTGCATGTTTTGCTTTGTAGATGCTGGCTGTTACCTCAGCATCTGCAATGTCAGGGGGCCAGTACTCTGCTGGGATAGATATTTTGCATTTGGGGGGGGGGGTTGCACTGCACCTGTCAGGTTGGATGTTGGCAATATGTGTGTGTGTTTGGTATGTTGTTTGTAATATTTGAGTGATTCAGAGCATATCTGTGAATTCCCAACATGGCTCCTACCATCAGTTAAGAAAGCCTTGTGATTATCCTTAGTGTCCTGTACAATTTGTATCTTCATAGATTCATAGGTTCATACTAGGCTATCTGCCCTAGGGCATATCTAAGCCTTGCCAGAGTGTGTGTGGCTTTCACCACCCCTTGCTATGTGAATATTATGGCCATTTATGATTTACTTTACTGTGCCTCTGTCTGGACGTGACACAGTGAAGACCCCCCAGTGTACATCTATGATCATCCATCCACTTGGCAAGATTCCTGTTGAAGAGAGTCAGTGAGAGGCTCTGCCTAACATGGAGTGGGATTCCATTCCAGGGTGTAGGGAGCCTCCGGGTTATGTATCTGTCGCTCCAGCGCATCCTATTTCATTATGTGTTGAGGTTGACATCTCTCACTCTCACAGCTCCGATGGATTTGGGTTTTCTGGGGTGGAGCATGTCCATTACTCCTGTGTTGGACATGGCCTTGTACAACAGGCATGCAACGCCTCTGCATAGGCAGTATGTGACTGCATACAGCTGGGGTGTCTACAGCCAGGCAGCATATGACAAATATTTGAGACCCTTTATCCTTTTGGTGAGGTACCTTTGAGGTCTTTCTAACTGCTGCAGGTGTTGGGTAAGGTACATCCCAAATGAGGCATTGTACTAGATTATGGGTCTGATAAGAGAACAGTATAGGGGCACAATGACTTCTGTTGACGTAGATGTGAATCCTTTCATGATACGGTGTCCAATATAGACAGTCTTCCTATCCACATTGGCAATGTGAGTGTCACATGACAGGTTACTGTCCACTTGTGTCCCAAGGTCCCTGATTACTCCTTCCATACATAATGGATTACCACCTATGTGGTAATTTCTGAGCACCTTGTTTAGTATTTGGTGAGACATTCATACTGTCCAGTGTCTTCAGGATGGCTGAGTGGGGTTCCTGTGTGTGAGAGTGTGGTCTGTAGCATGCTACAGACTGTAAAGCAGTTTTGCCTATGGTTAGTTGCACATGGGTGGTCTCCGATGCTTCGTGCATTGTCAGTTATCTGGACATGTGGGTGTCTGTGCTGAATATGGATACTCCCCCTCCTTTTATGTTTTGGTCCAGGTTTTGGGGCCATAACGCATGATATGAGGTATAACCTGGTAGTGCTGGTGTGCTGTCAGGAGCCTTGCTGCAGGTTTCTGTCACTGCATGGACATCGATGTTCTCCATACTGGGGAGGGCCTCGGGAGCATGCATGTTGAGGTTTACACATCTGGCATTGGGCAGCATTACCCTTATGTTTCTTTCCACTTATGTTTTCTAGGGAGGTGGGTTTGTCTTTTCAGCCTTGCCTACGAAAGGCTCTATGGAGGTGGCAAGAGCCTTATCCAATATCCAGACGCCCAGGGGTAACAGGTGCAAGCCATCCCTGGCACAGCAGCGTGGCTTGTCAAGCATGACATCCCAAGCAGACAGACATTGGATCTCCCTGGAATGACACCAGTAATTGTGCCACTTGTTAAAGCTGATCATTCTGTGTTTGTACTGTGGCATCATTCTTGGTGAGGCTAGGATGCTGCACACGGTCAGTGTCATACCGGCCTGGACTACATAATCGGAGAGCTCATCTATGTCTCTTTTCATGTAGTCCGGGGAGGTACATCTCAGGTCATTCACGCCAGCATGGACAATGACTGCATCATATTTCTACTTGTTTTGGGGTGACCTGCGTACTTGTGTTATGTGGCGTATTGTAGCAGCCTACAGGCAGCTTACTGTACCCTTTCCCTTGTTCTGTCTGGTGAGCGGGACAGCAGTGTGTCTGACTATGGAGTCACCTATTACAACTGTATCAGGCATGTTGTTTCTCCTTCTGGCCTGTGACTGTTTGGCACACCAGCTTTATGTACTATGTGTTGCATGTGCTATGTTTGGAGGTAGTGGTTGCTTGGGTGTCTGCTTTGGAGGCCTCTGTTGATGTGGTGTGTTTGTAATTATGGCCTCCGGGAATGTTTTTCTGCGTTTATGTCTTTGGTTTGCAGTTGTGATAGGTCTATGTGAGACTGGGTTTGTGGTGTGTGTGGTTACTTTCTCCTCCTGACTAGTTTTGACAGTACTGAGTTGAGAGAGCTCAGCCTCTGGTTTGGATAAATGGTTGCATCTCTCACATATATTTGTATTTCTTGGTGGGAGGTGAGGGTTGTCTGTATACATGGGGCAGGTGTAACATTGCCTCAAGATTCACAGATTCAACTTGTTGTAGCTGGCCTTAGAGGATTGTATGAGTGGACATATTTTATTGCCATACTACTGATCAGAGAATACTTCCCTTTTTATGTTTGCTCTATCATGTAGGAGCTTCCTCATTCTCTTGCATGGTTTGGTAATGGCTGGAGTCCACCATGCCAGATGCCTGCATGTATGGCATTGTGTCTTGGTTTTATTTAGGATTGCATAATCCATACATTCCTGGCAGTGTTCATGGAATGCCTGTATAACAGGTTCTGAGGTGTGGCCCATATTTTGCACCTGCACAGGGCCTTTAATGGATTCCACATCAGTTTGGAGGAGTGCAACTTTTGCTTTACACATGTTTTTCACTGTGGTTTTCTGGCCAGGGACTGTGGTCAGGATGTGTATATCCGGTGTGATTACTCTATGGTCTGGTCTTACCAGTGAGGGATACACTTCTCATCTTGCCATCCAGTACCCATGTTGCTGATTATCACATCCAGTATGCTTACCCCTCTTGTGGGAGTGGTATGTTGTTCCTGGGCATTTTGGTTTATGGATTCTAGGCACTTTTGTCATACAGTGTTGGAGCTAGAATAAAGCTCCAAGTCTATGTTTGGGTATTTTCAGTCACCCAAAATAATGTGGTTTGGAGGGCTTGATATATTCATGTATTCCAACATAGGCCAAGTGCAGTTCCTGGTGTTAGGATGGTAGTCTGTAGCAGGCTATAAACTGGGAGGCAGTTTTAGCCAATGTTACTTGACCATGGCTAGTCCATGCTGCTTCTTGTTGTGGTACCAACAATTATTGCTAGTCACCTTCCTTTTGTAGCTTGTTCCATGTTTTGAGGCTGTACAGCACAGTATGAGGTGTAACCTGGTAGTGTTAGGGTGCTGCTGTGAGCCTTGACCCAGTTTTCTGTTACAGGACAGATATCAACATTCTCCATACTGGGGGAGTTTAGACTGCATGCATCTTGCTGTTTAGACTTCTGGCATTGGGTAGCATTACATCTAGGTTGTTATCCCTTGTGATACCTATGGAGGTGGGTTTGTGTTTTGAGCCTTACCTATTCAAGGCACGCTGTGGGTAACAACAGCCTTTGCCAGTATCCATATGGCCAGGACTGATAGGTGCACGCCACCCCTAGCAGGTGGAGCATCATGTCATGCTCAGCATGTCATCCCAGGCTGGCACACATTGGATCCCCTTTGACTAACAGCAATACTTCAGACAATTATTGCAATTGATCATCTCATCGTCATATTGTGGCATCATGCTTGGTGAGGGTAGAATGTTAGTCAGGGTCATCAAGTTTGCATATACTACATGGTGTTACATTGCTTAACACATGGAATTCATGCCTCAGGTGGTGCTGCAGGGCTGCCTCTGTTGGATGCACATACTACACTCCCTGTACATGTTTGAGAGCAGGTTATGTAATTTTAGGCATCCCTGTTATTATATGAGTGAGTCAGAGAGGGGTATCATTCCCAGGGTTCCTACTGAGCCAGTGTATGTGCTATGCGTTGCCTCTTTGCCAAGGCCAGGGCATACTGGGCATGCCTCCTTCTGCCTACTGGGGCAGGCTCAGGTTGTTCTTCCTCCGAGTCACGCTCTGCCTGTGATGGCCTTGGCAATGGTGGGGGGCTGTTTGGCCCGGCCCTATGCTGGTCCTGCTGCAGCTGTTTTCGCAAGATCATATTATGTAGCATAGCACATACCATGACAATTTGGGTACATGTAGTTGGTGAGTACTGCAAGGCTCCACCAGATGTGTCCAGACACCGGAACCGTGACTTGAGCAGCACAAACACATGCTCTATTACATTACGTGTTTGTGCATGTGCCTCATTATGGCGTTCCTGTTCAGGTGTGTGTGCGTTTCTGATGGGTGTCATCAGCCACGGCTCCAGTGCATAACCTGCATCCCCCACTAGGTGTCCATGTGGGATGTCCCCATTGGCAAATGTCTGGTACAGCTGCATCAAATGCCAGATATGGGAATCATGGTAGCTCCCAGGGCAGCCAGCACACACATTCATTATTATGCCCTGGGCATCACACATGACCTGGTAGTTGATGGAGGGGAAGCCCTTGTGGTTTATGTAGGCCCTACCCCGCTCACCAGCTGGTGCTTTGATGCGTATGTGCATGCAGTCTATTGCACCCACTACCTCAGGGTATTCCACTATTTGCTGGAAGAGATGCATATTGCTGGCCAATACCTCACGGGCATTGGGGAAATATACATGATCACCGACATGTGCTGACATGGCATCCAGGAACTGGTGCAGTACCCTGGAGGCTGATGCCTGTGATATCCCCATCATATCACCAGTTGGTCTCTGGAAGGTACCTGTTGCTAGTATTCTTAGGCTAACACACACCTTGGTTTCCACTGGGATGGGTTCCCCTCTGTTGGTTCTGTGTGTGAGGCGTGGCCTGCACAGCTCAACAATTTGCTGCAGGAGGTCTCTGTCCACTCTGTAGCGCTCCACTATCTCCAGCTCATGTAACCCGTGGTAGGTGACCCTGGGCCTGTACACTCTTCTCCGTCTCCTCACTGTGGGTTGTCTGGCACCATTTGCATTGTCACCACCCTCAGCAAGTAGCCTATGTCTCCTTATGACAGCTATGGAAGCCCCTAGCATTTCTGCTCTGAGTTCAGCTTTTTCAGTTTTTACTTCTAATAGCTTACTCCTGTCTTGCAGTGTCTCTTGAGAGAAACATCCTGCACTGCTGTTTGCAGAGTTTTTAGTGCTTGGCTGGGCTACTATTCTGCCTGTGTAATTGCCTGCTTCTAATTGTTTTCACCTGCTAGCTCCAGCAGTATTCCCTGCTAGCTTCCTACTAATTCTGTTGCTTCCTTTTTCCTTTCTGTTTCGTCAGGGGGGAGCAATGCGCATACCAGCAGAAACACACTCACAGTGGCTTACATGCGCACACACAGGCTTACACAGTTTAGAATCTTCTTATTGGGGTTAAAACACGCGCACACCAGTGCAAACAGTCTTACAAGTCTGCCAACAGGCTCCCACATGCTCAGTCTGCCTTACACGTGTGCACACTGCCCTACTCGCGCCTCATGGTGCGCACACGTGCGCATGCACGCCCAGCAAGAAACTTTGGTGTAAGCAACAGTGTACACATTCCATTTCTTGACTTTCCCATGCTTATCTTCTGGCACTCCTCTTTCCATGATATGTGTCTGACATCTGTCATGTAACACTGACCTCCAATGAACTGCATTTCTTTCTGCCATTCCCCCCTGTGATGTCACCTATCTCCTACTCTGTTCCTCCCCCTTATGTAACTCTTACACTACTCAGAATGTGCTAATTTGCTATGTGACAGTGGAATTCAGTATCCTAACACTCATTTACATCAGATTGCCTACTAATGCTTAGTTACATGTCTTAGACTCAGCTTCCCCCCTTAGCAACCACTAAGTGGTGGCCATGTTATTTCTGGTCTGCTGGTCCCTGCATTGTAAATCCATGTATTGCATAAAACCCACATTTGTGGGTTTATAACCTTCATTTTTATATTTTATATAGCGCAGCCCGTTTGCGAGGGCCGCGCTGCGTTTAAACATCGGCGATCACCTAAAACAAATATATTTATTTCTCATATTTGCATCAGGGTACCTTGCCAATGGCCACATATTTGGCCATTGGCATGCTGCCTGACACATATGCACCCTTTATTTGGAGCTGACATGGCTCCATTGTGTTATTTGCAGAAACGTACTCAGTTGTCAACTGAGTACATTTCTGCAGCTAAAACGGCTCTTACAAGGGCTGGTTTGGGCTTTGTGGATCGCTAATCTACCACATTTGCATGCCTTTCGGCTGCAAGTGAGGTGATTAGCATATCCACGCCCACTCCATGTAAGAGACGTTTTAGCTGGTCTCTTACACGGAATTTCAGGCTGTTCCTGGATCGCGAGGGCTGCATGGAGTCTTACACTACTCTTAGACTCCATGCAAGCCTTCATGAATCCTGCCCTATGTCTTTGTTTGACCAGAGTCTATATTTGCAGAGAGATGGTGTTGAAATGGGCACACCGACTGCAAACAGTTATGCCAATTTAGTGATGGCCAAATGGGGAAAGGGCACATTTTTAGGGATGCATAGATTAGAACATGTTGTTTTCTACAGGTATTTTGTAGATAATTTGTTCTTTTTATGGGATGGGCCTGAACATGAGTTATCTGCATTTTCTGAACTTTTGAATACTAGTACCTCTTTTCTTAGGTTTGACATGAATGTCTCATGGAATGAAGGCAATTTTTTAGATGTTAAAAAATTAGGAAGCTTGATGACTCAATGTGTACTACCATCCATCGAAAGCAATGCTACAGGAATAACTTACTACATAGGAGAAGCATGCATCCTAGTCACATTTTCAAGAACATAGTGAAGGCGCAAGGGTTTAGAATGTCAAGGTTAAATCCTGATGATAGTAAATTTGAAGACGATTTAAAATTACTTAAAAATCAAGCTGAGGGATTGAGGCTATAACAGTTATGATATAGAGGGTTCACTGACAGAAAGTCATGCTTATAGGTCCACTACAGCAAGACCATATTTTTCTCAAGTAGTTGAACATTTAAATAATTCAACTAGGCCTGCTCGTGATCTAATACGTGTCCCTAAGTTTTATGCAAGTAATATTAACTCTCTCACAGACGTTGTGAAGAAATACTGGCCCATATTAACTATTGACTCTGGTATTAGAGAAATTGTAAGTGATAAACCTAATTTCTCTTTTAAGCACAAGAAAAACTTGAAATGTATGCTTTGTTACCCTAAAAAAGGATATGTAGATCAACAGAGCATAGTTCCGTCAGACACATATCCTTGCATGAAATGCAATTTTTGTAAATATATTTATTCTTTGGGTCAGTTTATGCATCCTGAAACTAACAACATTTTTAAGTTCTACGTAGCAGCTAGTTTTGATAAAGCTGATGTGGTTTACTTAGCCACTTGCTGTTGTAAAATGTTTTATGTAGGGAAAACAAATAGATACTTCAAAGACAGAGTAAGGGAGCATATGTATGACATAAGGAGAGGCTGTCTTTCAAATGTATTGGCTAAGCACATAAGCAAGTGTGTGGATATACACACACACATTTAAATTTTTAGTTATGGAACATGTTACAACTAGTCTTCATGGTGGGGACATAGAGAATAGGACTGAGGTTTACAAAACAAAATGGATAATTAGGTTAAGGCTGATGTTGGATATGGTTTTAATGATAAGGTTCCATTAAAGCTTCTCTTAAGAGATAGACCATTAAATAAATAAAAGGGGCCAGTTAGGTACAATGATGTGTTGCATACATTCTATTGTATAATACATGGTTCATTTAAGTTGATATTTCTTTAAATGCTTATGCTTGTTAGCAATTTTTAATTGTATTTTTTATGCGTGCTTTTGTGATTGGATGTGATTTTATGCTACTCAGTATTTAAAGTGGATTCATTGTTACTGCATTTGAACGTCTGATGAAGCAATGTATTAACTGTGAAAGCACTAACATTTTGTAACTTTTTAATAAATTATTTTACACCGCCTCATTGTTTGGTTCACTTATATGATCTTTTGGATCAATCTTTTGGTTTTAAGTGATTCATTTATCCTTGGTGCCACAATTATTGTTGTTTGCTGATAACTATAAATCATGCCAACTCAAATTTAAACTAGTACAGAACCTGGAGTTCAGCGGTGCTCAGCTAGACATGATGAAACAAATAGTATCCTTACCTGAACTAAGGATAATCACAAGGCTTTCTTTAGTTATGTTAGGAACCTGGGTGGGAATTCCCAGATATGCTCATAATTAGGATTATCTGCAGAGTCAAGACAACACTAGCAGAGATGTTAGATGCAGGGAGACTTAATATAGAGATGTTTGATTACTTTTCAGTGAATGAACCAACGATACCTTGTATTCAAGGCTTACCTAAAGTTCATAAACATCCCAATAATCCTCCCATGAGACCAATAGTTGCTGGTAGAGGATGGGTCACTGAACCCATATCACTCTACCTAGAAACGAAACTGAAACCAGTCATTTGTCAATATGAGCATATATTAATAGACACCAAACAGTTCTTACTTAAATTATATGATAGTATGACAGGCGATCCGGAGAAGACACCTTTTATAATGGTAACTCTAGATGTCCAGTCACTTTTTACATGCATACCAAATTCAGAAGGCATACAGAGAATTCGTAAATGCCTAGTTGAATTTGGTAAGTATACGAATTCTCATACTGATGTGTTATGTAATCTAATGTGATTGATACTTACCAATAACGTTTTTGTTTTCAATGATCAGATCTATATACAGAGGGATGGCATAGCTATGGGCACGTCTTGCGCTAATAGCTACGCCAACCTAGTTATGGCAGACTGGGAAAATACAAGCCTCTTTAAATTAGATTTGTTCCAGCTATATGTTAAGTTTTACGTCAGATTTGTTGACGACCTTTCTCTCATTTGGAATTCAGGAGAATCTGAGTTGAATGAATTCTTAAATATAATTAATAGGCAGACTAACTTTTTGAAATTTACTGTGGCCACTTTGAGAGTTAAGATTTCTTTCTTAGATGTATTTGTGGAAAGATTGCATTCGGGCCTATTGAACACAGATGAGTTCAGGAAGAAATGTCACAGCAATGCCCTGCTGCATCGTTCTAGTATGCATCCAAGTTTTACTTTTAAGAACATTATTAAGGGACAGGCCATGAGGGCATGTCATCTAAATTCATCTGATGCAGGGTTTGCTGATGAACTTTTGAATCTTGAACAGGCACTTTATGATAGGTCATATACCCAGGAAGAAATAGCTAACGAAGTTGCTGTAGTCAAGGATTTAAGGCAGGGGAGGGCACAACCCTATTTTTCTACTTGTGTTAGTTCTGATGCTCATAGCTTCCATCTCAATGAACTACAGGAAACATCTGGCCCTAAAGTCTGTATCTATTATACTCAGGATGTTAGCCAGATAATGGATTCTTATTTTAAGTTCTGGAATATACTGACAGTTGATCCTAACATCCTTGAGGTCATTGGTGACTAGGGTTGCCAGCTGTCCGGTTTTTGACCGGACTGTCCGGTTTTCTCCACAAATTGTCCGGTGACAAATTTCTTTCAAAACCGGACACGTGAAGTCCGGGTTTTGTGCCACTGCCACCCACAGTCTCAAGCGTTTCTCCTGAGTCCCATGCCATCTTTACTCTCTCCCCTCCTTATTCCGTCACGTCCCGGTGTGCTTTTTAAGGGTGTTCTGCTTTAAGAACGCCCTTTTTTCTGGTCGGACGCAGAAGAAGCCGAAGTGTTTACATGACATCTTCATCTTCTGCGCGGTGGAATTTGAATTCCAGTCTCACTCCACTCCAGAAGACGTTTGGACTTCGCGGCCGGAGCGACCACAATGAATGGTTGGTTGGACAGGACAAATCAGAGAGGTAGGTGTGTGTGTGTGAGGGCTGCTATGAAAAGGAGAGCAACTGAAATGTAATTAACTTAAGGGGAAGTTTTTTTGTTTTATAATTTGATAATTCAGAGGCCAGGAAACATTGTATGGTTGGTACAGTCTCATTGTCTTTGTATTGCATTGAATGCCTTTTGACAGACAACGTTTAGAACTGATGTACCATTTTAGATTTGTGTTATTTGCAGTACCGGGCTTGCTTAGGAGTTTTTTTTTTCTTTTATAAGTATTCGCATTGTATAAAATCTAGGCTGCAGGCCTGCAACAACACTATGCCTGTGTTTTGCAAGAGGACTTGACATTTGAAAGGTTGCTGTGTGTTGCCACTGAGCAGTGAAGTTTGTTTATTTTAGATGCACCCATTTTCTAGTTCACTTTAGCGGTAAAGCCACGGAGAGGATACTTTACTAGATTTAGAAGCAGCAATGCTATTTTGCTGTAGAACATTTGTGATTTTGAGTTGGTGAGTGTGGGTTGATGTTGGTCGGAGTAACGTGGTATTAAGTTACTGCTTTCTCACCCTATCTTGTGTATGTTGTTTAAAGTGTGTTTGTTCTTTTGTCTGACTGTATCTTAATTTTTTTATGGTGAACTTTTTGTTAACATTTAAAAACTATTAATTGTTGTTTAAAAGTAGCACATTTTAAAACATTGCATAATAACCAAAACAGGTGTAGTTCTTGTCACTAGTTTGTAAGTACTCTTTTTTTTGATACATAACCTTTCCTACCAAAAAGCTGCTTCAGCACTAGATTAGTATAGAATGAACACTTGATTATTATGAAATCAAACTCTCAAATTCCAAGTCTTTTTCTTAGAGTTCAAAACTTTCCATAGTAAAGGCGATCCTCTTTTTGTCACATTAAATTTCTAATATTAAGCCATATGACACAATTAAGTTATATTTTTTCACATTTCTAAAAAATGCTCATATTTTTGGATCATAGGCGGTAAAAAATAAGTTCAAATTTAAAACTATTCAATGCTAACTAATCTCTTCTAGGTCTTGAACTTAATTTTGTAAAGCACTATAAATACAGTAAATCTTAATATTTTGTAAGCAACTTTAGAATACTTACATAAATGCTCAAAGCAAAGGTAAACGTAATCCACAACCACAACTGGTCACTTGGCCAGATGCATTTTCTTTGAACATGGGCTTCAATGCTGTTTCAGTGAATGTGAGATTTAAAGGCAGAGTAGTTTTAATGCTAAGTCTGTTTTCATTGTGAGACTGTAATTGTTTTGTTTAGCAGTGGCTGAAAGCAGGCATCTAGAACAGAAAAAGAGGGTGTTCCCATCAGCTGATGTCACAGTGATGTCACAAAATGGGTGGAGAATGGATGGGAGAGGGGGTGGGAATGGGTGGAGTTGTGGGTGATGCTTTATCCACAAAGAAAGCTGGCAACCCTATTGGTGACAGACCTAGATTTACCTATAAAAACAAAATTAATTTACATAGATTGTTATGTGGACCAAACAGGCTATCGTCTAGAGTATATAGAGTGATCAGTAAAGGTAGCACTAAACCTTGTAATAAGTGCAACTACTATAAGTATATAGAGGGTTCAGGAGGATTTATCCATCCAACCACTAACAGATCGTTTTGCTTTCATATGCAGGCAACTTATGACACACAACATATTGTCTGTCTTGCTACATGTTCGGCTTGCCCTGCATTTTATGTGGACAAGACCAACAGGAAATTAAAAGAGAGGGTAAAAGAACATGTTTATAACATTAGGATTAGATCAGATAAGAATGCCCTATCCAAACATGTTTGCGAGAATAACCCTGAACATATGTTTAGATTTCAAGCGATCCAAAGGAATTTTGTCAATATTAGAAGAGGGGACATCAGGAATATGACTGAAGAGCTAGAAAGTAAGTGGATCATTAGATTAAGGGTGGATAAAAAGCCTGGATTAAATGATAGAGTTTCTATTAAACCCATTCTAAAAGCTAGGAGACTAAAGAAATGATCATATTTATGGTATACCTCAGCACTTGGATTTTTATTTATAATGGTTATTGAATTTTAGTGCTGCTTTATCCATTCTATGCAGTTCATGATGGATATGTATTATATTGTTTTTAGTTGTTTTTATTTGGGTATTTAAATATATACATTCATTATATATATTTTATATATTTCTATATATACTCATTATAAACTGTAAGATACACGTATCTATCTATTTTACATAGATGGTGTTTCGTTTATGTGAATTTATTTAATCTGTTTTTATTAGATATGTGGAAGTGATGTCAGTGATGTGTGCACTATTTATATGTTCTGAGTTCTGATTGTTTTTAATTGCCTGAGGAAGCCTTTATGGTGAAAGCGCTTGCATTTTTATGTCGTGAATAAACAGATGTTACGCTGTTAAATTTGATTCTTTTTGGATTCCTTTAAAGTGGATTGTGACTCTGCATATTGTGTAGTGCTTCTGGACATATTGGTTAGTATTGAGCATATTGCTCTGCCGTTCTCCCTTTGTTTAGCACTAACATTTTATAACTTTTTAATAAATTATTTTACACCGCCTCATTGTTTGTTCACTTATATAATCTTTTGGATCAATCTTTTGGTTTTAAGTGATTCATTTATCCTTGGTGCCACAATTATTGTTGTTTTCTGATAACTATAAATCATGCCAACTGAAATTTAAACTAGTACAGAACCTGGAGTTCAGCGGTGCTCATCTAGACATGATGAAACAAATAGTATCCTTACCTGAACTAAGGATAATCACAAGGCTTTCTTTAGTTATGTTAGGAACCTGGGTGGGAATTGCCAGATATGCTCAGAATTAGTCCAAAATGACAAAAAATACACCGAACCCACAGACATTGCCAACATCCTAGCTGACAGGTTCAGCGCAAACTTCTCCCCCCCCCCACCAAAAGGGCAAATATCTATCACAGCGGAGTGCTGCCCCCCTGTCATCTCAGATGCTCAGGTAAGAGCCGCCCTCTCCAAAGCAAAAAACACAGCATTAATGGGACCAGACAGTGTCCTGGGCTGCGTCCTACATGAACTCCAAGAAGAGCTAAACCCAAACATAAAACTACTGTTCAATCTCAGACTTACTACAGGATATGTACCCAAAGAGTGGCATACAGCAACAGTGGTCCCTCTCCACAAAGGTGGTGCCTCAACGGATCCTGGAAACTATGGCCCCATAAGCCTGACTAGCTTGGTCTGCAAAGCTATGGAAAGGATCATCATGGACCTCATAAATAAAGATAGTGGGGACCTACAGACACTGGATCCTACCCAGTTCGGCTTTGTTAAGGGCAGATCCTGCCTCTTAAACCTGGTTGATTTCTTTGAAACAGTCACCAAGGCCATTGATGAGGGGAAGGTGGTCCACACAGCCTACCTGGACATCGCAAAAGCCTTCGATACACTACCCCACTCGGGCATTATAGATAAGCTCACCAGCTTAAATATAAACCCCTATGTGACTAGATGGGTTGCAAACTGGCTCAAGGACAGAACCCACATGGTTAGAATTGCTGGAGCCATGTCAGACTCCAAACCAGTTACAAGTGACGTCCCACAAGGCTCAGTCCTGGGACCTCTCTTGTTCGGTATATATTTCTCGGAGGTACAGGCCAACACGGAAGGACTGTGGCTGACCAAGTTCGCAGATGACTGCAAACTGGGTGCCATAATCGACTCTCCAGCTGACATAAGCATCCTCCAAAAGGGCCTCATAGAAACAGACAACTGGTGCCAGAGCCATGGCCTCAAGCTAAACTCCAAAAAGTGTATAGTCATTACCTTTGGCAAAAACAAAGTGCCCACAAATTACCACATAGGTGGTAATCCATTAAGTACAGAAGAAGTAATTAGGGACCTGGGAACCCAAGTTGATAGCAGTCTCTCATTTGACAACCACGTGGCCAAAGTGGTTAGAAAAACATTTTATATAGCCCACCTAATCATGAAGGGGTTCACATCTAGATCAGGGGAAGTCATCGTGCCTCTTTACTCATCCCTCATCAGGCCCATAATTAAGTACAATGCCCCTTTTGGGATGTACCTTACCAGACACCTGCAGCAACTGGAAAGACCCCAAAAGTACCTCACCAAGAGGATCAAAGGGCTCAAACAGATGCCATATGCTGCCCGGTTAAAGAAACTCCAGCTCTACTCAGTGGCATACCACCTGCTCAGGGGCGATTTGTGCCTGACATATAAAGCCATGTCCAACCTGGAATTAATGGACATGCTGCACCTCAGAAAACCCAAATCCCATCGAGCTATGCCCTCGAGAGACTTGAACCTCAGCACTGAAATAAATAGGACATGCTGGAGGGACAGATTCATAACCCAGAGGCTCCCTTCACTCTGGAATAAAATCCCAGTCCAGGTTAGGCAGAGTCCCTCACTGAATCTCTTCAAGAGGAATCTTGATGAGTGGATAGGAGATCGTAGGTTTAACTCGGGTATCACTTCTGTGTCACTGTTAGACAGAGGCACAGTATACTAACCTTGAAAAAGGGCATAGCAAAATTAATTTAAAATTATTTCCTTTGGCAAGCTTTTTTATGCGAGTTCTACAGTGGACACCAGCTGTACAGTGGTCCATTCTCTACTAACAACTATCCTATCCAGTCAGAAACACCCCAATTTGCAGAAGACACATCAGTTGGTGGATGCAATGCAACGATCTACATCTAGGCAGAAACAGAAACCAACAAAATGGCTCAGGGTAAGGAAAGGTGCAAAATCAGCAGAACTGTAAAACAAATAAAATGCACCAGTCTTGCACTAACAAACTTGTATTTATTTATAGAATAAGATAAAAAATAAAAAATGTAAGCGCTATCACAATAATTCCTATCGCTTCATCAGACAACTAAACAACTAAAAGTTACAGTCCATGTAGCATTTCAAACTTGTCAGCTGATATGAACAAGCCAATAACAAAAAACCCAAATCTTAAAGGTCCACAGCAACCATAAAAAACATTTAAAAAACATATAAAAAAATTCATTAAGAACATCACCATAAATCTTCATATATAAAAGAGTATAACCATTAAAAAGTCTTCATGGATGCCTACATAATAAAAAAGTATTAAAAAAGTGTAATAAAAAAGTATGAACTACTTATATATGAAGATTTCTGGTGACAGTCTTAATTAATTTTTTTATATGTTTTTTTAAATTTTTTTTATGGTTGCTGTGAACATTTAAGATTTGGGTCTTTTGTTATTGGCTTGTTCATATCAGATGACAAGTTTGAAATATTACATGAAATGTAACTTTTAGTTGTTTAGTTGTCTGATGAAGCGATAGGAATTATTGTGAAAGCGCTTGTGTTTTTTATTTTATATCTTATTCTATAAATAAATACAAGTTCGTTAGTGCAAGACTGGTGCATTTTGTTCGTTTTACATCTAGGCAGACCCTTTGTCATTCCTTCCCCTATGGCCACAGTGACCACATACACTTCTCATTTGGGTTGAGGGGGCATTTCTGAAAAAACTGCCCAAGACACATGGTCCACCAAACAGATCAAGTTGCATATCAGTGTCCTGGAGATGAGAGCAGTCCTATTAGCATTGCAGGCCTTCCAAGATGATCTTCACTTAGAAACTATTGTAATTCAGACCAACAACATGTCTGTTGTCTGGAACATCAACAAACAAGGAGGAGACCAATCTTACCCACCTTGCCAAGAGGCCATGAGAGAATGGGAATGGGCGATCTCTTCAGACTGTTTTCTATTTGCAGCGCACATTCCAGGGAAAACCAACATGTTAACAGACAAGCTCAGTAGATCCATTCTAATGCCCCATGAGTGGTCTCTCAATCAATCTGGGGTGGAGATGATCTTCCGGCATTCGGGCTGACATTGCTGTGACCTATTTGCTGCTCTCCTCAACAACAAGTGCAGCAAGCACTTTGCTCTGATCCACCCTTAGGGAGAGTTCCTGAAAGATGCTCTGATTCATGCTTGGCCCCATGTCTTCTTTATGTATACCCTCCTGTTCCCCTAATTCCCAAATTCTTACAGAAAGCAAGCAGGCTGAAAAGCTCAGTGATCCTCATTGCTCCTTCCTGGCCTCAGCAGGTATGGTTGCCCTTCCTACAGTCTCATCTTTATCTTCCATGGATACTGGAGCCCACTCTGATTGTCCTGTCACAGCCATCAGGGATCCAACATTCCAACATTTGAGCCCTAAGACTATCTGTATGGTTTCTCCACTTCCAGTAATAGTTGGACAGCTCAGGCTTTCTCCTTTGCTACTCAGTATCATTTTGGTTTCTCAAAAAGAATCAACCAAAAAGGTTTACAGAAGCAAATGGAAAACATTCTGTCTATGGGCTTTGAGTAAAGACATTGACCCTTTTCCTGCCCCAGTTGCTGTGATTTTACACTTCTTGACAATGTTGTTTCAGGAAGGAGCTAGTTTTTCTACTATTAAACTTCAACTAGCAGTAGTCTCCAATTTTCATACCAGAAAAAGACATGTTCCTCTGACTTCTTCTAATTTATGTAAAGCTTTCAAGAAAGGAATTTTTCATTTAACACCTCCAACTAAAGATCCCTCTCCACCTTGGGACCTTACAGTGGTGCTGCAAAGACTAACTCAAAAGCCCTTTGAGCCTTCAGTTAAAACTGATCTGAAGTTTATATCATGGGAAACAGTTTTATTAGTTGCTATCACTTCTGCAAAGAGAATATCTGAACTCCAGGATCTTTCTGCCAAATTTCAATACATAATTTTTCATAAGGACAGGGTTTCTGTAAGGACTAACCCTTCTTTTTTTACTTAAAGTGGCTTCAGAGAATAACATTAACAAATTAGTTCATTTACCAGTCTTCTTTCCAATTTTTACCAGTTAAAGAGAATACATGCTATACCTCCTGGATGTACACAGACAATTACATTTTTATCATGACAGAACAAAAGAGCTCTGAAAAGCAGATCAACGTTTTGTTTGCATCTTTAAAAAATTGGGTTATCCAGTGTCTAAAGTCACTCTAGCCAAATGGATAACAAATTGCATCTCTCTGATTTATTCACAAAAAGGCATAACATTACCTAAGCCTCCCAAGATTTATTCAACCAGATCCGTGGCTACTTCATCTGCTTTTTGGTCCAGCTGATTTGTGTTGCAGCTGCATGGTCCAATGTTCATACTTTTGTTTCTCATTACAAATTGGATATTATTTCTAGAAATAGTGCATCCTTTGATTTAACTGTGCTCTGGAATATCCTTCCATGAGGGCCACCCAAGAGCAACGTAGCTGGGGACTCTGTCCAATACATTGTGGAAGAATGAAAAGATCAACACCAGATTTTAAAGTTACGTTCTTACCATAGCTAGGTATGTGTGTTGTCCATTTTAATTTTTCCTCAACGTCCCTCCCATCCATCTCCCATCCATAGCTTCTGGATTGACCTATTGGACTGTTTTGGAACCTAAAGTTCCAGGTTTGAACTCCGTCTCTATTTCTTCATCTCCTGTCTTTGCTAATACTGTGGTGATTGGGCAACAAAGTTGATCTGGAGCTTTGGCAATGTAATAGAGCATTATGGGTACAGGGAGGAGTTTGAGAGCTGAAATCTAAGTCTGAAATAAATGACCGAGTTGGATCCAAAGATGGGATCCAAACATACATTGAGGAAGAATGAAAATGGACAATACAGATACCTAGTTATGGTAAGAACCTAACTTTACATTTCTTAACTCCTTACCAGTCTAGGCTTCAAGGTAGATGTTCAAAAATCCTCCTTGACTCCGTCATTCAGGATTGTTCTTTCAGATTGCCTTCTAGATGTGTCTCTTCAAAGGCATTCCTAACACAGGAAAATGTGAATTTATATCTGGGATTTTTTTTTTAATTTAACACACCTTTAAACATTAATGTAAAAGAAAACAAATCATATTAATATGCTTCAGTTACATACAGTATATATTCTACATGTTCTTTTTTATAACTATCATCAGTCCATCATTACATAAGTTGCTCAGTTCTTGACTTCCCTTAAACCTCATTCCTCCTCCTGAACATTATTTTGAACATATCATTTCTGCAATTTCCATTTTTCTTGTAATTTGCTCATTCTCTTTTCTAAAGATCCCACTTCTAGTCCTTTTATCTCTGTTACAATACCCAGGTTTTCAAATGCTGTTGGTTTAGATTTTGATTTCCATTTTCTAATAATTCCTTTTTTGACAGCCACCAGAATTAAATGTAACAAGGCTTTACCATGTCCAGGCAATTCATACCCTGTGTCTCAGCTCAATGGACTCATTTTCTTCATTACCCCTATCTGCTTACCTTTATATTCCTTAAGGAATTGCATCCAAAATCCCACTATGTCCTTATTTCTTGAGTCCCCCCTCTGTTTCATCATCATCCCTTTCAACATTGAATTATAACTTTCTGCTACTATAATCTATATGATCTTTAAATGTGTAGCTCTAAAATATCCCTTCAGATCAGGTAACCGTAAACCACCTTGTTCTATTGGAAAGATCAACTTATCCCACTTAACCCTTGCCATCTTCCCATCCCAGAGACATTTCTTCAACTCTTTACTAATTATTGTCCACCACTTCTCCTATGGTTGATAAAAACTATGCTTGACCTGTATATAAAACTAAGGGGACTAAAAACATTTTCATTGCTTGTATCTTGCTATTCATATCCATAAACAAGAGGTTCCAGTTTCTCATTTTTTATCTTTTGTTTAGTCTCTACCCACATATCATTTGCTGCCATAACAGAAGTGTATTTAATCCTCACTCTAAAATACTTCATCATTCATGTCCCAGTAAATGCGGGTATGGCTAAAGTAATTCATGTGTTTGGGTGCATACTTAATGGCTATAGCCTTTGTTTTATCTTTATTAATTTTTTATATCCCAAAAAGACCTGAAAGTGTTTCAAAATTTTCCATAACCCTGAGATATCCTTTTTCTGACTTGAGCAGGTACAAAATAATATTATTTGCAAATAAGGTCAACTTTTCTTGTTTGCCATACCAATTATATCCTTGAATTTCTGCGTCCCATATTTTCTGTGCCAATGGCTCTAAATATAAAGCAAATAACAAAGGGGGAAGAGGACACCCCTGCCTGGTTCCTCTGTTTAGAGTGACACAATTTATCAATTTGGAACCCTGCCCAACTTTAATTCTTGTTCAAATTCTTCATATGTCCTCCTGATTAATTAACCTTAAAATTGCATCAGGGAATGCAAATGCTTCCATTGCCCTACTCATAAAATCCCAGCTTACTCTGGTGATTGCTTTCTCTGCATTAAGACTGCCCAACAACAGCAGTATTTTCTTGCATTCTACTTCCCTCTGGATCATCATTGTTCTATTAATGTTATCAAATGTTTGCTTCCCCTCTACAAAACCATAGCGATCCATATATGTCAAGTTTGGCAACACATTTGCAACTCTTTTAGCTACTATATACATGAACACTTTAAAATCATGTTTTAAAATTGAAATGGGTATATATGAAGCTAGGTCTAATGGGTCTTTACTGTCTTTGACTATTAATGTTAGTGTTTCCCCTCCTTTAAAATACTGTTTAAGAAAACCTTCCAGATCTTTATCACATTTTCCCTCCTAACTTCCAAACTTCCCCAATAATATTATGTGATCCTGGATATTTTTCTGCAGATTGATTATACATCACTGTTTTATCTCATCTCCACCTATCTTAACTATTACTTGTTCAGCCTCATCTACCTCTACCCTTACATACTTGAGTCTACCATAAATATTTATATCTGTGCTCTTTCTGGATTTTCACATTTCCCTGCTATATGTAATAAAGTTCCATAAAATTTCCAGAATATCTCTAATACCTGTTCAGGATCTCTAGTTATTTTTCTTGTTATAGGCTCCCTATGTTTGGCCACAGTTCTTTCTACTGTCAAGTCATTGTGCTAAAAGTTTTTGTGCTCTTGAGTTGTTACCAGATATATTTGTTTAGCAGCAATCTTTCTAAATTCATACATATTACCCAGATACTCTCTTATTTTTTTCTTTAGCACTCTGTGTGGTATTCCCTTATTCTGTAATAATTTAACCATTGTCTGCCCCAATAAATAATTCCTTTTACTTCATAACCATATCTCTTTCGTTTTATGTTTGCCCTATTTTAAATTCCATTGTCATTTTATCCAACTCACTAGCTATAACTTCTGAAAAAAAAAATTATATCTTCCCTAATAACTCTAGAATAATTTCCATTACCCATTCCTTAAATTCCTCTCTTTTTAAGAGATGGATGGAAAAGTGCCAGTGTGTCATTTTTCTTAATTACCCCACATTATTTCTTAATGTTTTGTTGGAGCATGATCTGAAATAGTTAATGATTGTGTGTTGAAGCTTTCAATTAAATACACTAAATACAATTTCAGAACACCCCCATAACATGTTAACTTAGAACAAACACACACAATTATATACATCTTCAAAAATTAAGTTTAACCCTCAAAATAGGAACTTTCGCCCAACATCAACAGTTGCACCTACAGGCATTACCTAAATTAAAATTGAGGTTACCCATGCAAAAGCGGATGTTGCAGCCTATGCTCCCCATTACTGTGATTGGTGTCTGCTCTTTTCTTATCTCTATTCCACTCCCAAATGTGAAAAACAGCTTGTATGCTTTCAGAAACATTAACTTTTAGTGTTAAGAAAAAGTGCACCTGCTATTAAACTAAATTATACACTCTAAATATATTACAGGGAAGCTGCTATCTCTTATTTGCTTCCAATAATTTCAGATTTTGTAATTAAGCAGCTCACCCTTGGATCTTTAAAGTTTGCATTTCATTCTGCAAAGAATACCCAGAACTTTTAAGATTAATTGTTTGCACTTGCTGATGACTCATCTCAATGGAAACATAGTCAGCAATTAAAAACGGGTCAATATCACATCAGCGAACGCTAAAAATAGTGAACGCTGTCTGAAGATGGGTGAAGGCTGCCAGCCTAGCCAGATAGACTTTTGTAGATAATTCTGCCATTTGTAAATATTAATATAAGCCACAGGCTTGTTCTCTTAAATGGAAAAAAATGTTGGTAAATGTTAAACTGCAAAAATGTAACAACAGTGCATTCTGCTGTAAGAAAGCTAAGTCAAGCATTTTATGATTGTCTTTGATGTCAAAATTCGAAGCCGGCATGTCTGAATGAAGGAATTCTGCCTATTGTTTTGAGGCCAGAGTTAATGGCTAGAATTTGCATGTATAAATGTCCTTTATTGATTTGGTTTCTGACCAGGTGTAAAGAATGTAAATGTAGTTTCTGTTAGCCTGGGAACACCAGAAAAGTGTAAAGAATTATGTCATGTGAAGCAGCTCTGTTATCAATTTAAAGAGAGAATCAGAGAGCTCAGAATATTTGTCTTGAGTACATCCAACATCACCAGCACTGTCTTGCTCTGTACGTAAGTTTATTTAGAACTGTGTTTTCTCTTAGATATAGTTAGGAAATATGAAAATTAAACTAGTTTGTTTTTCTGTGATATCAGAACTTTTCTACGGTATTATTTTAAGTATTTCTCTATGATCTCTGAACTATTGACTAGCACTGTGTAATAAGAAGTATTGTCTTGTGTTTTTTTATTTATTATTAAATATTTTTAAACCTTTCAACTGTGGCTGTTTTGTGTAGAGATAATTTAAGCTCTAAGAGTACATTGCATGTATATAGTAATGCTGCACCATGTCACTCCAAATAAGTCTCGACTGGTTGCACTTACCATTTGGATAATAATATTGCACAGTAATAATTGGACACCCTTCGTAAGGGCCTTTTTAGTAGCTGATAGATATTAGTGGGTGGTGGCAGCTGATACTACCTTTTAGATTGGGCAGAAAGGGGACACAGCTGGAGAATCTGTGCCAGCCTTCCCCAGAAGTGTCTGTTTGGTTGTATAAACTCTTATCTCAAAGTGTGTGTGTGTGTCAGCTACTTGGGTAGGGAAACAAAGCACTGGTTGGACTGAGAGGGTGCTGGAGGTTTTAGCCTGCCCACTAGGCTGAAATCTGGACCCTATAGCTGTGCCAGTGGGGAGTCTTATTGGGGACCTGGAGAGAAAGGGAGAAACCAACCCCAGACTGACTGTGATCTCTGTGTGCTCTTAAGGAAAATTGTACTTCACTGTGTGTGTGTATTTATTATCCTTTCCCTATATGGACGCCCCTTACTGGTGTTAGTAGTGAGGATTGAGGCTCCTTGATTGCTGAGCCAGAGCAGGAGCATCACATGCTGATATATGGAACCTCAAAGTCCAAATGTTGAAAATAGCAAAGGAATGGATCAGTAAATTTTTTTCCAGGTTAAGAATTTGCTGGGCCATTTTCAGGGCTTTGCTGTTTTCTCCAATGTGGTGTGATCTCGGAGTTGGTATATTTAAGTTGGGGGTGTGTGGGGGGCACAGCCCTGCACATAGGGGGCAAAGCCCCCCCCCCATTTAATGTTGACTGTATACTCATTTATTTATTTATTTTTTTGGATCAGCAAATTTTTTCCCTGGGAAAAAATTCGCTGATCCATTCCTTTGCTGTTTTCAGCTTTCAGACTTTGAAGTTCAATATATTAGTGTTTGCTATTTTTAGAATTTACTGATGTGATATAGACCAATTAAAAACAAATCAGCTAACTATTCTGCAGATTCATGAAGGAATCATTGTCAGTTTCACTTACAACAGAATAGATTTGTACAACTGCCTTCCACTGTAGATCTCTTGAATCTGAATGAACAATTGCTAAGAGAAAAAAAAACAAGATGTGATGTTGTCCTTTTCATTCTTCCTCGACATATGGGCTTTGTCAGCTGTTCATTTCAGAATTAGGATCCAGCTCTTGATCTTCTCCTTGTATCCATAATGCTCTGCTGTATCACCAAAGCCCCAGATCTTGTTTGCCACCTTTGCGAACAGATGCCAGTATAACAAAGGGAGATACTGCCAGCACAGCTATCTGGAATTTTGTAAATAATTATATGTCATTTGTGAATATCAACATGATTCATATAAGATGCTTGTGTTACAACTGTATTAGAACTGTATGTCGTGTATATCAAACTCGGTTTGTACAGACGTGTGTTAAAAAGATATTTTATGAAGTGTTTGTGCTTAAAATGTAACCACAGTGTATCCTGCTGCAATAGAACAGGAATGTACATGCATTACTGTTTAAATGTATATATTTTAACAGTGGAAAGTGGAATACAGGAGGTTAACTTCAGAAAAAAATATTTGAAATTAAATTACTTTATGGCTGCGCAATAAAAGATGGTATCTTTCAGTTCCAATGTAGTAAGGAGACACAATGTCTAAAACCAGGGAGCTTTCTGTATTGTCTGTAAAGTGAAATAATTACTAATCTTGAAATGTGAAGGATGTAATTGTTTTATGATTTCCAGCATCTGCAAAAGATCTGAGGTCTATGTATTTTCACAGATAGATGCTAAATAATGCTAGCTTCCAGCAGTGGGGTTTCACCTGGGACAGAGTCAGATGACAAGAAATGATGTAATTCTCCAAGTTGTCCCAGCAGTAATATTTGAGATATTAATCTGAAAACACTTTGAGAAAGGCACAGCATTCTGTATTCTGTCTTGGACCTGACATCATCAGCTAGAAGATCCATACACCACATCTGCCTTGCTCTGTACGTAAGTTTCTAATGCTCTTAGATTCAGTCAGGAATATAGTGAAGCATAGTTTAAATTTTTTTATTTATTTATTTAAGACTGTTCCTGCAATGTTGCTTTAAATATTTAATTTGGTTTTGAACTCTGATGTCACTGTGAATATATATTTAGCATTGTCTTGCTCTTTTATTATTTATTATTAAATATAGTTAAATATTTAATTGTGGCTGATCAGTGTAGAGATATTTAAGTTCTGAGAGTACTTACATATTTTTTTGGTGACACTGTGTAGGCCACTCCTAATAGCCTGTCTCTTGGTCAAACTACTATTTGTACTAATATTACACAGTAAGATTGGGCATCCTTTGTTAAGGGCCTTAAAGTAGCTGATAAGAGTTGGCTAGTGGCAATGATAACTACCTTATAGTCTGTGCAAAAGGGGGCATAGCTAGTAAACCTGTGCCAGCCTTTCCCAGGTGCATGTGTGTGTGTGTGTGTGTGTGTGTGTGTGTGTGTGTGTGTGTGTGTGTGTGTGTGTGTGTGTGTGTGTGTGTCTGTGTCTGTGTGTGTGTGTGTGTATAAATCAAACCTCAGAAAGTGTGTGTGTCAGCTACTTGGGCATGGACACAAAGCACTGCTTGGACAGAGAGGGTGCTGGAGGTATTGGTTTGACCATTCAGCTGAGATCTCAGCTCTATAGCTATGCCAGTGGGGAGTTTTACTGGGGATCTGGAGAAAGAGGAACAAACCAGCCATGGACTGACTGTGGTCTCTGTGTGCTCTTAAGGAAAATTGTACTTGATGCAGAAAGCTGCATCTGGAAAAACTGTGTGTGTACCTGTCATCCTCCCATTTTATGTTCCCCACTGGTGCCAGTGGTGAGGATTGAGGCTCCTTAATTACTGGTTCATTGGTGGGTTGAAAGTTTCCTTAGCTCTCGAGCAATTTGTTGGGGTTTTTGTGAGGAGTAGTAGTAAAGTTTTTGTATTAAAATGCATCTTTTAACATTTCTCTACTTCAATTCCCTCCTTTCCCTTTCTTTCAAGTTATTGCTGGTGTTAGTTGCCTCCCTTTCTACTATTTTAAATTGTAGTCTCCTTGGCCATTATTGGAATTTTCTTTTTAACCTTCTTATAAGGGTATCTTGCTATTACCATTGTTGGTATTTTGAACTTTCTCTGTTGTTAATATTTGTTTAAAAAAGATTATTGTTTTTTCATTGCTGTTACTGCTTTTCTTGTTCCTGTTGTTATAGGTTCATAGGTTCATAGGTAGGTACTAAGCTATTGATAAGGCTAGCCAGCAAGGTACCATAGCTTACGCCACCCAAGAAAGTTATTTTCCTGTGCCACTGTCCAGCAGAGAGACAGAAGTGATCCCCGGGGTGTATTTCCTATTTCCCATCCACTCATCAAGATTTTTCTTGAAGAGTGCTAATGAAGAACTTTGCTTGACATAGATGGGTAGCTTGTTCTAGAGTATAGAAAGTCTCTGGGACAGGAATTTATCTATCCAGTCTGTCCTGTTTATTGTGCTGACAAGGGTTAGGTCCCTAGAGTGTGTAGCTTGGAGGGATTGGGATTTCTTTAGGTGTAGCATGTCCAACAGCTCTGGGTTTGACATAACATTATATGTTAGGCAGAGATCACCTCGGACTAGGCAATATGCTACGGAGTAAAGCTGGAGTTTTTTGAGGCGGTCAGTGTAAGGCATTTGTTTGAGGCCAGTAATCCTCTTTGAGAGGTACTTCTGTGGCCTTTCCAGCTGCTGCAAATGTCTTGTGAAGTACATTCCAAAAGGAGCGTTGTACTCTATAATGGGTCTAATGAGTGACGAGTAGAAGGGAATAATGACCTCTATTCTCCTGGATGAGAACCTTTTAATGATGAGGTGTGCCATGTAGAAGGACTTCCTGACTACTGTGGTGATGTGACTATCAAAGGAGAGACTACTGTCCAGCTGGGTCCCAAGGTCTCTTATCACGCATTCAGTGTTAAGTAGAGTGCTGCCTATGTGGTAGTTCATGGGTACAGAGTTTTTACCAAAGGAGATGACACTGCACTTTTTGGTGTTGAGCTTGAGGCCATGGCTCTGACACCAGGCATCTGTCTCAGTGAGGCCCTTCTGCAGGATGTCCACATCATTTGGGGACTTGACTATGGCTCCTAGTTTGCAGTCATCTGCGAACTTCATCAGCCAGAGGCCTTCTGTGTTAGCCTGTACTTCAGAGAAGTAGATACCAAACAGAAGAGGTCCCAGGACGGAACCCTGTGGCACTCCACTTGTCACTGCCTTGAGGTCAGATTTGGAGTCTCCAACTTTTACATTGTGGGTTCTGTCAGTGAGCCAGTTGGCAACCCATCTTGTGATGTAGGGATTTATACCTAGTTTAACGAGTTTAGCTATAATTCCAGAATGGGGGATGGTGTTGAAAGCCTTGGCGTGGTCAAGATAGGCTGTGTGAACCACCTTACCCTCATCCACGGCTTTGGTGACTGCCTCAAAGAAGTCAATCAGGTTCAGGAGGCATGATCTGCCTTTCACAAACCCGAACTGGGTGGGATCCAGAGTTTGGAGGTTACCAATGTCTTTGTTTATGAGTTCCATGATGATACGTTCCATGGACTTGCAGACCAGGCTCATCAGGCTAATACGTCGATAGTTCCCGGGATCAGTGGTGGCTCCCCCTTTGTGGAGTGGGATAACTGTTGCTATGCGCCATTCAGTGGGCACAAAGCCTGATGCAAGGCTATTATTGAACATGGTGCTTAAGTGGGGAGCCAGTTCATTCTGAAGTTTGTGTAAAAGCAGCCTGGGATGTTGTCCATTCCCATGGATGCTGTGTTTTTGGCTTTAGAGAGTGCAGCTTTTACATGCATAATTGTGATTACAGGGACTCTGCATTCTTTCTGTATAGATATGAGCCCTTTAGGAGGTGAGAGGGGGGTAAAGTTAGCACTGAACTAATCTGCCAGGATGTAGGCAATATCAGTTGGTTCCGTAATTTTCCTGCTTTTGCGCTGTAACTCAGAGCAGATCTGGGTGTTGCCATCTAGATTCTTGACATAACTATAGAATGCTTTGTGGTTGTCCTTGGATTTAGTGGCGATTTTGTTTTTGTAGCTAGCTTTGGAGGATCTTATAAGGGATATCAGCTTCTTACTGAGGCTGGCCAGGGAGCTCCTCCACTCATGGGATTTTACTCTCTTTTGCAATAGTTTCTTCCTTCTGTTGTACAGTTTGTTTATGGCAGGGGACCACCAGATTGGCTTCCTTTTTTTGGAGGATAGTGTCTTGGTTCTGTTTGGGATAGCAGGATCCATGCACTCATGTAAGTGCTTATAGAGTGCATTTGTGTAGGATTCAGCAGTTGTAACTGTATTGTCCATTTGCATGGGTGTCATGAAGTTCACCACTTCTGTCTTAAGAAGCATGAAGCTGGCTTTGGAGAAAAATTTTACTGTGGTTTCCTTAATGGGGGGTGGGGGCGGGATGTGGATATCAATGGTGATAAGCTTATGGTTGGATCGGACCAACGAGGAGTTGACTTCAGGTGTGGAACACCGGTCACTCATGTTGGTAATGACTAGGTCTAGGATATTGTTGCCCCTGGTGGGGATGTGGGTAAGTTGATCTAGGGCATTGGAGTTTATGAATTCCAGAAAGCATTGAGCTAAGGAGTTGGTGCACAAGTAGTTTTCCCAGTTAATGGTGGGGTAGTTGAAGTTGCCCATTATTAGGGTGTTTGGCTGAACCCTAATATTTTCCAGTACATCAAGAAAAGTGGAGTGGGAATCCTGGGGCATGGTGGAGGATCTGTAGCAAGCTACAATTTGGATTGCAGCTTTGCCCAGAGTTAGTTGCACTTGGATAACCTTGGATGCATTATGCTGAGCAACTAGCCTGGAGGTCTTTATATCCTTAATGAATATGGATACACCTCCGCCTTTGGTGTTTCGGTCCAGGTTACATGGCTGAAAAGTGTGGTATGAGTTATAGCCTGGTAGTGCAGAGGTGCTCTCTGGAGCCTTGAACCAGGTCTCAGTCACTGCACAGATATCGATGTTCTCCATTTTAAGGAGTGCCTCGAGTGAGTAGTACATTTTGAGATTTAGACTTCTAGCATTAAGTAGCATTACCTTCAGTTTTTGTTTGCTTGTTCCTGTTAATAGCAGTGAATTTGTTATTTGAACCCTGCCTTAAAAAGGCACTACAGGGGCAGCAAGAGCCTTAGCCAGTATCAGGAATCCCAGGGGCGACAGGTGCAGGCCATCTGTGGCAAAGCATTGTGGTCTGTCGACCATGTCTTCCCAAGCAGACAGATACTGGATCCCCTTAGAATGACACCAGAAGCTTAACCAATTGTTGAAGTCAATAATTTTGTCCTTGTACTGCGGTATCATTCTGGGCGATGGCAGAATGCTACTTAGGGCTAGGGTCATACCTGCCTGGGCTTCAAGATCAGAGAGCTCTTCCATGTCTCTTTTCATATAGTCCAGGGAGGTATGTCTCAGGTCATTCACACCAACATAGACAATGACAGAGTCATATTTGTACTTGGTGTGGAGTGACCTGAGTGCGTGGGTTATGTGAAGGATCCTGGAACCCGACAGGCAGCTGACAGTAACCTTCTCCTTGTCTAGCCTGGTGAGTGGGACATCAGTGTGCCTGACTATATAGTCACCTATGACTAGTGTGTGGGGTACGTTGTTTTGCCTTATTGGCTGTGGTTGAGTGGCATGCTGAGTCTGTGGGCTATGTGTCAAATCGTTGTGTTGGGGGATGGAGGTTGCTTGCGTTTCTGCTTTGGAGGTCTCTGTTGCTTAGACAGATTATTATTGAGAGCCTCCGCGAATGTTTTTGTGTTACTGTGTGTATATTTTGGTGGGGTAGGTTTAGTGAGACTATGTGATTAGTGTGGTGTGGTGCAAATCTTTACCTTCTCCTCATGACTGTCAAGTTGAGTCTTGGTTAGAGAGAGCTTTACCTCCAGTTTAGCTAGATAAGTGCATCTCTCACAGGTTGTAGTGTTGGGTGGTAGGAGGAGAGGGTTGTCAGTGTACATGAGGCAATTTCTACATTGCCTCAAGATGCCCAGATTCATCAGACAGACAGGAAAGAACACTGAGAGCTGACCCTTGGACATGCCTGAATAAAAAACTATTTTCCTTTAGATAATTGAGGAAAGTGAGTACAAAAGCTGTTTTTTCTCTAAGCAAGTGAGAAAAGTAAATACAAAAACTGTTTTCTTCTAGATAATGAGGAAGAGAGAGTGCTATAGTAATTAGTAGCTTATTTAGTGCTTTCAACTTCTGAACAAGTGCTGAGCATGAACAAGCAAATTTAAGTGCTAAAACTAAGAATCTGTATCTGCACTAGACGAGTTACAGGAAAGAAACAAGTGCAAATGCAGGCTTTCAAATCAGAAAGTTGAGAGAGGTGGAAGAGATTGCCCAAATGGCCAATAACTACAATTTCTGGGCCAGAACCACTCCTTATGTGGTAGACAGGTTACCTAGTGCTTACCACTCCCACTGATAAGCTAGAAGGCTTCCGTCCAACACAGAAAGGCGTAGGGGGCTCAGAAGCTTACATACAGTCCTGGATACAGCAAATTTGTATCTGGAAAACTAGTTACATCAAAGGTAGGAAACAGGCCTACAGTTTTTTTTTATAGAAAAGTAGCAAAAACAGTTGTAAAAAACAATTCACATGCAGTGCAAGCAAGCACACTTGAGTGTGCAGCAATATTAGACCAAACACAGTTTAAAAAATGCAATTAAATTAAAAAGGACAAAAAGCAAGTGCAGAAAGAGTTTATTAGGTAAACAGTGGTAAAGAGATGGGACTGGGGGAGTGTCCCAGATCAAATCTACAGTGGGGTGGGCAATGCAAAAGCCGCCAAATTTACAAAACAGTATCAAAAGAGATCTAAGCAACAACTAACAGTACAAACTTTAAAACCAAAAACACATTCTCAGCTCTTTATATTCGCTGATCAGTCTCTCAGAACAGTGAGACAACTGTTTCAACACAGATGTAAGCAACAATTAACAAACTCTATAACCACAAAAAATATACTCGGCTCTGTATAATTGCAGATAATCTATACGGCAGTCTCTCAGAACACAGGTTCCAGCAATTTGAATGCAGCTGTTATTATACCAACTGAAGACACAGCAGAAAACGGGGGTGGGGTGGGGAAAACAGTTTAAACAGAAATCTAAGTAACAACTAACAGTACAAACTTTAAAACCAAAAAATATTCTCAGCTCTGTATATTTGCCGATCAGCCTCTCAAAACAGTGAGACAACAGTTTCAACACAGATCTAAGCAACAATTAACAAACTCTATAACCAAAAAATATATAATCAGCTCTGTATAATTGCAGATAATCTGTAAGGCAGTCTCTCAGAACACAGGTTCCAGCAAATTGAATGCAGCTGTTACAATACCAACTGAAGACACAGCAGAAAATGGGGGTGGGGTGGGGAAAACAGTTTCAACAGAGATCTAAGCAAAAATAACAATACAAACTTTAAAACCAAAAAAATATTCTCATCTATGTATATTTGCCAATCAGTCTCTCAGAACAGTGAGACAACAGTTTCAACACAGATCTAAGCAAGAATTAACAAACTCTATAGCCAAAAAAATATACTCAGCTCTGTATAATTGCAGATAATCTGTAAGGCAGTCTCTCAGAACACAGGTTACAGCAATTTGAATGCAGCTGTTACTACACCAACTGAAGACATAGCAGAAAATGGAAGGGGTGGGGAAAACTGTTTCAACAGAGATCTAAGCAACAACTAACAGTATAAACTTTAAAACCAAAAAAATATTCTCAGATCTGTATATTTGCCGGCCAGTCTCTCAGAACAGTGAGACAACAGTTTCAACACAGATCTAAGCAACAGTTAACAAACTCTATAATAAAAAAAATACTCAGTTCTGTATAATTGCAGATAATCTGTAAGTCAGTCTCTCAGAACACAGGTTCCACCAATATGAATGCAGCTGTTACTATACCAACTGAAGACACAGCATAAAATGGGGAAGGGGTGGGGAAAACTGTTTCAACAGAGATCTAAGCAACAAATAACAGTACAAACTTTAAAACCAACAAAATATTCTCACCTGTCTATATTTGCTGATCAGCCTCTCAAAACAGTGAGACAACAGATTCAACACAGATCTAAGCAATGATTAACAAACTCTATAACCAAAAATATATACTCAGCTCTAATTGCAGATAATATGTAAGGCAGTCTCTCAGAACACAGCTTCTAGCAATTTACATACAGTTGTTACTATACCAACTGAAGACACAGCAGAAAATGGGGGTGGGGTTGGGAAAACAGTTTCAACAGAGATCTAAGCAATAATAACAGTACAAACTTTAAAACCAAAAAGATATTATCAGCTCTGTATATTTGCCGATCAGTCTCTCAGAACAGTGAGACAACAGTTTCAACACATATCTAAGCAACAATTAACAAACTCTATAACCAAAAAATATTTACTCAGCTCTGTACAATTGCAAATAATCTGTAAGGCAGTCTCTCACAACACAGGTTCCAGAAATTTCAATGCAGCTGTTACTATACCAACTGAAGACACAGCAGAAAATGGGGGTGGGGTGGGGAAAACAGTTTCAACAGAGATCTAAGCAACAACTAACAGTACAAACTTTGAAACCAAAAAAATATTCTCAGCTCTGTATATTTGCCTATGAGTTTCTCAGAACAGTGAGACAACAGTTTCAACACAGATCTAAGGAAGAATTAACAAACTCTATAACCAGAAAATATTTACTCAGCTCTGTACAATTGCAGATAATCTGTAAGGCAGTCTCTCAGAACACAGGTTCCAGCAATTTGAATGCAGCTGTTACTATACCAACTGAAGACACAGCATAAAATGGGGGTGTGGTGGGGAAAACCACTTCAACAGAGATCTAAGCAACAACTAACAGTACAAACTTTAAAACCAAAAAAAAATTCTCAGCTCTGTATATTTGCCGATCAGTCACTCAGAACAGTGAGACAATAGTTTCAACACATACATAAGCAACAATTAACAAACTCTATAATCAAAAAATATATACTCAGCTGTGTATAAATGCAGATAATCTGTAATGCAGTCTCTCAGAACACAGGTTACAGCAATTTGAATTCAGCTGTTACTAAACCAACTGAAGACACAGCAGAAAATGGAAGGGTGGGGAAAACTGTTTCAACAGAGATCTAAGCAACTAACAGTACAAACTTTAAAACCAAAAAAAATATTCTCACCTGTCTATATTTGCTGATCAGCCTCTCAAAACAGTGAGACAACAGATTCAACACAGATCTAAGCAACGATTAACAAAATCTATAACCAGAAAATATATACTCAGCTCTGTCTAATTGTAGATAATCTGCAAGACAGTCTTTCAGAACACAATTTACAGCAATTTACAAGCAGTTGTTACAATACCAACTGAAGACACAGCAGAAAATAGTGGTGGGGTGGGGAAAACAGTTTCAATAGAGATCTAACCAACAATTAACAGGACAAACTTTAAAACCAAGAAGATATTCTCAGCTCTGTATATTTGCTGATCAGTCTCTCAGAACAGTGAGACAACAGTTTCAACACAGATCTAAGCAACAATTAACAAACTCTATAACCAAAAAATATTTACTCAGCTCTGTACAATTGCAGATAATCTGTAAGGCAGTCTCTCAAAACACAGGTTCCAGAAATTTCAATGCAGCTGTTACTATACCAACTGAAGACACAGCAGAAAATGGGGGTGGGGTGGGTAAAACAGTTTCAACAGAGATCTAAGCAACAACTAACAGTACAAACTTTGAAACCAAAAAAATATTCTCAGCTCTGTATATTTGCCTATCACTCTCTCAGAACAGTGAGACAACAGTTTCAAGACAGATCTAAGTTACAATTAATAAACTCTATTACCAAAAAATATTTACTCAACTCTATACAATTGCAGATAATCTGTAAGGCAGTCTCTCAGAATACAGGTTCCAGCAATATGAATGCAGCTGTTATTATACCAACTGAAGACGCAGCAGAAAATGGTGTTGGGGTCAGGAAAACAGTTTCAACAGAGATCTAAGCAACAACTAACAGTACAAACTTTAAAACTAAAAAAAATTCTCAGCTCTGTATATTTGCTGATCAGTCTCTCAGAACAGTGAGACAACAGTTTCAAGACAGATCTAAGTAACAATTAACAAACTCTATAACCAAAAAAAATATACTCAGCTCTGTATAATTGCAGATAATATGTAAGGCAGTCTCTCAGAACACAGGTTCCAGCAAACTGAATGCAACTGTTTCTATACCAACTGAAGACACAGCAGAAAATGGGGGTGGGGTGGGGAAAACAGTTTCAACAGAGATCTAAGAAACAACTAACAGTACAAACTTTAAAACCAAAAAATATTTTCAGCTCTGTATATTTGCCAATCAGTCTCTCAGAACAATGAGACAACAGTTTCAACACAGATCTAAGCAACAATTAACAAACTCTATAACCAAAAAAAATATACTCAGCTCTGTATAATTGCAGATAATCTGTAAGGCAGTCTCTCAGAACACAGGATCCAGCAATTTGAATGCAGCGGTTAATATACCAACTGAAGACACAGCAGAAAATGGAGGTGGGGTGGGGAAGACATTTTAAACAGAAATCTAAGCAACAACTAACAGTACAAACTTTAAAATCAAAAAAATATTATCAGCTTTGTATATTTGCCGATCAGCCTCTCAAAACAGTGAGACAACAGTTTCAGCACAGATCTAAGCAACAATTAACAAACTGTATAAACAAAGAATATATACTCAGCTCTGTATAATTGTAGATACTCTGTAAGGCAGCCTCTCAGAACACAGGTTCCAGCAATTTACATGCAGCTGTTACTATGCCAACTGAAGATACAGCAGAAAATGGGGGTGAGGTGGGAAAAATAATTTCAAAAGAGATCTAAGCAACAATTAACAAACTCTATTACCAAAAAATATATACCCAACTCTGTACAATTTCAGATAATCTGTAAGCAGTCCCTCAGAACACAGGTTCCAGCAATTTCAATGCAGCTGTTACTATACCAACTGAAGACACAGCAGAAAAATGGGGTGGGGAAAACAGTTTCAACAGAGATCTAAGCAACAACTAACAGTACAAACTTTGAAACCAAAAAAATATTCTCAGCTCTGTATATTTGCCGATCAGTGTCTCAGAACAGTGAGACAACAGTTTCAAGACAGATCTAAGTAACAATTAAAAAACTCTATAATCAAAAAATATACTTAGCTCTGTATAATTGCAGATAATCTGTAAGGCAGTCTCTCAGAACACAGGTTCCAGCAATTTGAATGCAGCTGTTACTATACCAACTGAAGACACAACAGAAAATGGGGTGGGGTGGGGAAAACAGTTTCAACAGAGATCTAAGCAACAACTAACAGTACAAACCTTAAAGCCAAAAAAAATTCTCAGCTCTGTATATTTGCCGATCAGTATCTCAGAACAGTGAGACAACAGTTTCAACACAGACCTAAGCAACAATTAACAAACTCTATAACCAAAGAATATATACTCAGCTCTGTATAATTGCAGATAATCTGTAAGGCAGTCTCTCAGAACACAGGTTCCAGCAATTTGAATGCAGCTGTTACTATACCAACTGAAGACACAGCAGAAAATGGGGGTGTGGTGGGGAAAACCACTTCAACAGAGATCTAAGCAACAACTAACAGTACAAACTTTAAAACCAAAAAAAATTCTCAACTCTATATATTTGCCGATCAGTCACTCAGAACAGTGAGATAACAGTTTCAACACATACCTAAGCAACAATTAACAAACTCTATAACCAAAAATATATACTCAGCTGTGTATAAATGCAGATAATCTGTAAGGCAGTCTCTCAGAACACAGGTTACAGCAATTTGAATTCAGCTGTTACTATATCAACTGAAGACACAGCAGAAAATGGAAGGGGTGGGGAAAACTGTTTCAACAGAGATCTAAGCAACGACTAACAGTACAAACTTTAAAACAAAAAAAATATTCTCAGATCTGTATATTTGCTGGTCAGTCTCTTAGAACAGTGAGAGAACAGTTTCAACACAGATCTAAGCAACAATTAACAAACTCTAGAATAAAAAAAAAACTCTGCTCTTTATAATTGCAGATAATCTGTAAGTCAGTCTCTCAGAACACAGGTTCCAGCAATATGAATGCAGCTGTTACTATACCAACTGAAGACACGGCATAAAATGGGGAAGGGGTGGGGGAAAACTGTTTCAAAAGAGATCTAAACAACAACTAAGTACAAACTTTAAAACTAACAAAATATTCTCACCTGTCTATATTTGCTGATCAGCCTCTCAAAACAGTGAGGCAACAGATTCAACACAGATCTAAGCAATGATTAACAAACTCTATAACCAAAAAATATATACTCACCTCTGTCTAATTGCAGATTATATGTAAGGCAGTCTCTCAGAACACAGCTTCCAGCAACTTACATGCAGTTGTTACTATACCAACTGAAGACACAGCAGAAAATGTGGGTGGGGTGGGGAAAACATTTCAACAGAGATCTAAGCAACAACAACAGTACAAACTTTAAAACCAAAAAGGTATTCTCTGCTCTGTATATTTGCCGATCAGTCTCTCAGAACAGTGAGACAACAGTTTCAACACAGATCTAAGCAACAATTAACAAACTCTATAACCAAAAAAATATTTACTCAGCTCTGTACAATTGCAGATAATCTGTAAGGCAGTCTCTTATAACACAGGTTCCAGAAGTTTCAATGCAGCTGTTACTATACCAACTGAAGACACAGCAGAAAATGGGGGTGGGGTGGGGAAAACAGTTTCAACAGAGATCTAAGCAACAACTAACAGTACAAACTTTGAAACCAAAAAAATATTCTCAGCTCTGTATATTTGCCTATGAGTGTCTCAGAACAGTGAGACAACAGTTTCAACACAGATCTAAGCAAGAATTAACAAACTCTATAGCCAAAAAAATATACTCAGCTCTATACAATTGCAGATAATCTGTAAGGCAGTCTCTCAGAACACAGGTTCCAGCAATTTGAATGCAGCTGTTACTATACCAACTGAAGACACAGCAGAAAATGGGGGTGTGGTGGGGAAAACCACTTCAACAGAAATCTAAGCAACAACTAACAGTATAAACTTTAAAACAAAAAAAATTCTCAAATCTGTATATTTGCCGATCAGTCACTCAGAACAGTGAGACAACAGTTTCAACACATACCTAAGCAACAACTAACAAACTCTATAATCAAAAAATATATACTCAGCTGTGTATAAATGCAGATAATCTGTAAAGCAGTCTCTCAGAACACAGGTTACAGCAATTTGAATGCAGGTAATACTATACCAACTGAAGACACAGCAGAAAATGGAAGGGGTGGGGAAAACTGTTTCAACAGAGATCTAAGCAACAACTAACAGTACAAACTTTAAAACCAAAAAAATATTCTCAGATCTGTATATTTGCCGGTCAGTCTCTCAGAACAGTGAGACAACAGTTTCAACACAGATCTAAGCAACAATTAACAAACTCTATAATAAAAAAATACTCAGCTCTGTATAATTGCAGATAATCTGTAAGTCAGTCTCTCAGAACACAGGTTCCAGCAATATGAATGCAGCTGTTATGATACCAACTGAAGACAAAGCAGAAAATGGGGATGGGGTGGGAAAAACTGTTTCAACAGAGATCTAAGCAACAACTAACAGTACAAACTTTAAAACCAAAAAAAAAATATTCTCACCTGTCTATATTTGCTGATAAGCCTCTCAAAACAGTGAGACAACAGATTCAACACAGATCTAAGCAACAATTAACAAACTCTATAACCAAAAAATATATACTCAGCTCTGTCTAATTGCAGATAATCTGCAAGACAGTCTCTCATAACACAGCTTCCAGCAATTTACATGCAGTTGTTACTACACCAACTGAAGACACAGCAGAAAATGGGGGTGGTGTGGGGAAAACAGTTTCAACAGAGATGTAAGCAACAACTAACAGTAGAAACTTTGAAAACAAAACAATATTCTCAGCTCTGTATATTTGCCTATCACTCTCTCAGAACAGCGAGACAACAGTTTCAAGACAGAACTATGTAACAATTAATAAACTCTATTACCAAAAAATATTTACTCAACTCTGTACAATTGCAGATAATCTGTAAGGCAGTCTCTCAGAACACAGGTTCCAGCAATTTGAATGCAGCTGTTTCTATACCAAATGAAGACACAGCAGAAAATGGGAGTGTGGTGGGGAAAACCACTCCAACAGAGATCTAAGCAACAACTAACAGTACAAACTTTAAAACAAAAAAAAATATTCTCAGCGCTGTATATTTGCCTATCAGTCTCTCAGAACAGTGAGACAACAGTTTCAACATAGATCTAAGCAACAATTAACAAAATCTATAACCAAAAAATATATACTCAGCTCTGTATAATTGCAGATAATTTATAAGGCAGTCACTCAAAACACAGGTTCCAGCAACTTGAATGCAGCTGTTACTATACCACCTGAATATACAGAAGAAACTGGGGGTGAGGTGGGGAAAACAGTTTCAACAGAGATTTAAGCAACAACTAACAGTACAAACTTTAAAACCAAAAAAATTCTCAGCTCTGTATATTTGCTGATCAGTCTCTCAGAGCAGTGAGACAACAGTTTCAAGACAGATCTAAGTAACAATTAACAAACTCTATAACCAAAAAAAATATATACTCAGCTCTATATAATTGCAGATCATCTGTAAGGCAGTCTCTCAGAACACAGGTTCCAGCAATTTGAATGCAGCTGTTACTATACCAACTGAAGACACAGCAGAAAGTGGGGGTGTGGTGGGGAAAACCACTTCAACAGAGATCTAAGCAACAACTAACAGTACAGACTTTAAAACCAAAAAAAATTCTCAGCTCTATATATTTGCCGATCAGTCACTCAGAACAGTGAGACAACAGTTTCAACACATACCTAAGCAACAATTAACAAACTCTATAACCAAAAATATATACTCAGCTGTGTATAAATGCATATAATCTGTAAGGCAGTCTCTCAGAACAAAGGTTACAGCAATTTGAATTCAGCTGTTACTATACCAACTGAAGACACAGCAGAAAATGGAAGGGGTGGGGAAAACTGTTTCAACAGAGATCTAAGCAACAACTAACAGTACAAACTTTAAAACCAAAAAAATATTCTCAGATCTGTATATTTGCCGGTCAGTCTCTCAGAACAGTGAGACAAGAGTTTCAACACAGATCTAAGCAACAATTAACAAACTCTATAACCAAAAAATATATACTCAGCTGTGTATAAATGCATATAATCTGTAAGGCAGTCTCTCAGAACAAAGGTTACAGCAATTTGAATTCAGCTGTTACTATACCAACTGAAGACACAGCAGAAAATGGAAGGGGTGGGGAAAACTGTTTCAACAGAGATCTAAGCAACAACTAACAGTACAAACTTTAAAACCAGAAAAAATATTCTCAACTGTCTATATTTGCTGATCAGCCTCTCAAAACAGTGAGACAACAGATTCAACACAGATCTAAGCAACGATTAACAAACTCTATAACCAAAAAATATATACTCAGCTCTGTCTAATTGCAGATAATCTGTAAGGCAGTCTCTCAGAACACAGCTTCCAGCAATTTACATGCAGTGGTTACTATACCAACTGAAGACACAGCAGAAAATAGAGGTGGGTGGGGAAAACAGTTTCAACAGAGATCTAAGCAACAACTAACAGTACAAACTTTAAAACCAAAAAGATAGTCTCAGCTCTGTATATTTGCCGATCAGTCTCTCAGAACAGTGAGACAACAGTTTCAACACAGATCTAAGCAACAATTAACAAACTCTATAACCAAAAAATATTTACTCAGCTCTGTACAATTGCAGATAATCTGTAAGGCAGTCTCTCAAAACACAGGTTCCAGAAATTTCAATGCAGCTGTTACTATACCAACTAAAGACACAGCAGAAAATGGGGGTGGGGTGGGGAAAACAGTTTCAACAGAGATCTAAGCAACAACTAACAGTACAAACTTTAAAACCAAAAAAATATTCTCAGCTCTGTATATTTGCCTATCACTCTCTCGGAACAGTGAGACAACAGTTTCAAGACAGATCTAAGTAACAATTAATAAACTCTATTACCAAAAAATATTTACTCAACTCTGTACAATTGCAGATAATCTGTAAGGCAGTCTCTCAGAATACACATTCCAGCAATTTGAATGCAGCTGTTACTATACCAAATGAAGACACAGCAGAAAATGGGGGTGGGTGGGGAAACACTTTCAACAGAGATCTGAGCAACAACTAACAGTACAAACTTTAAAACCAAAAAAATATTGTCAGCTCTGTATATTTACCAATCAGTCTCTCAGAACAGTGAGACAACAGTTTCAACACAGATCTAAGCAACAATTAACAAACTCTATAACCAAAAAAATATTCTCAGCTCTGTATAATTGCAGATAATCTATAAGGCAGTCTCTCAGAACACAGGTTCCAGCAATTTGAATGCAGCTGTTAATATACCAACTGAAGACACAGCAGAAAATGGGGGTGGGGTGGGGAAGACAGTTTAAACAGAAATCTAAGCAACAACTAACAGTACAAACTTTAAAATCAAAAAAATATTCTCAGCTTTGTATATTTGCCGATCAGCCTCTCAAAACAGTGAGACAACAGTTTCAACACAGATCTAAGCAACAATTAACAAACTGTATAAACAACAAATATATACTCAGCTCTGTATAATTGTAGATACTCTGTAAGGCAGCCTCTCAGAACACAGGTTCCAGCAATTTACATGAAACTGTTACTATACCAACTGAAGATACAGCAGAAAATGGGGGTGGGGTGGGAAAAATAATTTCAACACAGATCTAAGCAACAATTAACAAACTCTATTACCAAAAAATATATACTCAACTCTGTACAATTTCAGATAATCTGTAAGCAGTCCATCAGAACACAGGTTCCAACAATTTCAATGCAGCTGTTACTATACCAACTGAAGACATAGCAGAAAATTGGGGTGGGGAAAACAGTTTCAACAGAGATCTAGGCAACAACTAACAGTACAAACTTTGAAACCAAAAAAATATTCTCAGCTTTGTATATTTGCCGATCAGTGTCTCAGAACAGTGAGACAACAGTTTCAAGACAGATCTAAGTAACAATTAAAAAACTCTATAACGAAAAATATACTTAGCTCTGTATAATTGCAGATAATCTGTAAGGCAGTCTCTCAGAACACAGGTTGCAGCAATTTGAATGCAGCTGTTACTATACCAACTGAAGACACAGCAGAAAATGGGGGTGGGGTGGGGAAAACAGTTTCAACAGAGATCTAAGCAACAACTAACAGTACAAACCTTAAAGCCAAAAAAAATTCTCAGCTCTGTATATTTGCCGATCAGTCTCTCAGAACAGTGAGACAACAGTTTCAACATAGATCTAAGCAACAATTAACAAACTCTATAACCAAAAAAATATACTCAGCTCTGTATAATTGCAGATCATCTGTAAGGCAGTCTCTCAGAACACAGGTTCCAGCAAATTGAATGCAGCTGTTTCTATACCAACTGAATGCACAGCAGAAAATGGGGGTGGGGTGGGGAAAACAGTTTCAACAGAGATCTAAGCAACAACTAACAGTACAAACTTTAAAACCAAAAAAAAATTCTCAGCTCTGTATATTTGCTGTTCAGTCTCTCAGAACAGTGAGACAACAGTTTCAACACAGACCTAAGCAACAATTAACAAATACTACAACCAAAAAATATATACTCAGCTCTGAATAATTGCAGATAATCTGTAAGGCAGTCTCTCAGTACACAGGTTCCAGCAATTTGAATGCAGCTGTTACTATACCAAATGAAGACACAGCAGAAAATGGGGATGGGGTGGGGAAAGCAGTTTCAACAGAGATCTAAGCAACAACAAACAGTACAAACTTTAAAACAAAAAAATATTCTCAGCTCTGTATATTTGCCTATCAGTCTCTGAGAACAGTGAGACAACAGTTTCAACATAGATCTAAGCAACAATTAACAAACTCTACAACCAAAAAAGATATACTCAGCTCTGTATAACTGCAGATAATCTGTAAGGGAGTCGTTCAGAATACAGGTTCCAGCAATTTGACTGCAGCTGTTACTATACCAAATGAAGACACAGCAGAAAATGGGGGTGGGTGGGGAAACACTTTCATCAGAGATCTATGCAACAACGAACAGTACAATCTTTAAAACAAAAAAAAATATTCTCAGCTCTGTATATTTGCTGATCAGTCTCTCAGAACAGTGAGACAACAGTTTCAAGACAGATCTAAATAACAATTAACCAACTCTATAACCAAAAAAATATATACTCAGCTCTGTATCATTACAGATAATCTGTAAGGCAGTCTCTCAGAACACAGGTTCCAGCAAATTGAATGCAGCTATTACTATACCAACTAAAGACACAGCAGAAAATGGGGGTGGGGAAAACAGTTTCAACAGAGATCTAAGCAAACACTAACAGAACAAACTTTAAAACCAAAAAAATATTCTCAGCTCTGTATATTTTCAGATCAGTCTCTCAGAACAGTGAGACAACAGTTTCAACACAGATCTAAGCAACAATTAACAAACTCTATAACCAAAAAAATGCACTCAGCTCTGTATAATTGCACATAATCTGTAAGGCAGTCTCTCAGAACACAGGTTCCAGCAATTTGAATGCAGCTGTTACTATACCAAATGAAGACAGAGCAGGAAATGTGGGTGGGGTGGGGAAAACCATTTCAACAGAGATCTAAGCAACAACTAACAGTACAAACTTTAAAACCAAAAAAAAAATTTCAGCTCTGTATATTTGCCGAGCAGTCTCTCAGAAGAGAGAGACAACAGTTTCAACACAGA
>NC_056728.1:1976083360-1976120477 GCF_019279795.1 Protopterus annectens
TTGCTGGCTGTACTTGATACAACTGAGTTTTTTTTTGTCCTTTTAACATTTACTTGCAAACAGATTATCAGTGACATCTATGCACAATTGTGGCATTTTATGACAATTACCAAATAGTGTTGCCTGTAAACATTTTAACAATTATGTTTTAATAACAATGATGCTTTAGAAAAACTCAAGCTACTTATCTGGCAAGCAGTCTTGTTGTTTATCTTATCTTTCCAGCATTTCCTGTAACTATTCATTCAGTCTAGGAAGGTCTGAGCTTACATTCCATACTCTGTAAACTATAGTTAATTCTTTTAGCATTTTTAACTATGCATTTATACTACATTACAATTAGCTTACATGGATTTCAGTATTTTTTATTTATTTATTTATTTAACTATTTAACTGTCCTGCCATTAATTTTACAAAAACTGTTTGACTAATACCATCTGTGATTTTATTTATTTTTAAAATTCAGAACTTTAAATGTTTGGTGTTACTATATAATTATAAACAAATTGTAAAAAACAAAATAGATATTAGTTTAACCAACACATTTATATTTATATTATTTATATTTGCTGTTGTCTGCTTGTTATTCTTGTGTATTGTAACAGATGTACTGTAGATGAAAAGAACATACATGCATGTCTGTCTTGTATCTGTATATCTTTATACAAGCATGTCAGTCTTGTGACTTTAAATCTTTATTCTTATTAACTATTTTTATTTAATTTTTATACACTAGAACAGTTTTGTTTACCTTTTGACTGTGCTAAGAATGGCATTCATATGCTTTACTTTACTGTAGTACTGATAGATGTCTTGCTTTAACTGAATGAAAGTAAAACATTTAAGAATGATTTGTCCAGACATCAGATCCTACCATCCTACCATGTATGTTTAACCATTTTCAAAACATAAACATATTATAAAATATATTTCTTTTGCACAGATTAACTGTGTATGCAGGAAATTTCCAGTCACTGTCAGTTCAGCTAATTTATTTCCTTTATCCTGCAACTGCTTTTGAAGAATTTCCTGGAATGTTGTATGGTCTTTCTGACATTCTTTAGTAAGCTGTTCTGCTGAATTTGAAACTCCTATGCACTTTTGAAAAGATGTGTGTATAACTTGCCTAAGCTTCCTGAACTCATTGTGTCTGTCTTTTAGAAGTTTACTACATTCCTTTGTAACAAAATGTACTAGGGGTTCTATCAGTAACTGATTTGACTCACATGTGGTGACAGGACATAACTGTTCAACATCAGAATGTAATGGAAACACTTTACCCTTAGTTAATTCTTCAGATCTGTCTTTACAGTCTATTTCTTTCGCAATATGATGCAATATTTTTTATGACATAATACACAAAATGCAGTTTTTGTTGAAGCACACAATAAACATTTGTCATTTTCACATGGTTTTCTTTGAGATACCAGTCAAATATTGTAATACATTTGCATAATGCCTTACTATCAACCTGCCCTAATAAGGTTTTACATTTACTAATGTGCTGTGTATACCAACATAGCAATTTACTAAAGTTTGGTTTACTCCTGCATGAATTATAAATAATATTCATACTATCTAGTAATATACAACCTGTCTAGGAATACAGAAACTATATATGAATATACAAACTGTCTTAAGAATATAAAAACTCTCTTAAGAATATACAAACTGTTTTAACATCATCCACACTAAATATGTGACACAGAAAAGTCGTACCAGTTAGCAAGAAAACAGGTGATCAGGCTGCTATTGCAGATGGCTGGAAATGTTTCAAAGTCACTTGAGAAGCTGGGAAAGCACAACAGGCAGTGGACTGATGGGCTAGTGGATATCCCCCTTTTCTTGAAGAATTTATGGCACTGCGAATTTCTTGAACTAGTCTCACTCCGGATTGTAGACGTCTAAAAAACTTTACTACTGCAAGCTGCATAAACTGGAATACTTCTGTTCAGAATTTACACATACGTACAAATGTTAGTTACTGCAATTTGACTGAAGTGACCCTCTGCAGGGCTTACCATCACTCCTCCTGTGTTTGAATGCAGATTGTAGGTTCAAATGCAGACTAGCTTGCCATTGAAAAATTATATGGAGCTAGTCACTCAGCTGCCTCGCCATTGAAAAAATATTATATGGCTCTTACTTGCTTCTTGCTTCTTGCCTGGATGGATTCTTGCTAAAATTCAAAGTCTGATTATATTTGCATTCACAGTCTGTTGCATACAGAAACTTGCAGAATATACACTGATGAGAGAATATACTTTGCAGCATCAACTTTAAAGAGCAGTAACAAATAACTTTTTATAATAAATCAAACGAAACCACGTTGCAGCTTAAAAGTACTGTTCCAACTTTACTTCTCATATAGTACAGATGATGTGAGAGATATAACATTTACCTCAGAACACCAAATGTGTTCCTACCATATCCCTAAACAACTGGATTTATACAGCTCTTTATATACTCTTTTTAGTCATGCATAAACATATTTTGGAGAATTGCTTATCCTGTAGAAACAATACTAAACTTCCTTGTTTAACAATGTCTTGTAAGAGACCAGCTTTTCTGACAGTGTGAATATCCTGTAACAGTGTCCTGATGTCCATGTAGAAAAACATATTTTTGAGGAAACACATTGTCCTGTATTCTATTTGAATCTGTGTATAGAAACGTGTTCTTATGTCAATGCTGATAAGCATATCCTGTTTTTTATGAAGAAAAACATATTTTTGAGAAAACACATTGTCAGAGATCAACTTTTCTGACAGTGTGAACATCCTGTATTTTATTTGGATCTTTGTATAAAAACATCTGTCATCCTGTTTTTCCATGCAGAATAACATGTCATTGTTCTTAAAAAGCAGATTTTGCATTTTTGTTCTTGCATACATCCTGTTTTGAGTCAGTAAGGGAAAAATGTCCATTCTTTAAAAGCAGATTTTGTATTTTTGCTCTTGCATACATCCTGTTTTGAGTCTGTAAGGGAAGAATGTCCATTCAGCAGATTCCTTTTCCAAGCCATGGTCATTTAGTATGACTGCTGATCACATATTACTTAAACTTTGTTTCTGCATTTAAGCAAGCCTTTTCTTTCAGCATATTTACAACATAATTAATTTCAGATTTATATTCATAAAATCTAACAAGGTTCATAACCCAGAGACTGCCCATGCTGTAGAATAGACATCGCATACATGTCAAGCAGAATACCTCACTGGCCCTCTTCAAGGGAAATATTGATGAGTGGATGGGAAATAGAAAATTCACCCCGGGGATCACTCCAGTGGCTCTACTTGACAGAGGCACTGGGAACTAAGGTTGGGTGGCACTATGCCAGGGTAATACTATGGGCTAGCCTCGTAAAGGCTCCAGGGCCAATAGCCTAGTACACATCTATGAACCTATGAACCAAAATGCTAATATCCTCCAGGAATGGGTAATACAGACAAATAACCAGTGCCATAGACACAGTTTAAAACTCAGTGCCAAGAAATGCCTAATTATACCCTTTGGGAAGTAAGCGTCCCCAGGAAACTGTGTCACTGTAACGCGCCACTAAGACTACACCTAGTACTCAGGGATTTCTGGAGGCATCTCGACAGTAACCTGGCTTTTGACCTACAAGCATCTAAGGCAGTAAGGAAATTATTTAATGCTGTTCAACTTATAAGCAAAGGAATGGCATTTAGGTCCAAGGAGGTTATCATTCCATTGTATTCAGCCCTCATCAGACCCATCAGTAAATGCAGTGCCCCCTTCAGTAGGTACTTGACCAGGCACATGCAACAACTGAAACTTCTATAGAGATTCCTTACAAAACCATGCAGGGCATTAACAACATGTCATATGCAAATTGTCTCAAGTCCTTATAGGTTCATAGGTGCATAGGTAGGTACTAGACTATTGGCCCAAGGGCCTACATAAGCCTAGCCAACAAGGTTCCCTGGCTTACGCCACCCAAGAAAGTTATTTTCCTGTGCCACTGTTGAGCAGAGACCCAGAAGTGATCCCCAGGGTGTATTTCCTATTTCCCATCCATTCATCAAGATTTTTCTTGAAGAGTGCTAATGAAGAACTTTGCTTGACATAAATGGGTAGCCTGTTCCACAGTATGGGAAGTCTCTGGGACAGGAATCTATCCCTCCAGAATATTCTGTTTATTGTGGTGACAAGGTTTAGGTCCCTAGCGCATGTAGCTCGGGGGGATTGGGATTTCTTTAGGTGTAGCATGTCCAACAGCTCAGGGTCTGACATAGCTTTATATGTTAGGCAGAGATCCTCTCGGAGTAGGCAATATGCTACGGAATAAAGCTGGATTTCTTTGAGACGGTCAGTGTAGGGCATTTGTTTGAGGCCAATAATCCTCTTTGTGAGGTACTTCTGTGGCCTTTCCAGCTGCTGCTGATGTCTTGTGAGGTACATTCCAAAAGGGGTGTTGTACTCTATAATGGGTCTAATGAGTGTCGAGTAGAGGGGAACAATGGCTTCTTTTTTCCTGGATGAAAACCCTTTTATGATGAGGTGTGCCATGTAGAAGGAATTCCTGATTACTGTGGCGATGTGACTATCAAAGAAGAGGCTACTGTCCACCTGGGTCCCAAGGTCTCATCACACATTCGGTGTTAAGTAGATTGCTGCCTATGTGGTAGTTCATGGGTACAGAGTTCTTACCAAAGGGGATGACATTGCACATTTTGGCATTGAGCTTGAGGCCATGCCTCTAACACCAGGCATCTGTCTCAGCGAGGCCCTTCTGTAGGATGTCCACATCATTTGGGGACTTGACTATGGCTCCTAGTTTGCAGTCATCTGTGAACTTCATTAGCCAAAGGCCTTCAATGTTAGCCTGTACTTCAGAGAAGTAGATACCAAACAGGAGAGGTCCCAGGACTGAACCCTGTGGTACTCCACTTGTCACTGGTTTGAGGTCAGATTTGGAGTCTGCAACTTTTACAGTGTGGGTTCTGTCAGTGAGCCAGTTGGCAACCCATCTTGTGATGTAGGGATTTATACTTAGTTTAGTGAATTTAGTATAATTCCAGAATGGGGGATGATGTCGAAAGCCTTGGCGAGGTCAAGATAGGCTGTGTGAACCACCTTACCCTAATCTACAGCTTTGGTGACTGCCTCAAAGAAGTCGATCAGGTTCAGGAGGCATGATCTGCCTTTCACAAACCCTTACTGGGTGGGATCCAGAGTTTGGAGGTTACCAATGTCTTTGTTTATGAGTTCCATGATGATACGTTCCATGGCCTTGCAGACCAGACTTGTCATACTAATAGGTTGATAGTTCCCGGGATCAGTAGTGGCTCCCCCTTTGTGGAGTGGGATAATTGTTGCTGTGCACCATTCAGTGGGCACAAAGCCTGATGCGAGGCTATTATTGAACATGGTGCTTAAGTGGGGAGCCAGTTCATTCTGAAGTTTGTGTAAATCGCAGCCTGGGATGTTGTCCAGTCCCATGGATGCTGTGTTTTTGGCTTTAGAGAGTGCAGCTTTTACCTGCTTAGTTGTGATTACAGGGACTCTGCATTCTTCCTGTATAGATATTGACCCTTTAGGGGGTGGGGGGGTAAAGTTAGCACTGAATCTTTCTGCCAGGATGTTGGCAATATCGGTTGGTTCTGTAATTGTCATGCCATTGTGCTGTAACTCAGAGCAGATCTGGGTGTTGCCATCGAGATTCTTGACATAGCTATAGAATGCTTTGTGGTTGTTCTTAGAATTAGTCGTGATTTTGTTTTCGTAGCTAGCTTTGGAAGATCTTATAAGGGATCTCAGCTTCTTACTGAGGCTGACCAGGGAGCTCCTCCACTCATGGGATTTTACTCTCTTTTGCAACAGTTTCTTCCTTCTGTTGTACAGTTTGTTTATGGCAGGGGACCACCAGATTGGCTTCCTTTTTTTGGAGGATAGCATCTTGGTTCTGTTTTGGATAGCACGATCCATGCATTTGTGCATTTGAGAAGGTCATCAAAACAACAGATGATGGTGAAATGGTTCACACTGTCTACCTTGACCTGGCCAAGGTATCTGACACAATAGCTCACTCAGGAATTGTTGATAAACTCAAGGGGTTAGGTATAAACCCTTATATCACCTGATGGATAGTCGGCTGGCTCACAAACGGAGCACAGGAAGTTAGAATACGGGACTCTACCTCTACAAAGAGGTCAGTCACAAGCAGAGTTCCTCAGGGATCAGTCCTAGGACTGCTCCTTTTTTGGCATTTACTTCTCAGACGTTAAGGCCATTGTCAAGAGCCTCTGGCTGACCATATTTGCAGGCAATTTCAAATTAGGAGCAGTCATAGAATCCCCCCTGGCACTAATGTTCTCCAGGACAGGCTGACATAGGCAAATAACTTGTGTCAGAACCTTAGACTAAAAATAAATGCCAATAAATGCATAATACCATGCTTCAAGAAATTATCTTCCCCTTTTAACTGTCATAATGATAACATACTCCTAAGAGCTAATCCAGTAGTCAGGGAATAAATATTTTCCTTGGCTTCCTGTAGATTGTGTAAAGCTTTTATGAAAGGCATTTTTCTTCTGAGACCTCCGGTAAATGATCCCTCACCGCATTGTGATCCTACTGCGGTACTTGAAGGTTTAACACAAAACCCTATGAACCATCAGAAAACTCTTATCCAAACTGAACCATCAGACAAATTTGATCAATTTTCTTCATAGCTGTAACTTTGGCAAAAAGATTATTTGAACTCCAGGCTCTTTCAGGAAAACCCCTTTATGTTTTTGTTCATAAAGCTAAGGTTTCCCTGTGGACTAACCCTTCTTTTTTACCTAAAGTGGCTTCCAAAAATTACATCAACCAATCGAATCACTTGCCAGTTTTCTTTCCAAATGTTTCCAATAAAGGAGAGTACATACTACACCTCCTTCATGTGCACAGACAGCTACGTTTTTTACCTTAACAGGACAAAACAGTTGAGAAAGTCAGACCAGCTTTTTGTATCTTTCTGTCCAAAATCACCTAGGACAACCAGTTTCTAAAGTTACCTTAGCTAAATGGATTACAGACTGTATCTCATGGATTTACTTTAAGAAGGGTATGACATTACCAAACTCTTCCTGAGATCTTTCAGCTAGATCCGTGGCTACTTCATCTGCTTTTTGGTCAAGAATGTTTACTGATGACATTTATGCATCAGCTACATTATCCCAAGACTCATACCTTTGTTTTACAGTACAAATTGGGCATCATATCTAGAAATAGAGCCTCCTTTGGTTCAGCAGTACTCCAGAATATCCTTCCATGAGGGCCACCCAAGGCCAACATAGCTGGGGATTCTGTCCCATAAGTGAGGAAAAATGAAAATGACAACATCAGATTTATAAGTTATGTACTCACCATAACTAGGCATCTTGTCCATTTCCATTTTTACTCAACTCCCCTCCCATCCATCCTTCATCCATTTTTTCTTCTGCAAGGACCTATTGGACTGCGATTGGAACCTACAGTACCAGGTTTGAGCCCTGTCTTTTCTATCTAGCTATATCTTTTTCCCTTCTGGTAATGGGAAATAGAGCAGCAAACTTGATCTGAGGCAACAGGGATGGAGTAGGGCATTGTGGGTAGTGGAAGGAGCTCGAGAGTTGGATTCAAAGTCTGGTAATGGTAAATGCAGCCAAGTCAGATCTGAGGATTGGATCCAGACATATAAGTGAGGAAGAATGAAAATGGACAACACAGATGCCTAGTTATGGTGAATACAAAACTTAAACTCTCTCATGCTGGAAACAGTGACAGGTGCCTTCCAGTAGGCTGATGGTCACTATGCAAATGGAGGCTTACATGATACTGAAATAACTTAAGACCAAAGACATGGGCTTGGTGACCCCAAAGCAATGACAGTCACACATCAGTGTGTGGGTTGAAGCATGCAGTCATATAAGGAGGGTGTGGGATGCCCTGTATTGAAATGTGAATTCATGTCAGGCACTAGGAGTGAGAGTTATGACCTCATAAGAAACATTGTCATTATTTTGACACCAGCGAGGGCACAGACCAACTCCGCAGCTGCCTAGATGAAGGTCTGTCCAACTTGTTGTCACCTATGTGTTGGGGATACCCAGTGTGTGACAATGAGTGGTCTCAAGATTGATAAGGGAGGTTGTGTGGTTAACAGGAAAAGAGTTACGTAGCATATAAAAAATGCCAAATTATGCCACATTTAGTGATTCTGTGAACTACTCATTGCTGCATTAACCTTTGTCCACTGTGGTACATGGTCTGTAGATGCACTAAACACAAAATCTGAGAGAAGCAGATCTTTTCATCTGTTTATAGTAAGTGTATGACTGGGATTTGTGAAGAAATATTGCCTGACACTATAAGGTGTAAGTCTGTTATATCTTATTGTACTGTGCAGTTCCTAACAGGATGGGGGGGGGGGGGGCAGTTTATAAAACTTTCACAGTAATGCCCAACCAATGCTTTAAGATATATGGACATATGTCGGTATACATTCATTTGCCCAAAACAGATTTCGGCAGTTGTACGGTTGTGCGACTTTAAATGTCAAATCCCAACACTCCGAACATACCAAGATTTCGAAAATAATAATCTCGATAATGAGATTCAACCATTTTCGAAATCGAAAAAGTTACATACAGCATTATGCAGGGGGACAAGTCCCTCTGCACCCCCATGTGGGGGGCTGCACCCCCACGCCCCCTACTTTAATATACAAACTCAGAGATCGCACTACAGTGAGGGAAAGGATTCATTTCCCGATCCCTGCTATAGTGCGATCTGCACCCAAAATGCCGACTTCAAATGAGTGAATGCCAATGTGCATTCGCTCATTTGAAAGTTGCACCTTTTTTTTCATAATTTTGGAGATCTGGAGGTTGTAGTTTCGCACATTGATGAATCTTACAACCTCCGTACGAATAAATGAATGTATACCTATATGTCTCACTGATTGCTAAAGTACATCGTAGAACAGCATATTCTGTAGAAAGGAATAGAACAGAGCTGGGGCCAGCTTTATGGCACAGTACTATGTATTTATCAGTAAATAAGGGATGTGGGCCTTCAGGAGGATCTTGTCAAAACTAGGGTTATGATTTTTGAATTGCATTTGGCAAATGGAGTGTTTCTGCTCCTGATGGCAGCATTGATGAGTCGCAGGAAATCATCAGATATGTTGTTCTTTGTACAGACCCTTTGCTAAACTTCTTTTTTTTTTTTCATTCCTTTTCGTGTGTCCTCCAGCTGACCATCAGCTGTTCATCTGCACCATTGTACCTTGAATGTCACCGATACTATCCCATGAGACTGGAATTCCAAAAAAGGTGGGTCAGGAAGGTGAAGTGGAGCAGAGTGCCAGCAGCCTCACATACGCTGTTGTGTATGCCATGGGATTTTTTATGCCCTAACTGGGCAGACCTACTGACATCACATGCTTCACCTGGGTTCCTATTAAATGATCGAAGATGCATTCTTTCGAAAGTGTCATGATCGAACTTGAAAGCACGAAAAGGCAAAATAGCGAAATGGCATATAAGCGGATTCTTTCCTTGGGAAAGAAATCACTTGACCGCTTCTGTTACTTTGCTGTTTTTGTGACTGTAGTGCAATCTCAGAGTTGGTATATTTAAGTTGGGGGTTGTGGGGAGCACAGTGCCCCACATTGGGGGGTGTGGGGGGAAAGGCCCCCATTTTATGTAATGTTTTACAATTTTTTTTTTTGTGGAACAGCGATTTTTTTTCCCTTGGAAAAAAAAATGTTGTTATAAGTGTTCAAGATTGTAAGCTTTTGCTTACATGGGTTCGATAAATCATCGTTCACTTTTTTTAAGTGTTCGATGATTTAACGTGGACCCCTTCACCTCACATAACGTCATTTAGTTTAGGTCCTCTCCCACCTCTTCATTATGGACATGCTAATAATGCAATCTGCCATGCAGTTATGGCACAATCCTTATCATCAGTGAACTGTCACATCACAGACAGGACCCTCTCCTTCCCAGAATGGGTGAGTCAGTAAGACTGCTCTTCCCACCTGGTTCCACTAGCAACTGAGTTGCTACTCAATTTGCTGAACTTCGCAACTCATGTCTGCAACACAATAAACAATACCATCTCACTGCTTGATACCTGCTCCATAAACATTGATAAAGGATTTCTAGCTACAGTTTTTGAAATATGCCCTTTCAATTATTTTGGCTACCTCAACTCATAAGTTGAATGAGATGAAAATAACAGTAAACAAATTATGTCATTTCATGACTGGAGCTCTCAAAAGTAAACAACTTCATTTCAAGCTATAGGTCTCCCCCTATGACCCAGGAAACGATGACACATATTTAAGTTTACTGGAGACACTCATCATCAAAACCAGTGCCTTATTCATGGGCAACTTAATTACCCCACTGTTAATTGGGAATCATATATGACGCTAAATGTGTAGGCGAAAAGATTCCTGGACTTTATAAACACAAACTCCCTAGGCTACATTGTCAGTATGTCAACCAGGGCAGCAAACATGGTAGATCTGGTCCTGATAGAGGAAAGCATTACACAGACCCAAGTTTAATGTCCTCTCTTGTAAGGTCAGACCACATGACAGTTTCCTTTGAAGTAAATATGAAAACCAGAATCCCAGCTAACCCTGGAATGTTGAGGAACTACTCTAAGGCTAACTTCTTACTATGAAGTGATAACTTGGCAAAATTTCAAGCCCCCTAAACACTTAGTAATTAAATCAGACCTATGCAAAACTGTTCATAGAAACCCTATACAAACATGTTAATTGCTACATACAGGCAGCTGTGCCCACCAGGAATAAGTACTGAACTAACAAGGTACATTGGTGGAATCTTATCAGTAGGCTGTATAACAGTAGGAAGAAAATCATGGCAAAAATTAAGAGATGTAGTGCCCAGCAAGATAAAAACACTGTCATCAAACTAAACAAACAATTAAGATGACAAATAGTTTACTGAAGCCAAGTTTGAGGTATGTTTGGCTAAGTACAGCCACAAGGCATTCTTTAGCTATGTCTGCAACCTGAAGGACAACACACAATTATGTGCAGAGCTCATTGTTAATGGAGCCACCTTCACTGAGACAGAAGATATAGCAAACCTACCGACAGACAAATTTAGCTCTAACTTTATGCCCCCAGCCTCCCCTCAGGAAATACCATCAAATATAACTCCCTCAACTATCACTAGGGAACAGGTCCTCAGTGCTTTCTCTAAAGCCAAAAATACTGCATCAGTGGGCCCTGACAAAAACTCAGACTGCTTTCTAAATAGCATGAAACATGACACATCAGGCCCTCTGGAATCACTATTTAACTACAGGCTTTGTGCCTCATGAATGGAGAATGACAATCATCTATCTGCAAAAAGGTGGACCATCTAAACACCCTGGAAATTACAGACCCATAAGTCTCACTAGTCTCATTTGCAAAGTCATGGAAAGAATTCTCATGGAAATGATCAGTAATGACATAGGAAATCCCCAGACACTGGACCAAACCCAGTTTGGTTTTGTCAATTGCAGGTCATGCCTACTGACTGGACTTCTTTGAGAAGGTCACCAAAGCAATGAATGAGGGAAAAATGGATCACACTGCCTACCTTGACCTGGTCAAGGGATTTGAAACAATACCCCACTTGAGCATTGTTGACAAACTCAAGAGTTTAGGTATAAACCCTTATGTCATTAAGCTGATAGCCAGCCAGCCCACAGACAGCACCCAGGAAGTTAGAATTGGGGAGTTCACCTCTACAAAGAGGATATTCACTAGAGAAGTCCCTCAGGGTTGGTCCTAGGACTGCTCCTTTTTGGCATTTATTTCTCTGAAGTCAGTGCCAATGTCGACGACCTCTGGCTGACTAAATTTGCAAATTATTGCAAATTAGGAGCAGTATAGAATCTGTCACTGTCACTAATGTTCTCTATGAAGGGCTGAAATAGAAAAATAACTGGTGTCATAGCCATAGACTAAAGCTAAATACAAGAAATACATAATAATTTCCTTCTGGAAGTTAGCCATCCCTGTTAACTTCCATATTGACAACACAGCTCTAAAAGTTGACCCAGTAGTCAGGGAATTGGAGACACATATAGACAGTAATCTAGCTTTTGACCATCACATGTCTATGGTAGTGAGGAAATCATTCTATGTTGTGCAACTTATAAACAAAGTTTGGGGTCTAGATCCAAGGAGGTCATTGCTGTAATGTATTTGGCACTCATCAGACCTATCTTTGAGTACAGTGCACCCTTTGGTATGTACCTGATTAAGCTCATTCATCAAGTGGAACATCTGAAGAACTTCCTTACTAAAAGAAAACACAGCATAAATAACATGTTCTATGCAGACCCCCCTCAAAGCCCTATCCCGGTATATTCTATCTCTTACAGGCTGTGACGGGGGATCTGTGCCAGACATACAAGGCATCTTTGGATCCCACTCTGATGAACCTCCTTTATATCTTCAAAACAAACAGCATCATAATTACCTGTTCTAAAGATGTAAACCTTGCCTTTGATATAAATAGGACCTGCTGGAAAGACAGTTATGTACCACAGAGACCACCTCCTCTCTGGAATAGGCTCCCCATCCACGTAAAGCAGAGTTTCTCCCTCACCAAATTCACCTGTAACTTGGACAGCTGAATGGGGAATCAGAAATTCATCCCTGATTTGGCACCTAGGTCTCTAATGGACATAACCAGCTTGTAAATGGTTCCTCTCCCAGGCTCTGCTTGTAAATATTTCATCTCCCAAGTCCCTGCTTACACTCTGAAGGGTAGCATAACTTGTCAGGATGCATGGCTAGGCTTAAAAAAACCCTAGTGGTAATTACCCTAATATACACCTATGAACCTATATCACATGCACTGTCAGTTCTTAGCTTGAGCCTAGAGCATTTTCCATTGTTTGACACAAAATTTGAAACTTTTTTTCTTCTTCAGCTAGAGAACTGGCAACCATACGGGTATGTAAGATGAAATTAAAAGCATCATTTCAGAACAAAAGCTGAATGTAAGTGTGTAAGTGGCTTTATTTAACTTTATTGTATTCAGTTTTTTTGTATCATTTGCCAGGATTTTACTTATTTTATAATCAACTGGCATGTGTGTGCATCTGTGTGCATATAGGTGTGTGTGTGTGTATGTGTGTGCATGCACATGTGCACATATGCTCACATATATATGTTTGTCAAACATTCATTTGGATGAAAAAAGCAAAAGGTGGTAGAGGTGGTTGAATACTGGACATCTCAAAGGTATGTTCCATTGAGACAGATAAATGGGGCTTAGAAGGGGGTGAGAATGTTTGTGTGAGTGTTTGATGTTAGCAGTAGGGTCGGGGTAAGGTAAGGGGGTAGATGTTATGTGACTGCATACAAGTGTGTATTTCAGAGTTAGGGTTGAGGTTAGGTAAGGTGATAGATGTAGATTTGATGTTGTCTTTCCATCCAGTCTTTTAGATATGCATCTTGGATCTAGCATCAGATCCTTCAATTGCTTCAAAGCCTAGAATCCAGTGCTCAGGCTCCTTCCCCTACCCATAATTCCCCTGCATCACAGTAGCTACCTCACATCTCGTTCACCACTCTTTAAGAGCTGATGGGTTCTCCTGTGCTCCAGATCTTTGTTGGACTGTGTTGTCTACTTTTCAGATAAGATATATATATATATATATATATATATATATATATATATATATAAAACTTTTGACTTATATATGTGTACGCGCATGTGTGTGTGTGTGTGTGTGTGTGAGTGTGTGTGTGTTTGTGTGTGTGTGTGTGTGTGTGTGTGTGTGTGTGTGTGTGTGTGTGTGTGTGTGTGTGTATATATATATATATATATATATATATATATATATATATATATATATCTATCTGTAGGTATATAAAATTATTCTTGACCTTTTCTCTCTGTAGTCCCCCACCCCAATAAAAAAGAAAACGATCCAATGTTGTCTATTTTCATCTGATCAAACATGTGGGTTGTCGGATCCAACAGGATTTGACCTCAGCACCAAAGTCAAAGCTTATTGGATCCAGAGCTTTGACTCATCCCCTAACCACAATGCCCTATGGTGTACTTCAGATCTTATTTGGCACTCAAACAGTATGAATATGTGCATAGAGTTCTCCTTGGCAGTAGGTTATAATATTTCTATTATTTCCTTCTTACTGCATCTCTTCTCCTGCCATGAGAGGTTTTCTCTCACCAACTTCTAATTTTAGTGACGTTCAGTAATCTTTAGTTATTACTGTACTATTTTAGTGTAGGTAAACCTTAAGGCCTTTGGTCGGTTTCTGTCTCTGTTCTATTTCTAAATAGAACTGTTTATAATGAGAAAAAAATTTCTCTAACTTTTCTTATTCTTCAGGATGTCAGATTTGACAGGGTTCAGAATGTGCTTGGAGTGTTGGCACAAACTTCTTCCGCAAGACCCACACTCCTAGTGCATTTATCCTTTTGATGCTGAGCACCATAACAGTGAGTGTCAAGTCTTCTGCATCTTTTAGTGCCAGGTCCCTCCAGACTAGAAGGGGCAAGCTAATTTTAAAGGGGCTCCTTCTGGCACAGATGGGGCTACACCATCCCCCATCTTTTCCTACAAAATGTGACAAGCCTAAGACTAAGGCTCCAGAGAAGGAAAAAATAAAGACAGACAGGACAAGAGGGAAAAAGAAACAGAAAGGAGAAAATCTCCTTCCAAGACTTCTAAGAAATGATCTCTACAACTGCCTGTTTCAGCTGGTCCTGATCCCAAAGTCTCCAGAAGGTTAGAACCTACACCAACTCAGAACTGATCTCCTCCCCATACCAGCTACTCACTGGGTATGGTGAGTTCCAGACTGCAATCACCCATTCTTCAGGAAAGAAGATACTCATGACCATCTTTGATAGTATCATCCACTCAATTGTTTAGAAGTCGCATAGAACTCAATGTTGATAGGATGATGAGGAAGTTTTTGAGGACACAGATACAGCTTGGGGTTATCCTGTTACCATCTCATGGAAATATACAGAGTGCAGGCCAATTTACACTTTCCTTGCAGAAATCCATACCAATTCACCCTTCTGGTTCAGGATTATTGGAATCACCTGGAACTGGAGTACTTTTGTCAGCATTGCAGCTGCTTACATTTTTGACAACAATTGTATCACTATCTCTCTCAACTCTGATACCATTGGACTGAGATGAGACTCAGAGCCAAAGCTGTGGCAGCAGGTTCTGAGAGGATAAGCTGACACTAAGGTTTTCAGAGCCATCTCATCCTCTTGTTGCTTCAACCCTGGGTAGCTAGGACCCGACGCTGGCTTTGGAGCTGGAGCTCCTCAGTGTAGAGGTTCCCCTCTTTTATTTGGAACATTGGGAGTCTTCAAATATGGTGCCAGCCTTAGCTTTCAAGGCTTTTGAAAGGGTTTTGACAACTACCAAAGAAAAGGTGGCTTCAACCAGTTGGGTTTCACCCAAACATCATCTGCACTGTGTTATCTTACCCCCTGCATTTTGTCCAACAGGGACAGTCAATACCAATAGCCTCTGAAAAAGTTTGCTTTGTTAGCTCCCCATCTGATTCTTTGCCTTCTAACACTTCCATAGAGGGTATTTCCAGAAAAAAAGGCATGAAAATGGAAGCACCTAGACTCTTCACCAGAATCTTTCACCAAAGATACTAACTTCGAGGAAGGTGAGGGTTCCCCTTGCTTTTTCTCTCTCTCGAGATATCACCTTTGGTGACATCTTTGAATTAAAGAAACAGAGAGAGGGTTGGTCATCCCAAGATCCTTCACGTGACGAGTCAGTATTCCTGAAGGTTTTTGGTACTGGACCAACATTGTCCTGGGTGGTATGACCGACTGATCCGTTATAGATGTTATGGCTCAACAGGCACAGAAGGACTCTGATATGGTGGAGCCCATACCTAACAAAGCCAACAGAATCTTATCAGCACCTACAGGTTGAAAGCATTGGAGTAAAGATCCACCGGTACATGCTGTGGTGGTGGCAGCATTCACCAAGAAGGAGCTTTCAGAAGAAAGCTCATTTGTTCATCCTTCTAATAGAGAATCTAGGGCAATAGACAGATTTGGAAAGTGGAACTATGCTTCAGCAACTTTTGCCCTCAGTTGCTAAAATATCCTGCCCATTTAACAAGATTCCAGATAGACTTATCTAAATGACCACCAAGTCTCCCTCTCCCTAGGGGGTACTGCCAGTAGACATTCATAAAACAGTGGACTCCCAGCTTTCCATGCTCCACTCTTCTTCTAATGTGGCCATGCATCTGCTCTCAAAATCAGCTGATGGTAGGGCTAGAGCAGCCAAACACCGGCATCACCATGTGCTGGTACACCTGGATGTTACTGTGTGTGACTTTGCAAAAGGCTTTAAGTGGTCCTTCATTAATGTCCCTTGTAATTATTCCAGCTTGTTTAAACGGAAAGTCAGAATGCACTCACCAGGGGTCAACAACATGGCAGTACTCTCTCTGTGGTTGAAGTACACTTCTCCACTCCACAAAGAATGTTCTCTAGGAACCAGAGATGAGGGAAGAAGATGTGGTTCTGCAAATCACAGAATGCTTTCCATGAATCCCAAGATGATACACCTTCCCATGGTAGAGGAGGAGGTAATATTAATGGGCAACACCCAAGAGGCAGAGGCAAACTGCAAAATCAAGGCTTTCTGGGTCCATTTAATGAGAAAGTCTTTCAGTGCTCCTGAATGGCTGACCAACATTTGCTCTTTTCAGGCAATCAAGGGGAGGAGCCTCTTTTCTTGTACCCTCAAGCCTGGCACAAGACAACATGAGATTCATGTGTGCTAAGGATAATATCCTGAGGCTATTCAATTCCCTTTTTCCTTCCACCTCAGAAAAAGAAGAAAGTCAGTGAGAATTAGCAGCCACAGAAATTTCAAAGGTGCTAGGAAAAAAAGTAATCCGACTGGTCTCCCACAATCAGTTAGAATCCAGAGACTATTCCAGGTTCTTTTTAGTATAAAGAAAAACTGGGAACTTAAGGCCCAATTTGGATCTAAGTCACTTAAACCAATTCATAAAACAGACACAATTGTGGATGGTCACAGTGCAGTCCATTATGCCTCTTCTGAGGCATGAGGATTGGATTTGCACTGTAGGTCACCAGAATGCCTACCATCACATCAAAAATAGAGAAGCATGCAGGTGAGATTTCTCCATTTCCGGCTGACAGACAGTCATTTCTAATCAGAGCACTGTCATTTGGTCTCAGCACAGCCCCTGGGTATTCACGAAGATCATGACAGTAGTAGCTTTGCATCTGCGCCTTCTGGGGATCCAAGTCTTCCCATATCTAGACAATTGACTCCTCACTAGATAATTGGCTCTTCACTGCCCCCAGTGACCATATTCTACTCATGGACCAGGACCATGTACTGCAGTTGTTTCTGAACTTAGGAGTCTCAATAGACCTTCCAAAATGCCGACTGACTCCAACTCAGACTATAGAGTTCATAGGATGCCACCTAAACACCAAACTTCAGATAGTCAGCCTTCCCCAGTCTAGGGTTCAGTCACTTTGTCTTACAGCTCTTCAGGTTCTGTACCACCCAAAACCACCATTGAGGTTAATCTTACATCTGTTGGGTCACATGGCAGCCAAGAATTTAATAATTCCTTTGTCAAGATTTTTTATAAGAGTGCTGCAATGGACTTTAGCGGTACAATGGACTCAATCATTCTCAGTCAATCATCAATTCACCCTCTACATGCAAAAATTCAAACTGCACAAGTCTATAAAATCCGCATCACTTAGTGGATAACATATCCATCTGTCAGCAAGGGCTGTCCTTTCCAGACAGATTCACCAATTGCAATGGTGACCGTGGACCCATCCTTTCTGGGGTTGGCGGTCTTTTTGAAGGGAAGATGGTTCAAGGTATATGGTCGACAACAAAGACCAATCTCCACATCAGTGTCTTGGAGTTGACAGCTGTCCTGCTAACACTGCAGGCATTTCAGCACCTACTCCCCAAGGGTGTGATATCCATACAGATGGACAACATGACTGTTGTATGGTACATCAACAAACAAGGAGGAACCCATTCTTATCCTCTTTGTTGAAAAGCCATGAGGTTTGGCAGTGGTCAATGTCTTCACAGTGCTTTCTGATAACAATGCCATCCAGAATCCTCCAGTGTACTCAAGGACAAATTGAGCAGAACTATCCTGATGCTCACAGGTGGTCCCTCAATCGTACAGTGGCACAAACAATTTTCAGTCTTGGGGGGAAACTTGCTGCAGCCTGTTTGTCTCTTATCTAAACAGCAAATGCAGCAGGTATTTTGACCTGATCTTCCCACAGGGAGAATCAGTGAGGGATGCTGTGGTAAACAATTGGCCTGCAGGTCCCCCTTTATCCCAAATGAACAAATTCATACAGAAAGCAAGGCAGTGCAAGGCCAGGGTGATCCTTATTGTTCCCTGTTGGGCCCAAAAGACATGGTTCCTACCTGTGACCTCTTCTAGTACGTCCTCGTTGGATATTTGATCATTACCCAGATCTACTAACTCATCCATCCGGACTGCCTCCTCTGGATTAGAAGTCCATGAAATTAACTGCATGGTTCCTCCAGTTGTAACCATAGTCAGAAATGCCAGGCTTTCCCCTGCAGTAGTCAGTATACTTTCTGCCTCACAGAAACTGTCGGCTAGGAAAGTTTACCAAAGTAAATAGAAGAGATTTTCAATTTGGGCCTACTCTAAAGGTCTGGACCCTTTTCAGCACAAGTTCTTTCCATACTTGAGGTTTTGTCTGATCTCTTTGAGAAAGGCTCTAGTTTTGCAACTGTTAAGATGCAATAGGCATGTATTTCCAAATTTCATGTTGGACATAATGATATGCTGATTGCATCTCTCAAGATTTCAAAAGCCATCCTCAAAGGTACATTTATGTTGAGACCTCCCATTAGAGATCCAGCACCCCCACAGGATATCACCATTTTGTCACAAGCTTTAACTCAGGTTCCTTTTGAACCCACTAGCAGAGTAGATTTAAAATTTCTTACATGGAAAACTATTTTCCTAGTCACATAACATCAGCCAGATGGATCTCAGAACTTCAAGACCTGTCTTCAAAGCCCCCTTATCTGTTTTTTTCACAATGACAGAGTATCCCTTAGAACTAATGCATCTTTTATTCCTAAGGTGGCATCCGATACTAGTTTAAACCAGTCTATACATATTCCCATCTTTTTTCCAAGATGCTCAAACAAAGGAAAACATCTACATTTGTTAGATGTTCACAGACAACTCGGATTCTATACTGACAGGACAAAAGGTTTCGGAAAGGATGATCAATTATTCATTTCCTTTTCCAAGCCAAAACTGGGAAAGGAATTTTCTAAAATAACATTATCCAGATGGCTATCAGATTGAATTTCCTTTGTTTATTGTAAGAAAAACTTGCCTTTACCTAATAAACCAAAAGCTCATTCAAAAAGAACAGTTTGTACTTTGACAGCCTTCAACAGAGGTTTGTCCGTTGATGATATCTGAGCAGCAGCCACATGGGCAACTGTACCCACCCTCATGTCTCACCATAATTTGGACAGACAATCAAGATCATGTTCATCCTTTGGTTCAACCATACACAGGAATGTCCTTCCTTGATACCATCTAGTTTGACAGCTTGGGATTCTATCAACATGTCTGAATAGATGAAAATAGGCAACATTGGATTTGAAAGTTATGTACTTACATAATGTAGATCCACACTGTCTGATTTTTGTCCACTTCAAACTCTTCCTCCTACTCCCCCTTCCAATTTGTCACGTATACTTTCTAGATGATTGAATGGATGTCACTCCCTGTCTGTGCGCAGTCACAATAAACTGAAATACTTTTTTATCAACTACCACAGATCATTAAGCTTGATTTCTGTGTGGCAAAGGGTTTCCTTTCCCTGGGTAAATTTGCATGGATATATATATATATATATATATATATATATATATATATATATATATATATATATATATATATATATATATATATATATATATATATATATATATATATATATATATATATATATATATATATATATATATATATATATATATATATATATATATATATATATATATATATATATATATATATATATTTATATTTCACTATCGTAGGGGCAAAATTGATCTGAGCATCTGAGTTGCAACCTAGGGAATTATGGGTAAGGGAGGAGTCACAGCTCTGGATCCAATAAGCTTCAACATCAGCACTGTGGCCAGATCCCATTGGATCCAACAACCCACATGTTTGAAGCAGACGAAAATCAGACAACATGGATCTGACATTATGGTAAGGACATAACTTTCAATCCAATGTTGTCTTTTTTTTTTTTGTACAATTCAACAGTGGGTTGTCAGATCAAAAGTGATCTAACCTCAGCATGGAGTAGGGTGACTTTGCTCTGAAGTTCTGACTCCTCCCCTACTCATAATCTTCCACTCTCCACCTCAACACCCCAGATTTCATTTGTTGTGGAAGATTTCAGACATGTATTCAAGGGGTACAGTTAGTTAAAGTTTTTTCAGAATTAATAATAACTAGATTGTTTAGATAAGTTAGGTTTGTTGCTAGGTTTTTTTACATTTATATTCTCTGTAGATAGTTTAGGTCAATATTGGGTAACATTTACATAGTGTTTTCTTCTAAATTTGCCTTACATTATTGTAGTTAGTGTACAGGGTCTGATATGTCTGAGACCCAAGATTTTAAAAAATGTTCTGAGTGTGACCATAAGCTGTCACCACAAGATCAGCACCAGAAAAATGTCTCCTGTCTGGGGGCAGAGCACTTCAAGACTTCTTGTCAGACTTGTGGTTCCTTCAGTGCTAGGTTTCTTCAACAGAGAAAAGAAAAATTGATAGTTAAAGGAGTTTTGCCTGCCATGCCATCTCACTCCACCTCTCCAGCGGCTAAGGGGAAGAAGGATAGAGACTTGATAAGACAAAAATGAAGGAGAAATCCAGGGATAAAGATACCAATACTGACAAACCTGAGAAATCAAGGAAAAGATTACCAGATCCGACTCCTGCTTCAGAATCAGACCCGAAGATTCCGGGGTGATCTGATCCATCTGCCACTTGGATCTGTTCACACTGTGATCAGCCCCAGTTCTCACCAAACTAGTGAGTCCTAGGCTGCATTCACTGATATTACAAGACAGAAGAACTTCTAGACCTTTAGCTTTAGCTTTGTCTACATGGTCCTATAGGACCCAGTCAGAAAAGGACTTCAAAAGGGCGAGTAGGAGATTTTTGAGAGCTCAGATTCTACTCCTCCATTACAAATTCCAACACTGGTCTGACCTTTGGATCTGTTTGTTTAGGTGCCAATCTGTCCTGAGGTAACTGGGTTAGGACTGATAGCATTCTCTACCTTGACCCTGAATGGATCACTTGCTCTTTTAGCCACAGTGTGTTCCGAGCTGACAGAGCCTCAAGGCTGAGTTTTCAGCACTGTGGACTGGGAGGAGGTATCAACACTGAGATTCTGGGAGCCATCCTTATCTCTCAGACACTTGGCGCTTGATAGTTCGGTACCAAACTCTACTTCAGATTCGAGACCTCTCAGTTCTGAGGGGTCCCTTCTGAGCTTAAAGCCAAGGAGTTCCTCAGAACTGATAGTCTCTTTGGCTTTCAATGTTTTTGAGAGAGTCCTTTTAGCTCCAAGGGATAAGTTACCTTCACCCAGTCTGGCACCACCCGAGCTCCATGCTGAAAGTGGCTGTCTCCATTATCACTCTGTTAGACTGGGACAATCGGAACCGAGACCACAGCTTATGTAATAAGCTCCCTGTCTATAACCCTCTGATCTTCCCGCAGAGCAATGTTCACAGTAAACATGTAAGCAAAAACACATTGACTCATCTCCAGAGTCTATCAGTGATGACACAGGCTTTGATGAGGAGAAGGATTCCCCAGATTCCCACCTGAGAATGTCACCTTAGGTGAAATTCTAGAATTGATGAAACATAAGGGGGGATGGTCCTCCATCAGTCCTTTTCTAGAAGCATCTGTGTTCCTAAAGGCCTTTGGTTCCAGCCCATCAGCATCCTCGGTGGTACCCCCAATAACCCCTTTAGTGGACCTAATGGCACAACTGGCATGGAAGGACCCAGAAGTGGTGGAACCATACTTAAAAAAATGTTATCTGCACTTTTTTATAGGAAACATTGGAGCAGGGGCCACCTGTATATGCAATGGTGGTAGCTGCAGCTACCAAAAAAAAACCTCTCAGAAGAGAGCACCTTGATCCATATCCCCAACAAAGAGTCCAGGGCATTGAATAATTTTGGGAAATGTAGCTATGCTTTGGTGTCCTTTGCTCTGTAGGTGCTGAACTACCTAGCTCATGTCACACTGTTCCAGAGAGATTCGAATGTGGGATTTCCAGATCTTTCAAAGGGGTCCTGCCTACCGATATATAGAAAAAAATGGAATCTGAGATATCGACCCTGCAATCATCATCTAACTTGGCCACGTGGCTTATTTTCACTGTGGAAGATGGTCCAGTGAGAGCAGCAGGTACCGACATTACAGTCCATCAGCATGTCTGGATTGCATTTTTGTAACTTTGTGGAAAGTTTCACGCCATCTTTCGTTAACATCCCTTTTGATGGCTCCACCTTATTTGGACCACAGGTGAAAGAAACTTTAACTAAAAATCGGCAAGATAGTAAGATCCTCTCTGATGTCAGATCCAGTTCTCCACTCCACAGAGGTCCTTCTCCAGGAATCAGAGATCCTTCTCCAGGAATCAGAGGTCTGGAAAGAAGATGTGGTTTAAGAAATCACAAGGATCCTAGTAAGACTCTTCTAATGATAGGCCTCCCTATGGCAGAGGAGAAGGGCATCAAAATGGATGTCACCCATGGGGTTGAAACAGATCGCAGAATTAGGGTTTCACAGGGCCCTTTTCCAAGAAACCCTTTTATTGCCCCTTAGAGGCTGCCTGACTGTCTCACTTCACCTGGCAAACATAACAACAGGCTCCTGGGTGCTAGACATTATTAGTAGAGGCTATATAATTCCATTTTCCCTTTCTCCAAAATGAAGGAGAGTAGTTCTTGATGTTCCACCCATTCAGCAGGAATTATCATAAGCAGAAATTTCAAAGTTACTAGAAAAAAAGAGTCATCCAACCAATCCCCAAAGATCAACAAGGATGCAGAGTTTATCCAAGGTTCTTTTTAGTTCCAAAGAAGACAGGAGACCTCAGATCCACTTTGGATCTAAACCAGTTTGTGAGACAGACAAAGTTCCAGATAGTCACAATTCAGTTCATTGTATCTCTGTTAAGTAAGGCCACTTGGATTTGCTCAATAGATCTCAAGGACACTTACTGTAACATAAAGATAGAGAGACATCTGAATTGATTTCTCTGCTTCTGGTCAGGAGCCAACCATTATCATTTCAGAGCTCTGCCCTTCAGTCTTACCACTGCCCCCCAGAGTGTTCACTAAAATAATGGCAGTAGTAGCAGCTTGACTCTATCTGCTATGGATCCTGGTCTTCCCAATCCAGATTTTTGGCTCCTAATGGGTACCTCAAGTCTAATGTTGCATCAACACAGAGACCTCTTGCTGTACTTACTTTAGAGACTTGGCATCACCATTAATTTGGTATGAGTCAACTCACCCCTACTCAAAAACTAGAGTTCATCGGATGCCACCTAAATACAATATCTCAAATAATCAGGCTACCCCCTCACAGAGTACTTGCTATATGGATGACAGCTTCAGTTCTACTAAGACATTTTTGTCCCCCAGCAAGATTAATACTTTGGATGCTAGACCTAATGGCATCCACTATACTACTAGTACCCTTAGCAAGATTCCATGTGAGAGGTCTTCAATGGGCACTAGCCTTACAATTGTCCCAGAATCATCATCATGTCCGTGTAGAGATAAGGACCACTCCAGGTTGTAGAAATCATGTATCATGGTGGATAACACCCCCTTCTCTCACAAAAGGCCGCCCCTTTGTGAGGAACCCCCTTTTGGTGGTGATGGTGACCACTGATGCTTCCCTGTTAGAGTGTGGGGAGGCATTTTGTGGGGAAAAAACTCCCCAAGACTCCTGGTTGCAAACAGAGGTGAAGCTTCACATCAGCATTCATCTTTAACTTTGTCCACTTAGTCCATCCAACAAATATGGAATCTTGAGCCTTGAACAGGATTGGGAAGCATGTTTATGCCTCATCTATCTTTTTGATGAAGGTGTTCAATTATTTGGCACATGTTACATGTTTTCAGAGAGATTTGTTAAAGAAATCAACATATGTTTCCCAGGGACCTTATCTGTGGATCAGAAGAAGACCCTTAATTCCCAGATGGCTACTCTGCTATCCCTTTCCAGTGTTTCTATGCACCTCATATCTAATGTCACAGAAGAAGCATCTAGAGCAGCAGGCACAAGTATTTCCTTCAGGAGGCATCCCTGAATGCAGCTTTGTGATTTCACTGAACACTTCAAGATGTCCTTCATTAATGCCTCCTATGACGGATCAACCCTGCTTAGTCAGAAGGTTAAAAAAACATCCCCAGGAGTGAATAGGATGGCAAATCCCTAGCTGTCATAGGGATCAAATTCTCAATTCCCCAATATAACTTTTGTAGGAATTAGAAGGTGGGAAAGGGAATATGCTTCAGAAAATCTGCAAGGCTTTTATCAGATACATCTGCAGATAGAGCTCCCCGTGGCAAAAGGGAAACCCAAAAAACAGATGCTGCCTGTAAGTCAGAGTTTGTCCCCAGAATCAGGGCTTCAGAGGTCCATTCTCAAAGAAGTCCTTTTAGAGCTCCTGAACAGTTGCCTAGCTGTCTGGAGGCAGTCAGGAAGTGCTTCTCCCTGCATCCCACGGCCTGGATGTCCATCATCCAAGATAAGTGGGTACACAGAATAATAACTAGAGGCTATTTCATCCCTTTCCACTCTCATCCCCCACCTCAGAAGAAAATTACTGATATTCCACCTTCACAAAGGGAATCTGCAGCTTCAGAAATAGAGAAGCTTATACAAAATCAAGTAATCCGAGAGGCCCCACCAGACCAGAGTGGATCCGGAACATACTCAAGATTCTTTTTACTGCCAAACAAAAATAAGCACCTAAGAGCAATTTTGGATCTAAGTCAATTGAACAGATTTGTAGTTTGAATTAAGTTACAGATGGTCAGGTTCAGACAATTCTTCCCTCTGTTGAAAAAGAATGACTGGATGTGCTCAATAGATCTGTGGGATGCATACTGCCACATCAAAATGGACAGGTGCTCCAGGAAGTATCTTCACTTCCTGCTGAGAGCCAGTCACTATCAATTTAGAGCTCTGCCCTTTGGTCTCACCACAGCCTCCTGTGTATTCAGCAAGTGTATGGCAGTAGAGGAAGCTTGCCTACATCTGCAGGGTTTCTGGGTGTTTCCTTATCTGGACAACTGGCTCATAATCTCCCCATCCAAGGATCTACTCCTACTTGCCAGGGATTCTATGCTCCATTTGTGTATCAATGTTGGAATCACAGTGAATCTTGGGAAGTTCCAGCTTCAGCCAACCCAGTTCCTGTAATTTATTGGAACCCATCTGGACACAACAGTACTGATGTGAAGATTCCTAAGTAACACAACCTGTCTCTACATTAACAACCTCAACAATTTCCATCAAGAAATAAACCACTGGCCAAGTTCGTTCTCTGCCTTCTGGGTTCTATGGCTGCCTCCACTACCCTGGTCACTCTAGCCAGGTTTTGCATGAGAGTAATTTAGTGGACACTTTCAGTACAATGGCTTATCAGACATCAACCACTGAATCATTTGATCATTCTCACAAATATTTACAAACACATTCCCTGGTAGTTGACTACCTCACTATTTCACTAATACTGTCCTTTTATTTTTCCTTCTCCACAGGCCACTGTGACCACGGATGCCTCCCTATTAGGGTGGAGGATATTATTTAGGAAGGACAGCCCAGGGCACATGGTCTCCCCTATAGGTTAGTCCACATGTGATGCCCATGCACTGGCCAAGTAATCAAGGAGCCTCAGTCCACACCACTAGCACCAGTGAGGAGCGTCCACATTGGGAGGATAACAAGTACACACACGGTAAAGTACAATTTCCCTTAAAAGCCCACAGAGATCACAGTCAGTCTAGGGCTGGTTTCTCCCTTTCTCTCCAGATCCAAAATAAGACTCCCCACTGACATAGCTATAGGGTTCAGATCTCAGCTTAGTGCTGAAGCCAAAACCTCCAGCACCCTCTCTGTTCAACCAGTGCTTCATGTCCCTGCCCAAGTAGCTGACACACACACACTTTGAGATTTGATTTATATACAAACACACAGACACTCCTGGGGAAGGCTGGCACTGGTTCTCTGGCTATGCCCCCTTCCTGCCCAGACTATAAGTTAGTACCAACTGCCACCAACCACTAGTATCAGCTATTATAAAAACCCTTACCGTGTCCAATTAAACTGTGCAATATCACTGCTATCCAAATAGTAAGTGTGACCAGAACTTTTAATGCTATTGAAGTGGCTTATACAGTATCACCAAATACATGCAAGTACTCTAGAGCTTAAATTATTTCTACACAAAACAGCCACAGTTGAAAGGTTTAAAAATATTTACTAATAAATAATAAAAACACAAGAAAATACTTATTACTTCAACACAATAACATTACAGAGTTCAGAAATCACAGGAAATACTTTGAAACGATATTGTAGCATAGTTTGATATAAATATAGAAAACAGCTAGATTAATCTGGCTATATTCCTATCTATCTCTAAGGAAAATCACTGTTGTAAATACTACTTACATACAGAGCAAGCAAGTGCTGGTGAGTGGATGTTCTTTCTAGATCTAAGACAAGATACAAAATGCTCTGCTTTCTGTCTGAGATAGCCCTTAAATTGATAATGCACCTTACTGCTGAGTCATTTCAGATTACATTATTCTTGACACCTCTGCTGAAGTTTCCCAGGCTCACAGAACTCAAAATTTAACATACCTTTGTACTCTTGTCCCTGCCAGGAAGCCACAGCAATAAACAACACTTTACATGCAAAATCTAGCAATTATCTCTGTCTTAAAACAATAGAAAGAATGTCCTAGCCCAGACATCATGTCTCTGAGCTTGAGATCAAACACAGTTGTAAAATTCTTTACTTAACAGCTTTCTTCCAGCAGGGTGCACTGTGGTTACATTTTTTAAGCTCAGTACAACATATAGTTTAATCATAACATATAGTTCTCCTTACATTTGTAAATCAAGACTGTGGATTATATTAATATTTACAATAACATAAAATTATCTACAAAATTCTATCTGTCTGGGCTGGCAGCCCCTCGGTTTTTCACACTACACATCAATATCTTGGAAATAAAGCATTTCTTCTGGGTGTTTCCTCATCTGGACGATTGGCTCATAAGCTCCTCATCCAAGGATCTACTCCTGCTTGCCAGAGATTAATTGCTCTATTTGAGAATGTGACTGAAAGGGATTTCAGGATGTTCACTCCTAGGATGTGATCTCCATTCAAACAGACAATATGGCTGTCATTTGGTAGGTCAACAAGCAGGTAGCAACCAGATCTTACCACTTGTGTTGAGTGGCAGTGAGAGTATGGCAGTGGGTGATCTCTTTGCATCGCTTTCTGGTAGCAACACACATCCTGAGTAAAACCAATATTCTGTTGGACAGGTTGAACATATCCCTTCTACTTTGTCACAAGTGGTCCCTCAATCCTCCTGTAGCAGAGAACATTTTCAGCCATTCAGGACATCCTTGTTGTAACCTGTTTGCCTCTCCCATGAACACTAAATACAAGTTCTTTGCTCTGATCCCCGATGAGGAGGAGTCACTCAGGGAAGGGATGCTCTGACGCACTCTTGGGCCCAGGACTTCTTTATGTCCCTTTCCCCCTTTTCCAGTCATCCCAAAGTTTCTGCAGAGAGCAATGGTGCTGAAGGTTTCTGTTATCCTTACAGCTGCTCATTGGCCTTCACAGGTGTGATTTTCCTTCCTCTGGCCTCATCTGTTTCACCCCCCTTGAGACTTGGGCTCAGACCCAGATCTAATATCTCACCCATCTGGAGAGCCTCATATGAACACTCAAACTGACAATATGCTTTCTCTAGTTCCAATGATGGTTCAGCAGTCCAGCCTTTGGGTTCAGGTGCCTAGGCAGTGAGACATTTCCCTGTGGTGCATTTGGCTGGGGACACGTGGCTGAAGTGAAATTCAGCTGCAGAGAAGTATGGCTTTTTTGCAAACTCCCTGTGGGCAAAGAGAAGCACACACTGCCATACCCACAGCTTTAATAACCAAGTGAATTGGAGCAGAAGGGGTCTATATTACAATGTCAAACTTGTATAAGTTTGAACGTTGTAATATCAAACCCAAAAGTCCAAAATCCAAAAATAGCAAAGCCACGGCACACCGATTTTTTTCCCAGGGAAAAAATCAGTGGGCTGTTTTCAGGGCTTTGCTATTTCCTCCACTGTGGTGCAATCTCAGAGTTGGTATATTTAAGTAGGAAGGTGGAGGCACAGTTTAAGTTTAAGGTTTATTTATTTATTTTTGTCACGGAACAGTGATTTTTTTCCCCTGGGAAAAAAATTGCTTTTCTGTGTTTTCATTATTATATGGTTTCACACTTTTGGGTTTGATATTACAATGTTTGAACTTATGTTAGTTCAATGTTGGGATATAGACCCGAGCAGAAGAAGAAACAAGTGTTCTGCTCACTGTACCCTACATGCTTATGTAACTAAAACATGTAGAAGTGTGCTACAGCATGGAGAAAATACTGCATGCTACTGTAGTCAGGTTTATGCTCCAGTATGCATTTAGATAATGTTCCCTAGACACTGTCAAGAGGATAGTGGTCCACACACACCAATTATAAAGGCACTGCCTATTGTACCCTGCATTCTTACTGCCACTGACATGCCCACTGGCCAGCCTGCTGCTGATGCCTGCCATACTGCCTGCTGTCTCGCATTGCCTTGGGGCCATGGACATTATTTTATTCCTGTATATTTGGTTATTAAAGTTGTGGGCTTGACACCACATTCTTCTCTTTGCCAACAGGAAATTTGCAAACAGCCATATTTCTCTGCAGCTGAATGTCACTTCAGCCATGTGTCCCCAACCAAATGTCTCACAGGGAAAAGTCTCGCTGAACCCAATCAGTATCAAAGATTTCCTAATCTAGATGGCTGACTCAAATATATATCTTTTGTATATCAACAGAAAGGTCTGGCCTTGACTTCAAAACCTAAAGCTTATTCAACTAGATTCACATCCACATCCACAGTCTTCTTCTCCAGTATCCCTATCAATGATATTTGTGCTGCCTCGACCTAGTCAAAAGTACACATATTCATTTCTCATAAACTGGACAGTCAGTCTAAAGACAAGAATTCTTTCAGCTCAGCTGTATTCAGGAACATCCTTTCTTGATGTTCCCCAAGTGTTTAAGTATCTGGGGACTCTGCCCAGTATGTAGAGGGATGGATGGAAAGACAACATCAGATATAAAAGTTATGTGCTTACCATAAAGTTAGATCTGTGTTGTTATATTCTGTCCTTCCTCTACTACCCTTCCTCTATCCCCCATCCTGTCTTGGTGTTTTATTCATATGATATTTTCTCATCACCAAATGTCAGCTATAATAGATCTGACTGACTTTACCTTGGATCTTGGAATTTACCCACATTTCTAACTTTTTCTTTATCTCCATCCACCATTGGTTAAGACCTTGATCAAGTTGTTTTTAGGAGGGGTAAAATTGATCTGATTTAGCTCCTATGATGCAGGGGGATTATGGGTAATAGAGGAGCCTGAGTTCCATATCCTAAGCTTTGAAGTGTCTGAAGACAGATTCATTTTTAAAGCTGAGACACAAATGTAGAGGAATGGATGGAATACGACAACACAGATCTAATGATGAGTTGTTCTCACTGACGGGTCAGATCTGATCTATCAGATCCGTCTTGGCCATTTCAAAAGCTTGAGGTCTTCAGCAAAGCTCATGGGCATCTTTCCTTACTTAGAATGCATCTCTCTAACTTCCTCAGATCTCGTTTGCTGCTCTGCAAAGGAGGTTCACTAGGAAGCTCTGGGCTAAGTGTTTCTTTTATTTTTTATAGTATTGTTACTGTTAAAAACTTGGTTTTAGGCTAGAATTTTTCTTAACTGTTTCTATTATTACCCTAGCTTTTAAAAATGTTAGTTCCCTTTAGTTTCCCTTGTTAGCATCCGTTTACGTTAGAAGACATCTAGCTAATGTCTGTTTTAGTTAGAGGATGTTTTTCTCCCCTGTCTCTGTCTATCTCCTTTTCTTATCATCTGTTTTACTTACAGGATGATTATTTAAAAAATATATTTTTATTTCTGTGTCTATTTAAGTTAGAGGACTGTTACTGGTATTTCTGTGAGTGTGTCTCTTCTTTCCTCTTTCTTATTATGTCTTAAAGGGAAGGGAAGCCTCTTGGCTTCAAAAAATGTGAGGAATGTGGAAAAAAGATGCCCCTTAGCGATTTATACACTTTATGTGGTTGCTTGAGTCCTGTTCATCTTGAAGAATCCTGTTCGAGTTGCCATAGGTTTAATCAGAGGGCACTCATGGAGAACAAGAATAAGATTATTATGCACGGGTTGTTAAAAAAAACCCTCTTCTGAGGCTATAGCTCCTGACACTTCTCACCAAAATCAGAGAAATCTGAGAAATCTCAAAAATGTGCTTTTTGGCTCTGAAATCTTCTTTGGAGCCAAAGCAAAAAGCACCTAGACTGTCGGCTCGAATGGAACCTTCAGAGCAATCAACTCAAATTGGATCCAAGACTTCCTCAGAGCAATCAGAACCCTCAGCTCCAAAGTCTACTTTGTCTGAACCCTCAGCTCTGAAGACTACTTTGCCTACTGAATTTAGGTATTGGAGCCGATCTCGTTCCTTGGAGGGATCCCTTCTTGGCTCCCATCGCCAAGGTCAAGATCTCCTACCTTTGTTACCCAGTCCATCAGGGGTCTGTCTGATGAAGCTGTGGATAGGGTGGTGCAGAGGCTGCTAAAGACACCAGCCTTGGCCAAATTATTACTGGATCTGAACCCAAAGATATCGGATCAGACACAATCTTCCCCCTTGACGTCTGCCCCACCTCTGATCTGTCCTTTGGTTTCGGAGCCAGAAGATTCCGACATTCAGCTTTTGTCTGTATCAGATCCAGGACCCTTAGGTTCCTTGGATGCGGTATCTGCCCTGAGAGTTTCTGTCCAGTCAGAGCAGGGAACCTCTGGGTGCCGACACTCTCTGGTCGGATCTGTAGAGCCAGTTCGGATCTATCCAGATCCAATTCTGCCTCCGGGAGCCTTGGGGCAGGTGAGTTTGGCTCCTACCTCTGCTCTGGAGCTTCTGTTTCCTGCACCAGAGATGTCTTTGGCTCTGACAACCCTTTTGTAGGATCTGGAGTGTTCTTTGGAGCAGGGGCAGATTGCTTTTGAAGTCATGAGGAGAGTTCTGACTACTTCCCAGTGAAGTCATGAGGAGAGTTCTGACTACTTCCCAGTCTAAAAGACAATCCTCCTTGAATCTTCCTCTCAGTTCTAAGGAAGTGTCTTTGGCTTCTCACATACCCTCTTCACAAGACCACAGAGACCCCAGGCCTCAGGATGTCCAACAGGGCACTTCCCTCACTTTTGAAACCTCTCCAGAATATCCCACTGAAGAGGTCCCTCAGTAAAGGATCTGCAAGAGGAAGCATCTTGACTCCCCGGAGTCTATCACTTTTGATACCAACCTCAATGAAGTAGAAGGGTCTCTATGGTCACCTCCTGAAGATGTCTCTTTTGGAGACATCCTGGAAATTTTTAAAGCAGAGAGGTGACTTTCAGCCAGTTTACCTAAAGGCCTTTGAGTCTTGCCCTTCAACCTCTTGGGTGACCCCTCCATCCAATGAGCTTATTGAGTTGATCTCTTGGAAGGCTTGGGATACCCCAGACTCCATAGAACCTACTCCTAAGAGGCCAAACAAATACATTACAGCCCCTAAAGAGAAGAGTTTTTTTGACCAAAGGTGTAGCAGTTGATGCCATGGCCATGGCAGCAGCCACCAAAAATTAGCTGTCTGAGACCAGTTCTTCTATCCATCCTCCAAATAAGGACTCCAGGACTATGGATAGGTATGGGAAGCACATCTTTTCAACAATGACCTTTGCCTTATGGTCACTGAACTACCTTACCCACTTCACAAAGTTACAGAGGGACCTGCTAAAAGAACTAACAGACTCCCTTCAAGGAGCTGTAGCTGATGTGGTGGCAGATAAAATCAATTCTCGGTTTGCCACCCTCAATTCAGTCATCAACTGATCCATGAGGTTTATATCATGTACAGCAGATGGAATAGGTAGGGCAGTGGGTTCAGTCATCTGTCTCAGGAGACAGGGCTGGATGCACCTTTGCAGTTTCATGGAGCCCTTCAAATTTTCCTTCTTTAATGCTTCTTTTGATGTTTCTTCTCTTTTTGGGCCTAAGGTTAAAAAGACACTTACCAGGTATGAACAGGAAGGCAAGACTTTATCTGCCATTGCAGTGTGTTTTTCCACACCCACTAGACCCTTCTCAAAGGTCAGAGAGGTAGTGGGAAAATGTGGTTCAGAAAGACACAAAGGTCTTTCCAGAACACACAAGGTAAAAGTTTCCGTAGAGACTGAGGGAGGAAAAATAATGGAAGATGCTGCCCTCACAGCAGAGGAGGCCTGCAAAATCAGGGCTCCGGAGAATCTTTCTTTGGTAGACCCTTCCAGCACTTCTGAAGGAGTGCCCGATTGCTCTCCTCTGGAGACAGTCAGAGGTTGATTGTCCCTGCACCACAAAACCCGGCAAAAGTTAAAAATTAACAAATGGGCACAGGACATAATGTCCAGAGTATACATCATCCCCTTTGCCTTTCCCACTCCCGTAAACAGGTTAGTTTCAGACATTCCACCCAGTCAGAAGGAACACGCAACATTAGAAATCCAAAAGTTGCTAAGGAAAAGAGTCATCCAAGAAGTCCCCACAAACCAGAGAGGATCCGGAACTTACTCAAGATTTTTTTTAGTTCCAAAGGAAACAGAGGACTGGAGATCCATTTTGGACCTCAGCAATCTGAGCAAATCTGTAAAAAAATCCAAGTTCCAGATGGTAACACTACAGTCGATACTTGTTTTCCTGGGAAAAGACAATTGGATGTGCTATGTAGATCTTCAAGATGCATACTACCACATTCAAATGGAAAGGCGATCCAGAAGGTACTTGCACTTCTGACTAGGAGCCAATCACTTCCAGTTTTGAGCTCTGCCCTTTGGTCTCACTACAGAGTGTTCATCAAATGCATGGCAGTAGTGGCAGCTCACCTGAGACAATGAGTATTCAGAGTGTTTCCATATCTGGATGACTGGCTTGTAACCACCCCGACCAGGCATCTTCTGCTACAAGCCAGGGAGTATATGCTTCATCTCTGTTCCTCCCTAGGTATTACCATACATTTTGAAGAATCTGCTCTAGAGTCATGTCAAAACTTAATTTTTGTAGGAGCAGAGATAAATATAACTACATTGGTAGCAAGACTCCCTCAAGACAGAGTAGACGATCTCCACCATCATGTAAGATTGTTAATCAGGAAGACATGAGCCTCTGCAAAACTGGTTCTTCAGGTACTGGGGAAAATGGTTGTGATGATAGTACTCATACCTCTAGCTCATCTTCCTATGAGAATACTTCAATGGTTACTTACTGCACAGTGATCTATTCTGGAACTGCCAATGTCACACAAAATCATGATAATGAATTCCTCCAAAAATGATCTCCAATGGTGGAGTCACTCTCCCTTAGTATCGCAAGGTCATCACTTCTCTCTCACTCAACCCAAAGCCACTGTGACCATGAACGTTTCCCGGATTGGGGGGGCATTATCTAGGGAAGATAGTTCAAGGCATCTGGCATGAATACGACGCTCATTTCAAATAAACATGCTAGAGATGAGGCGGTGCTTTTAGCGTTGCAAGCATTTCAAAATACTCTCCCTGTAGGAGAGTATTTTGAAATGCTTGCAACGCTAAAAGCATTTCAAAATACTCTCCTACAGGGAGAGTATTTTGAAATACTCTCCCTGTAGGAACTTTAGCAATCCAGTCAGACAATATGTCTGTAGTCTGGTACTTAAAGAAACGGGGGGAACCAGATCTTACCCACTTTGTCAAGAAGCTCTGAAGGTCTGGCAATGGGCAACAACCTCTAACTGTTTTGTGATAAAGGACAACTTGAGCAAAGACATTTTATGGCCACACGAGTGGTCCCTCAGTCAGAAAATCATGGAAGGCATCTTCTGGAAATGGGATCAACCTTGCTGCAATCTCTTTGCATCACCCACCGATGACAAATGCAGCAACTGTTTTGCCCTGATCCCACTCACAGGTGAGTCACCAAGGAATACACTTGTTCATTACTGGCCTCTGGGACTTCTTTATGCCTTTCCTTCCATCCCTCTAATTCCCAAGTTTTTGCAGAAAGCAAGTTTGTTGGAGATGACAATAATCCTGATTACACTCTACTGGCCTCATCAAATCTGGTTTCCCTTTCTTCAGCCTCATCTTCGGGAGGAACCATGGATTTTGAACCCTGCTGCAGACCTTCTGACTCACCCATCAGGAATGGTTCATCCCAACCTGGACAGTCTCAAACTAATAGCTTGGCTGCTCCAGTTCATAGGTTCATAGGTGTTTACTAGGCTAATGGCCATAAGGGCCTTTTTAAGCCTAGCCATGCATCCCAAATCTCTGACAAGTTCTGATACCCTTGTGTAAGCATGGGCCTGGGAGATGAACCATTTACAGGTTACCTGTGTCCATTAGAGACATAGGTGCCAAACCAGGGATGAATTTCCAGTTTCATATCAAATTGTTCAAATTCCACTTGAATTGGGTTAGGGAGGAATTCTGCTTTACATGAATAGGGAGCCTGTTCCATAGATGGGGTAGTCTCTGGGATACATACCTATCTCTCCATCAGGTCCTATTTATATCACAGGCAAGGTTTAAGTCTTTAGAATGGGTAATTCTGGTGCTGTTTGTTTTGTGGATATGCAGGAGGTCCATCAGAGTGGGGTCTGACAGTACCCTGTATGCCAGACACAGATGTCCCCCTCAAAAACCTGTAGGAGACAGAATACAGGGATAGGGCCTTGAGGTGGTCTGCATATGCATAGGACATTTTACTTACGCCCTATAATTGTTAGTGAGGAACCTCTGTGGACATTCCAACTGTTGTGTATGCCTGCTTAGGTAAATATCAAAGGGGGCATTGTACTCAATGATAGGTCTGATGAATGCTGAATACAGTGGAACAATGCATTCCTTGGACTCTGATGTCATAACTTTGTTTATAAGTTGCACAACATAGAATGATTTCCTCACCACTGTAGATACGTGATGGTCAGAGGCTAGATTACTATCTATATGTGTCCCTATGTCCTGACTACTGGGTCAGTTCTAAGGGGTGTGATGTCAATATGATAGTTACCAGGGATGGATGACTTCCCAAAGGATACTGTTATGCATTTCTTGGCATTTAGTTTTAGTCCATGGCTCTGACACCAGTTGTTTGATTGTGTCAGCCCCTCCTGGAGAACATTTGTGTCAGTGTGAGATTCAGTGATAGGTCCTAATTTGCAATCATATGAAAATTTAGGCAGCGAGAGACCACTGACATTGGCCTTGACTTCTGAGAAGTAAATGCCAAAATGGAGCGGTCCAAGGACTGATCCCTGAGGGACTCCACTTGTGACTGGCCTCTTTGTAGAGGTGGACTCCCCAATTCTAACTTCCTGGGTCCTATCTGTGAGCCATTTGGCTACCACTGGGTTACATATGGGTTTGTACCTAACCTCATGAATTTGTCAACAATGCCCGAGTTGGGTATTGTGTCATATGCCATGGCCAGCTCAAGGTAGGCAGTGTGAACAATTTTTCCCTCATCCATTGCTTTGGTGACCTTCTCAAAGTAGTTCTCCAGGTTAATTAGGCATGATCTGCCCTTGTCTCAACTTAACTGGGTTGGGTCCAGTGTCTGGAGGTTTACTATATCTCTCTTGATCATCTCCATGAAAATTCATTCTATGGCTTTACATATAAGACTAGTGAGAGTTATGGGTCTGTAGTTTCCAGGGTCTGTAGATGGCCCAACTTTGTGCAAAGGGATGGCTGTTGCCTTTCTCCATTCATGAGGCATGAAGCCTGTTTGGAGGCTATAGTTAAATAGTAATTCCAGCGGCCCTGGTAGGTCATATTTCATGCTATTTAGCAGTCATCCTGGGATATTGTCTGGGCTCAATGAAGCAGTGTTCTTGGTCTTAGAGGGAGCATCAATGACCTCTTCCCTAGTGATAGCAGGGAGAGTTATATTTGATGATATTTCCTGAGGGAAGGCTGAGGGGGAGAAAGGGGTAAAGTTGGAGCTGAATTTATCAGCCAGGAGGTTTGCTATATCTTCTGTCTCAGTATAGGTGGATCCATTTACAATGAGCTCTGCACACAATTGTGTATTGCCTTTGAGATTGTGGACATATCAGTTCCCCTGATCACCAGGTTTCCTCTCCTTTCCTCTCCAGTCAAACTAGTTTATCTTCCCATAAAACATCTACATGAAAATTGTACATTAGTACACGGAAGAGATTTCTTGCATGGGCCAGCGATAATCAGATAGACCCCTTTTCTGCACCCATACATTCTAATTTAGAATTTTTGGCAAAACATTTCAATGAAAGAGCTGCTATAGCCACTATTATGGTTCAGCTGGCAACAATTTCAAATTTCCATGTAGGTGAAAATGGTTCTGGAATTATGTCTGACAGGCTTTTTAATGCTTTTTTAAAAGGAACTACAATGATAAGGCTCTCATACAAAAATCCATCTCTGCCCTGGGATCTGAATTTTGTCTTGTCAGACATTATCTGTCCTCCCCTTGAACCATCAGCTACATGTGATTTGAAATATCTATCCTGGAAAACA
>NC_056728.1:1976120977-1976141603 GCF_019279795.1 Protopterus annectens
CCAACAATTTAAAATAAACAGGGATAACACACAGTCATACACAAACAATCCCTGACAGGAAAAAATTTAGGGAGGGGAAGGCCTAAGGCCTAAGCTAGGAAAAGGGGATAAATAACTCGAAAAAAAGGGAACACGAACGGGAATAGGGTTAAAGTAAGCATTAAGGTTAACAAAAAACAAATATATATATAAATTTAAAGGGGGGTAGACGAAAAGTCTCAAATCTATTCACTTACCTGGAGCTGGTAAAAGAAGGCACCTCGTTAGCTTGCTGCAAACGAGATCTGGGTAGTCTCCGCCTTGCATCATGGGATATAGGGTTGCCTCGAGCTGGTAAAATTAGCTCTCGAGCTTAGCATGTGCCGAGTCGGAGCCGAGGATCAGCCCCGAACCCATCCAGCAAGAATGAAGGCGAGATTGACAACTTAACATCATACATGCAAACAACTTAAAGTTTCTGAGCCCATTCCACAGTACCTATATTTACTTCCAAGATCCACAAGCATCTGACTTGCCCACCAGGAAGACCTATTGTCTCTGGGAGGGGTTCCCTTACGGAACAAATATCAGCATTTCTTACTTACTATCTAAAGCTATTATTACCCATGGTTAGATCCAGGCTATAAGACACTACCGAATTCCTAAATATTATTCAAGACACTCAACTGGAATCAGATTGGTGGTTATGCACCTTGGATGTCACTTCACTTTATACCAGCATACCACATGATGCTGGCCTATCTGCCATTACATATTGACGTGATCGTTCACAACTATATAGGAGGGGATTTAATAACTTTCTGATCAAACTGACTGAATATGTGTTGACCAAAAATATTTTTTATTTTGAAGGTCAAGCATACTGGCAAGAAAGAGGCACAGCTATGGAAGCATCCTTTGCTCCCATATATGCCGATTTATTTATGGGATTTTTTGAAGAACAATTCATATATGATTATCACAATAACATCTTTTTGGAGGATTTGGACATATGGAGACGATACTTAGATGATTGTTGGATGGTGTGGCGGGGTGATTCTACTTCACTACAAGAGTTTGTTAAATTCTTGAACAATAACACATGGGATATTCAGTTCACTCTGAATATGCAATACCAGGAAATTGTTTTTTTGGATGTAATTATTTCCCAACTGCCTGACCACACTTTGGCTACTCGGGTACAGAGAAAATTTCCACAGTACAATACACTCTTGCATGCATCTAGTAATCATCCCCGCCACATCATCAATAATATTCCCAAATCTCAATTCCTCCGTATGAAACGTATTTGTTCTTCTAAAGAATTCCACCTAGAATGTTAACAGGATATGAGCAACAGACTTATAAGTAGGGGACACAATTGATGTCGTATTACTCAAACTACTAATCAGGTCAAACATGTGGCTAGATCACAACTTTTACAATACAAACATGCCCAGGAGGGACCAAACACATCCACACCTCAATCTATTAGATTTGTCACTACTTATGGCAGCAACACATCCTCATTTAGAGATATAATCAACAATCATTGGGACATTTTGCGTGCTCATGATAATTTAAATGATATATTAAAACAGGTGTGCTTTTTCTTATCGTAGGGGTAGGACCATTAATTCTTATTTTACACACTACAAAAGATATAACCCTTCTACATCTATACAGACCACCTTATTTGGTGAACCTCTGATAGGCTGTGTTCCGTGTGGCCACTGTAGTGCATGCAGACATATCATGAAGACTAAAGCATTTACCAGTTGTAGTACTACAAAGGTATATCAGATAAAAATTTTTGGAAACTGCAGTATGGATTGGGTGATTTATTTGGCAACTTGTACAGGTTCTTCTTATGTGGGCCAAACTTCCAGACCATTCAGACATCGGATAAGTGAACATCTTAGTGCTATCAGAACCCATAAAATCACAAATGCCTTGTACAAACATGCCATGACTCATAAAAGTGCACAATTCAACTTTACCATTATTGACAAGATTGATATGCATAGAAGTATAAAAGCAGGCTGGCATGACAGATTAAATACTATGGAATCCTCATGGATTACCAGGTTAGGAGCTGTATTCAAACCTGGGTTAAATGAAATATGTTAGTCAATTGTAGCCAGTTTCTGAGCAAGTCTCAAGGTATTTTGGAGATTTCTTTGTTAATGATTTATTTTGTTATTATTAATATTTTCATTCCCATTTTATTTCTTATTTTCATTTAATATTTGTTTTATATGGATTTTGACGTTTTTGAGATATCCTTTTCTCTGTATATGCATACACCTTTAAATTCTTGATATAAAAGGAGATACCAGGATGTGCTATCTAAACTTTCATTTTGCACTGAGGAAGGCTGAATACATAGCCGAAACCAGTTTGCAGATTTAAATATTGCAGATTTATTTATGCCACAATAAATTGATTTAGGCACTTTTTCTCCATTGTGCTGGATCATTTTTGGTAGATTTCTACAATTTTTCTGATCCGTGCACTTGAGTCCACCTTACATATAATTTGGTTTGTTCCCTATTCATGTGAAGCAGAATTCCTCCCTAACCCAATTCAAGTGGAATTTGGACAATTTGATAGGAAACTGGAAATTCATCCCTGGTTTGGCACCTATGTCTCTAATGGATACAGGTAACCTGTAAATGGTTCATCTCCCAGGCCCATGCTTACACAAGGGTATCAGAACTTGTCAGAGATTTGGGATGCATGGCTAGGCTTAAAAAGGCCCTTATGTCCGTTAGCCTAGTAAACACCTATGAACCTATGAACTGGAGCAGCCAAGCTATTAGTTTGAGACTGTCCAGGTTGGGATGAACCATTCCTGATGGGTGAGGCAGAAGGTCTGCAGCAGGGTCCAAAATCCATGGTTCCTCCCAAAGATGAGGCTGAAGAAAGGGAAACCAGATTTGATGAGGCCAGTAGAGAGTAATCAGGATTATTGTCATCTCCAACAAACTTTGTTTCTGCAAAAACTTGGGAATTAGAGGGATGGGAGAAAAGGCATAAAGAAGTCCCAGAGGCCAGTTGTGAACAAGTGTATTCCTTGGTGACTCACCAGTGAGAGGGATCAGGGCAAAACAGTTGCTGCATTTGTCATCAGTGGGTGATGCAAAGAGATAGCAGCAAGGCTGGTCCCATTTCCAGAAGATGTCTTCCATAATTTTCTGACTGAGTGAAAACTCGTGTGGCCATAAAATGTCTCTGCTCAAGTTGTCTGCTATCACAGAACGGTTAGAGGTTGTTGCCCATTGCCAGGCCTTCAGAGCTTCTTGACAAAGTGGATAAGATCTGGTACCCCCCATTTCTTTATGTACCAGACTACAGACATATTGTCTGACTGGATTGATATCATTCCTACAGGGAGAGTATTTTGAAATGCTTGCAACGCTTAAAGCACCGCCCTCATCTCTAGCATCTTTATGTGAAATGAGCCTTGTATTCATGCCAGATGTCTTGAATTATCTTCCCTAGATAATGCCCCCCCCCATCTGGGAAACGTCTGTGGTCACAGTAGCTTGGGGTTGAGTGAGAGAGAAGTGATGACCTTGCGATACTAAGGGAAAGTGACTCCACTATTGGAGATCATTTTTGCAGGAATTCATTATCATGATTTTGTGTAACATTGGCAGTTCCAGGATAGATCACTGTGCAGTAAGTAACCATTGAAGTATTCTCATATGAAGACGAGCTAGAGGTATGAGTACTATTGTCACAGCCATTTTCCCCAGTACCTGAAGAACCAGTTTTGCAGAGGCTCATGTCTTCCTGATTAACAATCTTACATGATGGTGGAGATCGTCTACTCTGTCTTGAGGGAGCCTTGCTATCAATGTAGTTGTATTTATTTCTGCTCCTACAAAGATTAAGTTTTGACATGACTCTAGAGCAGATTCTTCAAAATTTATGGTAATACCTAGGGAGGAACAGAGATGAAGCATATACTCCCTGGCTAGTAGCAGAAGATGCCTAGTTGGGGTGGTTATGAGCCAGTCATCCAGATATGGAAACACTCGGAATACCCTGAGTCTCAGGTGAGCTGCCACTACTGCCATGCATTTGATGAACACTCTGTAGTGAGACCAAAGGGCAGAGCTCAAAACTGGAAGTGATTGGCTCCTAGCCAGAAGTGCAAGTACCTTCTTGATCACCTTTCCATTCGAATGTGGTAGTAGTCATCTTGAAGGTCTACACAGTCTTTTCCCAGGAATAGAAGTATCGACTGCAGTGTTACCATCTGGAACTTGGATTTTTTTACAGATTTGTTCAGATTGCTGAAGTCCAAAATGGATCTCCAGTCCCCTGTTTCCTTTGGAACTAAAAAAAATCTTAAGTAAGTATCGGTCCTCTCTGGTTTGCGGGGTCTTCTTGGATGACTCTTTTCCTTAGCAACTTTTGGATTTCTAATGTTACGTGTTCCTTCTCACTGGGTGGAATGTCTGAAACTAACCTGTTTAGGGGAGTGGGAACGGCAAAGGGGATAATGTATCCTCTGGATATTATGTCCTGCACCTATTTGTCATTTGTTAACTTTTGCCGGGTTTCATGGTGCAGGGGCAATCAACCTCTGACTGTCTCCAGAGGAGAGCAATTGGGCACTCCTTCAAAAGTGCTGGAAAGGTCTACCAAAGAAAGATTCTCTGGAGCCCTGATTTTGCAGGCCTCCCCTGCTGTGAGGGCGGCATCTTCCATTATTGTTCCCCCCTCAGCCTCTAGGGGAACTGTCACCTTGTGTGTCTTGGAAAGACCGTTGTGTCTTTCTGAACCACATTTTCCCACTACCTCTCTGACCTTTGGGAAGGGTCTAGTGGGTGTGGAAAAACACACTGCAATGGCATATAAGGTCTTGCCTTCCTGTTCATACCTGGTAAGTGTCTTTTTAACCTTAGGCCCAAAAAGAGAAGAACCATCAAAAGAAGCATTAAAGAAGGAAGACATGAAGGGCTCCATGAAACCGGAAAGGTGCATCCAGCCCTGTCTACTGAGACAGATGCCTGAACCCACTGCCATACTCATTCCATCTGCTGTTCATGATATAAGCCTCATGGATCAGTTGATGACTGAATTGAGGGTGGCGAACCGAGCATTGATTTTTATCTGCCGCCTCATCAGTTACAGCTCCTTGAAGGGAGTCTGATAGTACTTGTAGCAGGTCCCTCTGTAACCTTGTGAAGTGGGTAAGGTAGTTCAGTGACCGTAAGGCAAAGGTCACTGATGAAAAGACGTGCTTCCCATACCTATCCATAGTCCTGGAGTCCTTATTTGGAGGATGGACAGAGGAACTGGTCTCAGACAGCTAACTTTTGGTGGCCGCTGCCATGACCATGGCATCAACTGTTACACCTTTGGTCAAAAAACTCTTCTCTTTAGGGGCTGTAATGTATTTGTTTGGCCTCCTAGGAGTATGTTCTATGGAGTCTGGGGTATCCCAAGCCTTCCAAGAGATTAACTCAATAAGCTCATTGGATGGAGGGGTCACCCAAGAGGTTGAAGGGCAAGACTCAAAGGCCTTCAGGTAAACTGACTCCTTGGCCGAAGGGGACATGGACTGAAAGTCACCTCTCTGCTTTAAAAATTTCCAGGATGTCTCCAAAAGAGACATCTTCAGGAGGTGACAATAGAGACCCTTCTGCTTCATTGAGGTTGGTATCAAAAACGATAGACTCCGGGGAGTCAAGATGCTTCCTCTTGCAGGTCCTTTACTGAGGGACCTCCTCAGTGGGATATTCTGGAGAGGTTTCAGCAGTGATGGAAGTGCCCTGTTGGACATCCTGAAGCCTGGAGTCTCTGTGGTCTTGTGAAGAGGGTATGTGAGAAGCCAAAGCACTTCCTTAGAACTGAGAGGAAGATTCAAGGAGGACTGTCTCTTAGACTGGGAAGTAGTCAGAACTCTCCTCATGACTTCACTGGGAAGTAGTCAGAACCCTCCTCATGACTTCAAAAGCAATCTGCCCCTGCTCCAAAGAACACTCCAGATCTGACAAAAGGGTTGTCAGAGCCAAAGACATCTCTGGCGCAGGAAACAGAAGCTCCAAAGCACAGGTAGGAGCCAAACTCACCTGTGCCAAGGCTCCCGGAGGCAGGATTGTATCCGGACAGATCTGAACTGGCTCTATAGATCTGACCAGAGAGTGTCGTCCCCCAGAGGTTCCCTGCTCTGACTGGATGGAAACTCTCGGGGCAGATACTGCATCCAAGGAACCTAAGGGTCCTGGATCTGATACAGACGCAAGCTGAATGGCGGAATCTTCTGGCTCCAAAACCAAAGGACAGATCAGAGGAGGGGCAGACATCGAAGGGGAAGATTGTGTCTGATCCGATATCTTTGGGTTCAGATCCAGTAATAATTTGGCCAAGGCTGGTGTCTTTAGCAGCCTCTGCACCACCCTATCCACAGCTTCATCAGACAGACCACTGGTGGACCAGGTGGAAAAGATAGGAGATCTTGACCATGGCAATGGGAGCCAAGAAGGGATCGCTCCAAGGAACGAGATCGGCTCTATTACCTAAATTCAGTAGGCAAAGTAGTCTTCGGAGCTGAGGGTTCAGACAAAGTAGACTTTGGAGCTGAGGGTTCTGATTGCTCTGAAGAAGTCTTGGATCCAGTCTGAGTTGACTGTTCTGAAGGTTTCATTAGTGCCGACAGTCTATGTGCTTTCTGCTTTGGCTCCAAAGAAGATTTCAGAGCCAAAAAGCACATTTTTGAGATTTCTCAGATTTCTCTGATTTTGGTGAGAAGTGTCAGGAGATATAGCCTCAGAAAAGGGGGTTTTAACAACCCCTGCATAATAAGCTTATTCTTGTGCTCCATGAGTGCTCTCTCATTAAACCTATGGCAACTTGAACAGGATTCTTCTAGATGAACAGGACTCAAGCAAATGCATAAAGTGTATGAATTGCTAAGGGGCATCTTTTTTTCCACATTCCTCACACTTTTTGAAGCCAAGAGGCTTCCCTTCCCTTTAAGACATAATAACAAAGAGGAAAGAAGAGACACACTCACAGAAATACCAGTAACAGTCCTCTAACTTAAATAGACACAGAAATAAAAATATTTTTTTTAAATAATCATCCTGTAAGTAAAATGGATGATAAGAAAAGGGGATAGACAGAGACAGGGGGAGAAAAAACATCCTCTAACTAAAACAGACATTAGTTAGACATCCTCTAACTTAAACAGATGCTAATAAGGGAAACTAAAGGGAACTAACATTTTTAAAAGACAAGGTAATAATAGAAACAGTTAAGAAAAATTCTAGCCTAAAAGCAAGTTTTTAAAAGTAACAATACTATAAAAAATAAAAGAAACGCTTAGCCCAAAGCTTCCTAGTGAACATCCTTTGCAAACGAGATCTGAGGAAGTTAGAGAGATGCATTCTAAGTAAGGAAAGATGCCCATGAGGTTTGCTGAAGACCTCAAGGTTTTGAAATGGCCAAGACGGATCTGATAGATTGGATCTGACCCATCAGTAAGAACAACTCATCATTAGATCTGTGTTGTCGTATTCCATCCATTCCTCTACATTTGTGTCTCAGATCCAAAAACAAATCTGTCTTCAGATACTTCAAAGCTTAGGATATAGAACTCAGGCTCATCTATTACCCACAATCCCCCTGCATCATAGGAGCTAAATCAGATCAATTGTACCCCTCCTAAAAACAACATATTTATTTATTTCAGTTTGATAACCGGGGAGGTCCACTGGGCTCAGGAGCCCGTTTTCAGTGGAGGCCCAGGGAGAAAAGCTCCACATTACATAGTAAAGTTAAAAAAACAACAGGTAAAATTAAAATTAAGATTCAAAGATATAGATACATTAAGATAGAACAAATAATATTAAGTTTTATTAATACTGGTAAATTGTGATACAGAGACAGTATGAGGTACAGTGGTTACATAGCATATGAGTCGTATATTGACATGGTTGGTTAAAAAGGTTACATAGAATTTGAGTCTTGTTAGGGCAGAGTGGAAGAACAAGCATAAATGTTAGAGAGGGGGATAAAAGGGAATGCAAACTATTTACAATATTTACATTATATACACAAGACAACAGTAAAGAATAAGTAAAATCCATGGAACAAAGTTGATGGAAGTAGGAGTAGTATGGAAATACAATTAGTGTAGAGAATAGAAGGCTAGGTGGGGAAAGTGCAGTTGCACTTCCAATTAGAGAACAAGTAGGAATGGAGTAAGGTTTTCATAGTTTCATAGTTTCATAGTATAGTACTAGGCTATCTGCCCTGGGGCATTTGTAAGCCTAGCCATAGTGATGTGGCTTTTGCCACCCCATGAAGTGGTACAAAAATGTACAGAATAAATTTAGAATACTGTGCCTCTGTCTAGTAGTGACACAATGAAGGTCCCCTCATATAATAGGTTCATAGGTTCATAGATTAGTACTAAGCTAACTGCCCTTGCGAGCCATTTTAAGCCTAGCCAATTATACCTTGTGAGACTCAAACTCTGCACCTTGCGCTTGCAAGACAAACACCTTAACCATTAGGCCACCCTCCCAACCCATCAAACCCATGATTGAGTACAATGCCCCATTTGGTATGTACCTCACCCGGCATTTGCAACAGCTGGAGAGACCACAAAAGTACCTCACCAAGAAGATCAAGGGTCTCCAACATATGTCTTATTCTGCCCCTATCTAGCAGTGACACAGATGTGACCCCTGGGGTAAATTTACGATCTCCCATCCACTCATCAAGATTTCTCTTGAAGAGAGTCAGTGAGGGGCTCTGCCTAATACGAACTGGGATCTTGTTCCAAAGCATGGGAAACCTCTGGGTTATGAATCTATTCCTCCACCATGTCCTATTCATACTTGTGCCGAGGTTTAAGTCTTTAGCTCTCGTGGTCCTGATGGATTTGGATTTTGTGAGGTGGAGCATGTCCATCAGATCCTGATTGGACATGGCCTTGTACGTCAGGCAGAGATCACCTCTGAGCAGGCGGTATGCTACTGAACAGAGCTGAAGTTTCTTTAGTCTGGCAGAATAAGACATATGTTGGAGACCCTTGATCTTCTTGGTGAGGTACTTTTGTGGTCTCTTCAGCTGTTTCAAATGCCGGGTGAGGTACATACCAAATGGGGCATTGTACTCAATCATGGGTTTGATGAGGGCGGAGTATAGGGGTACAATGACATCATTGGATCTGGATGTGTATCCCTTCATGATGAGGTGTGCAAGGTAGAATGTTTTTCTAACCACTTTGGCAACGTGAGTGTCAAATGAGAGGTCGCTGTCGACTTGGGTCCCTAGGTCTCTGATAACTTTTTCCGTACTCAGTGGGTTGCTGTCTATGTGATAATTTGTGGGTACTTTGTTTTGAAGTTGTCAGGGTTTTCTGTCATTCGTAAAGAGGGAGGGAGAGAATTCCATTTTTTGGCAAAGGAAAAAAATAGGAGGTGCTGCCCGGCAGGTCGCTTTGGTGTGTGGACAGTGAGTAGGTTTAGGTGAGCAGCTCTAAGTGGCCTGATGGGGTGTAAAGTTGTAGGATGTTGGATAGTGCAGGATATTTAGAGGGGTTAAATAATAGACTATGGGCAGTGGTAAGTTGGAGGTAGTCTAGTAGGTTGGGAAGTTTTAGCCAGTTTATTGATTAGAGGGCAGAGCAATGGTGGGAGGAGAGTTTGGCTTTGATGGCGAATTTTGAAATTTTATTATAACAACTTTCCATTTTTGAGGAAATGGAGGCAGATAAGTTAGTTAATAGAGGAGCACCATACATTAGTGAGGGAAGAAGATAGGTAGTGGCGAGGGTTTGTCTAGAAGAAGGAGAGAGATAGTGGATGTTTCTGTATAGCAGGCCAAGCTTTTGATGTGTTTTCTTGATATTGAGTTGAATATGGGTGTCAAATTTTAGGTTTTCATCTATAATGACCCCAAGTAGTTTGGCATAGGGAACAATTTCTATGGGTGAATTGTTATGGCTTCTAATTTGGAAGGAGTTTTTGTCGAGAGGGAAGGATTTTGAGAGGAGGGAAGAGTTGTATTTTGGATTTGTTAGCATTTAGAGAAAGGTGGTTTTGGAGCATCCAGTTCTCAGTGGTGGAGAAAAAGTTGTTTGTGTGTATGATAGAAGTTCTGGGAGGTTGGTGGCACAGCAGATTAAAGTGGAGTCATCGGCGTATTGTACAATTTTAGTATTTGGGATGGCAGAGTGGAAGTCATTGATAAAGATGTTGAATAGCATAGGGCCAAGAATGGAACCTTGGGGAACTCCAGTGGGGGTAGGAAGGAAGTTAGAGGTGCCTTTCCTCCATTTTACAGCTTGAGATCTGTTGGGCAGGTAACTTGAGAACCAGGATAATGTATTGTGTGAGAGGTTGAGGTTAGCAAGGTGGCTAAGGAGATGAGTATGGGAGACAGTGTTGAAAGCCTTGGAGAGATCTAGTAGAATGGTTGAAACTATTTTACCAGTATCGCGGGCAAGGTTGACTATATCTAGGAATGAGAGTAGAGCAGTTATAGTGCTATGGCCAGGACGGAAACCATGTTGGGTTTGACAGATGAGGTGGTTTTTGATAAGGAAGGGCATTAACTGAATGTGAATGCATTTTTCCAGTATTTCTGATATTGGGGAGAGGATGGCTATGGGGCGAACGTTTGAGGTATTATTATTTATACCACCTTTGTAGAGAGGATGTATAAAGGTAGCACGCCACAGCTTGGGGACATATGATTCCTTTATGGATCTGTTGATTAGGATACTAATGGGGAGGGCGATTCCATCTGCAGCAATTTGTAAGAATTTGAATGAAATGTTATCTGGAGCATTAGAGCAAGGTTTCAGTTTGCTGAGAAGTTTTTTTATATATGAGGTGGAGACTGGTTTAAGTTCAAAGGTGGGGGGAGGGTTGGGTTTAGAGGCTGGGTTAGAGTGACTGAGTTGTGTGGATGAGTTAATTTGAAAGGTCTTATTTAGTTCAGCTATAGAGTTAGTAAAGAAGGAGTTGAAAAGAGTGGCAATTTCTGGTTTGGACCTGGTAGTGTCAGGGCAAGGATTATTTTTGGTGCCTGGGTTGAGAAGTGAATTAATGGACTTCCAGAATTGTTTTGGGTTTTTGGAGTGGTTGGCTTGGAGTGTCATATAGTAGGATTGTTTGTCTTTGGATATATGTCTTTTAGTAAGGTTGCGGAGTTGCTTGTATTGAATAAGGGTCTCTGGTTGTTTATTGTGCTGAGAAAGTTTCCAGCATTTGTCTCTCTGTTGCATAAGTTTTTTGGTTTCCCTAGTTAACCATGGGGCGGATTTGGATTTGACTCTTATAGTTCGGGGTGGAGCTTGGGAATTAAGTACATTTAGGAAAGTAGAGTTAAAAGAGTCGACGGCTCAGTCAAGAGGTAGAGTTTTTAGACTGTTCCAGTTAGTTTGTTTGAGGGTATTAGAGAAAGTTAGAGGGTTGAAGTTTGTTAGGTTATGTGTATGTAGGTATTGGTGCTGGAGATGGGGAGACTGAGTTGCTCGGTGGATGAAAGCAGGCAGATGGTCACTAAAAGTGTCGGGAAGGATGCCTGAGTCTAAGATGTTAGGGTGGGTAGCTAGGATCCAGTCCAGTGTAGATCCTGGAGGGTTGATTTTGTTGGGTCTAGTGATAGAGTTAGTTAATTGAGTAAATTTGAATAGATTTACAGATATGGCTGGGTTTAGGTTATTAATTTTCTTCCAGTCTATATTCACATCTCCTAAAATGTAGGTCTCTAGGTTAATGTTAGTTGAGGCCCATTGGAGGATTTCTTCAAGGGTGGTAGCATTGTTACCTGGGGGAATATAAAGGGATATGAAGCAAATACTTTTGTAAATATTCATTTGTAGTAAACCTATTACTAGTTCTGCATTGTAGAACTGGGGAATGGGGTTTGGGTATGGAATAATGGGGAGTAGATTAGAGAATATCAAGGCTACTCCTCCACCTTTTCTGTTTAAGTGGTCAGATCTAAGGGCTTGAAAGCCAAGGGGTAGGATTTTTGAGTCAGGGATGGTAGGTTTTAGCCAAGTCTCAGAGATGGCTACAATGTCAGGAAGGTTGTGGTGAAGCCAGGCATGGAAAAGAGTAGCTTTATTTCTTAGACTCTGGGCATTGAGAGTGACTATTTTTAGGCTTTTAAGGTTAGTGGTATTGGTACTTCTTGGGGGGATGAGGTTGTTAGTAGTGCTAGGTCCAAAGTTTGGGTGGATATCACCAGATAGAAATAGGTGGATGAAGAAGGGAGATAGTAGGAAATTTAGTTTGCCTTTTGACTGTTGTGGACAATAGATCAGAGCTTTTTGGAAGTTATGTTTTGTGGAGGTGGGTAAGATCTTTGGTTTAAAGTAGTGGAGAAGATTGGGCTGTAGTAGTGAGGATGATATGGTATGGAAGTGAGTTGTGGTGGGGGTGAAAAGTGGAATGGGAGTTGAGAGGTGGGAGAGAAAAGAGGGGGAAGAGGAGAGGAATTATAGGAGACAGTATGGTGCAATGGGATTGGAATTAAGAGGGTGATGAAAGGGATTTGTAGTGTTTGAATGAATGGAGAATGGATAATGTAATGGATTAAGAATGTAAGATAGAGAAGTATGGGAGGTATAGTATAGGTAGGGTAAAAGAGAGATATAAATCAATGGGTGTAGGGTTTAGTATAGTGTGTGTGGGGAGTGGCTTTAATTGATGGGAGGATAGGAGGAGGTATGTGTGGGGAGTGGCCTTTAATTGATGGGAGGTGAAGAGAAGGGTGAGAAGGTCAGTAATTGGTCTGGTAGAGAATGGGAGGAGTTTACTTGAGAGATAAAAGTGCCAGTAGTGGGGGTGGGTGGAAATTGGGGGTAGGGTAGGGGAGCGGAGTGAGCCCACAGGGTGAATGGAGTGGGTAGAGACAAGTGAGTGGAATAGCTCAGGATAAACAATCAGTGGATTGCTGATTGCTCAGGGTAAGTGAAAGTGCAGATGACTAGAGAGTAATAAATGTAAAGTGGTAATGTTCAGAGGAGGAAAGTGGTGTTTACTGAAGAGCAAAAGATATGTGAAGGAAAGATAGGAGCAGGGTATAAGCAGCAGAAAGTAAAGATGTAAATTATACGATAGCAGTATGGACTAATGGATGGGACTGGATAAGGGTGCCACCTAGTGGACAGGGAATATTATTACATCAGAAGTAGATGTCTGGGAAAGGCTGGACAAGGACTAGATACTAACTATGAGTCAGATAAAAGGAGGCAAGAATAGAGGGACTAAGGGTCTGCAATCTAACTACTGGATACAGAGGAAGTTATGGCTGCAGGCTGTCCTGGCTAGAAGCTAACAATTACAAGCTACAAGACATATACACACTTTATCAAGGTCTTAACCAATGGTGGAGGGAGATAAAGAAAAAGTTAGAAAAAGTGCGTAAATTCCAAGATCCAAGCCAAAGTCAGTCAGATCTATTATAGCTGACATTTTGGTGATGAGAAAATATCATATGAATAAAGCACCAAGACAGGATGGGGGATAGAGGAAGGGTAGTAGAGGAAGGACAGAGTATAACAACACAGATCTAACTTTATGGTAAGCACATAACTTTTATATCTGATGTTGTCTGTCCATCCATCCCTCTACATACTGGGCAGAGTCCCCAGATACTTGAACACTTAGGTGACATCAAGAAAGGATGTTCCTGAATACAGCTGAGCTAGACTGACTGTCCACTTTAAAAAAAATGAATATGTGTACTTTTGACTAGGTTGAGGCAGCACAGATATCATTGATAGCGATACTGGAGAAGAAGGCTGTGGATGTGGATGTGAATCTAGTTGAATAAGCTTTAGGTTTTGAAGTCAAGGCCAGACCTTTCTGTTGCTATACAAAATATATACATTTGAGTCAGCCATCTAGATAAAGAAATCTTTGATACTGATTGGGTTCAGTGAGACTTTTCACTGTGGGACATTTGGTTGGGGACACATGGTTGAAGTGACATTCAGCTGCAGAGAAATATGGCTGTTTGCAAATTTCCTGTGTGCAAAGAGAAGAATGTGGTGCCATGCCCACAACTTCAATAACCAAATATACAGGAATAAAATGATGTCCATGGCCCCAAGCCAACGCGAGACAGCAGGCAATATGGCAGGCATCAGCAGCAGGATGGCCAGTGGGCATGTCAGTGGCAGTAAGAATGCAGGGTACAATGGGCAGAGCCTTTATAATTGGTGTGTGTGGACCACTATCCCCTTCACAGTGTCCAGGGAACATTATCTAAATGCATACTGGAACATAAACCTGACTACAGTAGCATGCAGTATTTTCTCCATGCTGTAGCACACTTCTACATGTTTTAGTTACATAAGCATGTAGTGTACAGTGAGCATAACACTTGTTACTTCTTCTGCTTGGGTCTATATCACAACATTGAAATAACATAAATTTGAAGGTTGTAATATCAAACCCAAAAGTCTGAAACCCAATAATAACAAAAACACAGAACAGCGATTTTTTCCCAGGGAAAAAAAAATCACTGTTCCGTGACAAAAATAAATAAATAAATAAATAAACCTTAATCTTAAACTGTGCCCCCACCCCCCTACTTAAATATACCAACTCCAAGATTGCACTACAGTGGAGGAAATAGCACAGCCCTGAAAACGGCCCACCATTTTTTTCCCTGGGAAAAAAATCAATGTGCCATGGCTTTGCTATTTTTGGATTTTGGACTTTTGGGTTCGATATTACAATGTTCGAACTTATACAAGTTCGACGTTGTAATATAGACCCCTTCTGCTCCAATGCACTTGGTTATTAAAGCTGTGGGTATGGCAGTGTGTGCTTCTCTTTGCCCACAGGGAGTTTGCAAAAAGCCATACTTCTCTGCAGCTGAATGTCACTTCAGCCACGTGTCCCCAGCCAAATGTACCACAATGTATCACAAGACACCTGCAGCAGCTGGACAGGCCACAGAAGTACCTCACAAAGAGGATTACTAGCCTCAAATGCTCTACACTGAACGTCTCAAAAAACTCCAGCTTTATTCTGTAGCATATCGCCTACTCCGACGTGATCTCTGCCTAACATATAAAGCTATGTCAGACCCTGAGCTGTTGGACATGCTCACCTAAAGAAATCCCAATCCCTCTGAGCTACACGCTCTAGGGACAAAAACCTTGTCACCACAATAAACAGGACATGCTGGAGGGATAGATTCCTGTCCCAGAGACTTCCCATACTGTGGAATAGGCTACCCATCTATGTTAAGCAAAGTTCTTCATTAGCACTCTTCAAGAAAAATCTTGATGAGTGGATGGGAAATAGGAAATACACCCTGGGGATGACATCTGTGTCTCTGCTCGACAGTGGCACAGGAAAATAACTTTCTTGGGTGGCGTAAGCCAGGGCACCTTGTTGGCTAGGCTTACATAGGCCCTTGGGCCAATAGCCTAGTACCTACCTATGAACCTATAAGGCCTTGAGACAATTTGCATAGGACACGTTGTTAATGCCCTGCATGTTTTTGTGAGGAATCTCTCTGGAAATTCCGGTTGTTGCATGTGCCTGGTCAAGTACCTACTGAAGGGGGCACTGTATTTACTGATGGGTCTATTGAGAGCTTAATACAATGGAATGATGACCTCCTTGGACCTAGATGCCATTTCTTTGCTTATAAGTTGAACAGCATTAAATAATTTCCTTACTGCCTTAAATGCTTGTAGGTGAAAAGCCAGGTTACTGTTTACATACCTCCAGAAATCCCTGAGTACTGGATGTAGTCTTAGTGGTGTGTTACAATGATGCAGTTTCCTGGGGAAACTTACTTCCCAAAGGGTATAATTAGGCATTTCTTGGCACTGAGTTTTAAACTTTGTCTATGGCACTGATTATCTGTCTGTATTACCCCTTCCTGGAGGATATTAGCATTTTGGTTCATAGGTTCATAGATATGTACTAGGCTATTGGCCCTGGAGCCTTTGCAAGCCTAGCCCATACGATTACCTTGGCATAGTGCCACCCGACCTTAGTTCCTAGTGCCTCTGTCGAGTAGAGCCACTGGAGTGATCCCGGGGTGAATTTTCTATTTCCCATCCACTCATCAAGATTCCTCTTGAAGAGGGCCAGTGAGGTACTCTGCTTGACATGTATGGGAAGTCTATTCTGAAGCATGGGTAGTCTCTGGGTTATGAACCTGTCCCTCCAGCAAGTTCTGTTGATTGTGGTAATGAGGCTGAGGTCTCTGGAGAGTGTGGTGCAGAGGGATTATGATTTCCTTAGATGTAGCATTTCTAACAGAGCTGGGTCAGACATGGATCTGTAAGTCAAGCAGAGATCGCCTCCAAGTAGGCGATATGAGACAGAGAATAGTTTGGAGTTTTTGAGTCTGTCTATATAGGAGAAGTGTTTAAGGCCTAGGATCCTCTTTGTGAGGTACTTTTGCAGCCTCTCCAGTTGTTGCAGGTGTCTAGTGAGGTACATGCCAAATGGGTCTTGTACAAGATGACTGGCCTAATGAGGGAAGAGTAGAGGGAGACAATGACCTCTTTCTTCCTGGATGCAAAACCCTTAGTAATGAGATGTGCCACATAGAAGGACTTTCTGACCACAGTGGTAATGTGGTGGTCAAAAGAGAGATTGCTGTCAACCTGTGTTCCCAGATCTCTTATAATGCCTTCTGTGTTCAGTGGACTGCCATTGATGTGGTAATTCAAGGGAACCGGGTATTTCCAAAGGGGGATGATGACACATTTTTTGGCATTGAGCTTAAGGCTATGGTTCTGACACCAGTTGTTGGTCTCAGTGAGGCCTTTCTGTAGGATGTCAACATCACTTGGGGAGTTAATAATAGCTCCCAACTTGCAATTGTTTGCGAACTTTGTCAGCCAGAGTTCCTTCTTGTTGGCCTGGACTTCAGAGAAGTAGATACCAAACAGGAGAGGACCCAGGACTGAACCCTGTGGGACTCCACTCATGACTGGTCTGCAGTCTGACTTAGAGTCAGCTACTTTTACACTGTGGGTTCTATCTGTGAGCCAGTTTGCAACCCACCTAGTGGTATAGGGGTTGATGCCTAGCTCAGTGAGTTTTTCTATGATTCCTGAGTGGGGAATGGTATCAAAGGCCTTGGCCAGATCAAGGTAGGCTGTATGAACCCCCTTGCTTTCATCCACAGCTCTGGTGACTGACTCAAAGAATTCAACCGAGTTGAGCAGGCATAATCTATCCTTCACAAAAACAAACTGTGTAGGATCTATAGTTTGGAGATTCCTTATATCCTTGTTTATTAATTCCATGATGATGCGTTCCATAGCTTTGCATATCAGACTCATCAGGCTAATGAGGCGATAGTTCCCAGGGTCTGTAGTCGCTCCTCATTTGTGGAGAGGGATGACTGTAGCAGTGCACCATTTGGTAGGGACAAAGCCTGAGGTGAGGCTGTTGTTGAACAGGGCACAACAGGTGAGGTGCCATTTCTCTCTGTAGTTCATGTAGAACACAGCCAGGTGTATTGTCAGGTCCCATAGAAGCTGCACTCTTGGCCTTGGACAGTGCCATTTTAACCTGTGCAGCAGTAATACTGGGTGACTGGCAATCTACTGGTATTGTGATTGGTCCTTTGGGGGGGTAAAGTTGGCACTGAATCTGTCGGCCAGTATATTGGCAATATCTGTTGGCTCGGTATAGGAGGTACCATTGTGCAGTAGCTTAGAGAGAATCTGGGTATTGCCGTGGAAATTCTTTACATAACTATAGAAGGCCTTGTGGTTGTCTTTACTATCTGCTGCAATTCTGTTTTCATAGCTAGCTTTAGAGGATTTAATGAGGGATCTCAACATTTTGTTGAGGCTGATAAGGGAGTTTTTCCAGTCTTGAGACTTTACCTTATTCCACATCAGTTTCCTCCTTCTGTTGTAGAGTTTGTTTATGGCGAATGACCACCAGATTGGCTTCCATTTTTTTGGAGAAGAGTATCTTGTTTGTATTGGGTAGGGCAAGATCCATTCATTTGTGTACGTGTTCGAACAGTGCAGTGGTGTATGATTCAGTAGTCATGCAACTATTCTCCATTTGCATGAGTGCCGTGAAGTTAGCAACCTCTGTTTTTAGGAGCCCAAAGTTAACTTTGGAGGATTTTTTCATGGTGGTTACCTTTGTGGGGTGGGGGTGGGGGGAGAGTGGTAGGGATGTGCATTTCCAAGGTGATTAGTTTGTGGTCGGATCTAACCAGGGAGGAGTTGACTATTGGTGCAGAGCAATGGTTGCCCATGTTAGCAATGACCAGGTCAAGGATATTGCTACCTCTAGTGGGGGTAAGAACGAGCTGGGCCAGGACATTGGAATTAATGAATTCCAGGAAACATTGGGCAAGTGTATTGGTTCATGAGTAGTCTTCTCAGTTAATGGAGAGGTAGTTAAAGTATTCTCCAGGGTGCTTAGGAACGTGGAGTGTGAGTCTTGGGACTTGGTTGGGGACCTATAGCAGGCTACAACCTGAATTGATGTCTTACTCAATGTTAGCTGCACCTGAAGTATTTCAGATGCATTATGTTGGGCTACCAATCTAGATGTGTGCACAACATTTATGAATATGGAAACACCACTGTCTTTGGAGCTTTGGTCCAAGTTCTGGGGCTGAAAGGTTTGGAATGAGTTACATCCTGGCAGTGCAGGGGTGCTTTCTGCTGCCTTGAACCAGGTCTCTGTTACAGCACAAATGTCAATGTTCACCATTTTAAGGACTGCTTCGAGTGAGTGCATTTTGAGATTTAAACTTCTAGCATTGAGCAGCATGACCTTCATATTGCATTTATTTGTAGCTGTTATGGTGGCAATTTGGTCTTTGGACCACCACCTAAAAAGGCACTGCAGTGGTGGCAAAAGTTTGGCCAATATCCAGAAGCTCAGGGGTGACAGATGCAGGCCATCTCTGGCAAAGCATTGAGGTCTGTCAATCATATCATCCCAGGCAGACAGATACTGGATCCCCTTAGAATGACGCCAGAAACTTAGCCGACTGTTGAAATCAATAATTTCTACTTGTACTGTGGTATCATTCTGGGTGATGGTAGGATGCTGCTCAAGGCTAGGGTCATACCCACCTGGGCTACATAATCCGAAAACTCATCCATGTCTCTTTTCATGTAGTACAGGGAGGTACGTCTCAGGTCATTCACACCCACAGGTACAATGACAGAGTCATATTTGCACCTGTTGTTGAGTGACCTGAGTGCATGCGTTATGTGGCAGATCCTGGTGCCTTACAGGCAGCTGACTGTTACTTTCTCCTTATTCAACCTAGTGAGTGGGACATCAGTGTGCCTCACTATCAAGTCACCTATGACTAGTGTGTTGGTTAAGCGGCAAACTGTTTAGGAGAGTTATGTCTCTCATGATTAGTGTTGCATTGTGGTGGTTGAGTGCATTTCTGCCTTTAAGGTCTCTGCTGTTTGGGTAGATTTTTATTGAGAGCCTCCGTGAAAGTAGGTGTGTGGTTTGTGTTTTTATGTGAAGGCAATGCTGGTGTGTGTTCTGGAGGACTATGTGTTCCATGTGGTGTGGTGCAAGTGTTGACCTTCTCCTCTTGGCCAGCTATTCCGGTCTTTGCTGGAGAGTGCGTGGCTTCCAATTTGGATATATAAGTGCATCTTTCACAAGTCTCAGTGTTGGCAGGTAAGAGGAGAGGGTTGTCAGTGTACATGAGGCAGTTGCTACATTGCCTCAGGATGCCCAAGTTTACCAGGTTAATAGGAGAAAGCACAGGGAATTGACCTTTAGACATGCCTGGAGGGGTGGGCATTAATAATAAGTGCTGGAGCTGTTTCCTTGTAGTGGTGGTACAGTGGTAGCATTGTTACCTCACAGCAAGAGGTTCTCCCATTCGATTCTCGGCTTGGCATGGGAGTGCCTTCTATGCGGAGTCTGCATGTCCTCCCTGCAGTTGGGTAGCATTTGAAAGACATGCGTGCATAAATGGGTGTGCCTTCGTTGAAGGTTGGGCGTCGAGCTGGCACCTCAGCGTTTCGTATAAATCTACTGCCAATCATTATCGGATCAGAGTTCTGCTGTGGCGGCCCCTTACCGGGAAAAAGCCGAAAGACAAACAACAAACTGGAGCTGTTTCCTTGCAGAATGTTTAGTGCTTGGTAGCACTTTTGTGTGCTACAATAATTGCTACAAGAAGTCTGGTAAAGTGCTAAACTAATAAGCTAGTAAAAGTGTAGGAGAGGAGAGAACTAGCAGATCTAATGGAAAAATTGAAGAGCAGACTTTGGCACCACTCAGAAGCTTACAAACAGTCCTGGATACAGCAAATCTGTATCTGGACTAGACTAGTTACAGGAAAGGTGGGAAACAAGCGCAAATGTGGGCTTTTAAACCAGAAAGTTGAAACAGATGGAAAAAATGCCCAAAAGGCCAATAAACTACAATTTCTGGGCCAGAAACCACTCCTCTTGTAGTAGAAAGGCTACCAAGTGCTTACCACTCCTACTGATAAGCTAGAAGGCTTCCCTCCAACACAGAAAGGCTTGGGGGTGGCTCTGAAGCTTACATACAGTCCTGCATACAACAAATCTATATCTGGACTAGACTAGTTACAGGAAAGGCGGGAAAAGTGCAAATGCAGGCTTTTAAACCAGAAAGTTGAAGAAGATGGAAAAACTGCC
>NC_056728.1:1976142103-1976248990 GCF_019279795.1 Protopterus annectens
TCCAACAATAGGTTTACCCAAAATGGACAACTGAGTTGGAACAGAAAAATCTGGACCAACTCTCTTATAATGACTCAGTTTAGAACCAATAGTCTGTCCCCTTTTAAATGAAAAAGAACATCTATCTGGAAGCAAAGAATTGAGTTTTTGATCAGCTTTAAGAACATTCCAATGTCTCTGTATAATATTTTTGAAACCCTGTGTGTTGCGTCCATACGTAGTCACCAAACGCAAAGGTTGTGGCTTATGACTATTGTTCTTATCTTGGTACGATAATAAATCTTCCCTATTTACGTTGGACACGGATCTTTTGGCTAGATGCACAATACCTGGATGATAACCCCTCCTAATAAATCTTTGAGTCAAATCATCCTGGGCATCAAGAAAGGATTGTTGGCTAGAGCAGATTCTTCTAGCTCTTAAAAATTGGGATTTGGGTATATTCTGGATGACATGTTGTAGGTGGAAGCTGGTAGCATGTAGTAATGAACGTAAATAGGGAAGATTTATTATTGTACCAAGATAAGAACAATAGTCATAAGCCACAACCTTTGCGTTTGGTGACTACGTATGGACGCAACACACAGGGTTTCAAAAATATTATACAGAGACATTGGAATGTTCTTAAAGCTGATCAAAAACTCAATTCTTTGCTTCCAGATAGATGTTCTTTTTCATTTAAAAGGGGACAGACTATTGGTTCTAAACTGAGTCATTATAAGAGAGTTGGTCCAGATTTTTCTGTTCCAACTCAGTTGTCCATTTTGGGTAAACCTATTGTTGGATGTATACCCTGTGGACATTGTTCCTTTTGCATTTGTGTTTCACGTACCAATGAATTTAGTAGTAAAAACACTTCAGTTGTTTTTGACATCAAGTTTTGGGCTAACTGTAATACTGAGTGGGTCATCTATTTGGTGACCTGCAATTGTTCTGCTTTCTATGTTGGAAAGACCTCTCGGGCCTTTCGTCTTAGAATTTGTGAGCATTTAAGTGACATTAAAAATAAACGTAGTAGTAATGCTCTATATAAACATTGTTTAAAACATGTATCTGCTTCTTTTAAATTTGTTGTCATTGATTGCATTAGGGGGAGATGCAAAGATAAACAGTACTGGCAGGAACTACTTAGCTCCAAGGAGAGAAAATGGATCATTAAACTTGGAGCATTGTTTTCACCTGGCCTTAATGATCAATTATAACAATTGTTAATTCTGTGTTTTGATTGGCCTTTTAGTATGGCTTATCTATATATATGGATGTATTGCGATACTCTGTTTTTCCATTTCTGTATTTCACTGAAGAAGGCTCTGATGAGCCGAAACCGGTTTGAAGTTTCTGTAATTGTTTTTTACAATATCAGTATCCTAGGGGGGGTTTCCTTCCCTATGGTAATAAATCGTTTTTGGATGTGGCTATTGCCAACACTTGCTGGCGTTTTTTTGTTCTAACCATAAATACACCCCAGGGTTCCACCTGTGTCTCTCTTGGACAGGGGCAGTAGGTGCTGATCGTGGAAATAAGGGTGGAACTTGGCTAGGCTTGTAAAGGCCCTAGGGCCATTAGTCTAGTAAATTCCTATGATCATGTGATCCTATAAATGTCAGGGATTGGTCCAGCCAAATTTCAAGGTGTCTAAATGAAGTAGTTGTTTCAATGTTATTATATTTCTGGTCCACTATGGTGAGGGAGGCTTCAGTGAGTCCTAGAGCAAAAGATTATGGACTTGTTTTTCTGTTTTTTGTTTTTGGTGGGTGGGTGAGAAAAAGATTTTTAGAGGATAGCCACTTGTTTAGTTGTAGGAAATGTGCTTGCAGTTGGTTTTGGATGAGATGATGCACATGATTTCATCTATGAAAGACCATGCCATATGATTATAGAATAATTTGTAGTTGGATTATGCCCAGGGGTAATTTGCTTTTTAAGATAGATAACAGGAGAGGAGCAAGTATGGATCCTTGTGGGACTCCTGACTGAGTGTAGGCAGTGTTAGAGAAACATGAGCCAGTCTTGACTGTGAAGGATCTGTTTGACAGGAAGTACTGGGGATCCAGAAAGTGACAGCATGGGATAAAATGCTTGACAACCATTTTTACTTCACCAGAAATGGCTTGCAACTTTCATTCCAAAGCTTCCACATACTGGCAAAAGCTTTTACTGACCACATTGTGCCCTTTTAGGCAAGGTGCAGCTGCTAAAGCTCCCAACCTAACTTCCAAAAGAAACCCCCAAACTAACTTCCAGAACAAACTAACAGTTGGACCATATCAAGGTGGCTCTTCTTAATGACAGAAGTCTGAAAAACAAGCGGCCAGACTTTGAGGCCCTCATGCATTTGGGGCACATTTATTTATGTGTTGCTACAGAAATCTGGTTAAGTGCCCTGAGAGCAGTCCCTCAATGTCTGTGTTTTGTCCTTACCAGACCTGATAGAAACATTTGTGGTGTATCTATTTTTATTATTATCTCAAGATAGATACCGAGAGACCCACAAGCAGAGCTTGTAGAGATTTAAATCACACTAAATAAGATGAATTATTATTTCATAGTATACTATAGAATCCCCTTCTTGTTTCTAAAAAATCGAACAACATTCCTAAATATTCTGAATGAACTCCCCATAAGTAAGAACATTGTTACACAAAATGATTTAATTACCCACTGATTAACTGGGGAACTTGTTCCATCAGGGTAGGATATGCTCAAACATTCTTTAGATTTTATAGAAAAAACTCCCTCGACTATTTTGTTAATAAATGTACTAGAGAACAGAATACACTTGTCTTGGTCTAAACAAACTTAGCATCTGTATGTACCATTCCCCTCACTGGTCAGATCAGACCAGAAACTGGTAACCTTCTCCATCAGAATCTTCAAATCATCAGAAATAAATATCACTGAATTCAAGGACTTCAAATGTACAAATCTCCTACAGTTCTATGATGAATTCTGTAAATTAAAGTATAACTGTATTACCCAAAATGTTGGTACAGCAAAAAGTTATATAGAACAATTCTCACACCTGGACAGATGTATTAAACTGGCAGTCCAAGTTAGAGCCAAGCAAATGGGAAAGTCTAAAAGCAAGCAAGTGTGGTGGTTGTCAAGTATTAATAAACTGGGGAATAAAAGTGTATAGCAGGACAAATGACCCGCAAACTTAGGAAAACATCAAATTGCTAGATAAAAAAATAAAAATGACATAGAAATACAAAGGCATCCCATGAATTCTGGCTATTTCTAGAAGCCAAACACAACTGCAAACCCTACTTTAGTTATGTTAACAGAATAATAAATAATATTCAACATTGCTCTAAGCTTATTTGTAATGGTACCATCTACTCCATTCTAATGTGTGTTGTCAACATACTGGCTAATAAATTCAGTGCCAGTCTCATTCCCAATGGCATATATTCCAAACCCAATTATCTCTGATGGATTCAATCCACCAACCATCATGAAAGAATATGCATTGAAGGTACTCTCCAAAATGAAGAATACCTCATCCATAGGGCCAGATAACATTCCCAGTTGCCTGACTTTTAGCACTAAGCATGCATTGGCAGATCCACTCCTCAAACTCTTCAACATAAGCTTAGTAACTGGCTTTGTCCCACAGGATTGCCGCACAGCTGTTGTGATGCCACCTCACAAGGATGGCCCTTCCCCAGATCCCAGAAATTACAGATCCTTCAGCTGAATGAGTCTTGTATTAAAGCCATGGAACATATAACAACTAACCTAATTAACTATGACATCAAAATATTATTAGACTTGACACCCAGTAGTTTGACTTTGCCAAAGGTAGATCCTGTCTAATGAATCTTATAAGCTTCTTTGAGAGAGTTACTTAAGCCATAGACTGTGGACAGGCTGTCCATACCACATACCTTGACTTAGCCAAGGCATTCTTTACCCTACCACATGTAAATATAACAAACAAGTTGAAGGAGCTCCAAACTGATCCGTATGTGTTAGGTGGATAGCTAGCTGGCTTAGAAACAGGACTAACACAGTAAGAGTAGAGGTGCATCCTCTGACGGCATGAGAGTGACCAATGGAGTGTAGCAGGGATATGTGCTAGGACCTCTGCTATTCTGCATCTATTTCGCAGATCTCCACATATAGTAGTCATCTCCCCCTCTGATATGTATGCACTCCAGCATGAGCTTACAGTTGGCAATAGCTGGTATGCTAAAATGGGTTCATGCTCAATGAAAAAACTTCAACATTGTAGCATTTTATAAGCACCCTCCAGCTGCAGCCTATAGCATAGATAATGCACTACCTCAGAATGAAAGATTGTGAGCTACCAGGGCACATGAATAGACAGTTCCCTGGCATTTGACCATTACATTGCAGCAGTGATTAAGAAATCTTTTTAACTTGCATAGCTCATAGCAAAAGGTATTTCTTCCTAGGTCAAAATAAGCCCTTACCTCCTTGTACTCAGCTTTGATGACACCTATCACTGAGTACAGTACCCCCTTTGGTATGTACCTTACAAAGTATATCAGATAATTGGGAAGACCTTAGAGGTTTGTAACTAAAAGGATCAGGGATTTAAAAGATCTGAACTGCAAAGACAGAGCGAAGATTTTATCCCTTTACTGTTTCATATAGACTTCTTAGTGGAGATGTGCTTGCTTATAGGGCTATAAGGGATCTATTGTTCCAAGAACTCTTACACCTCAATAAATCAAGCAGTCCAGCTAACACCAAGGCCAGAGATCTAAACTTACTCCAACAAATAAATATGAGTAACAGAAGGGATAGATATGTCACACAGCACCTACACTTTCTCTAGAAGAAACTCCCTGTCCAAGTTAAGCAGTGTGACATTCTGTCTGCATTTAAAAAGGAGCTGGACAGCTGGATGGGTCTTTATAAATTCACCCCTGATATGACTGACCTGGACAACATTGAAATGAGAGACAAGGCCTGAGGGTGGGTACTGGCAAAGCAGAAGTGGCTTTGAGGCTCAATTGCCTTGTAACTCCTATTATCCTATGATCCTATGAACCAGTCTGTGGCTTGTGGACTAAAGCCAATGTCAGGGAGATGATGTAGTAACATAGTGTGGATATGAAGTGTGAGAGCCATTTTGCATGAGAACACTTTCAGACAAAAAATGTGGAATGCAGGACTTTGCATATTGACTCTGTGTACATGGAGCTACAAGTAGTGAAGGAAGAAAACCTATCTGGTAATGTGTCCCTGCACCGTACTCAGCATACTCAACACCTGTGATGGACACCAATAATAATGAGAGGGCTGCCATGGGATATGTATGAGTATGAACACAATAGAATGCCATGCCACTGTCCAGTTGTAGTGGGGGGCACACTGTGAACATTGTCCACCAAGGGAAGGACAGAGTACAAAGGACATGATAACTCCCCATACATAGGCATAGGTGTTGCAATGCCTTGTAAGGGGGGTATAATATATTGTGCACAGCAATCAACAATATGTGGAGCCAATAGGCAGATAGATGCAGGAAGTGATGCAGGGGGCCTTTGCTCATTGCTTTGGTGTGCACATGGGGGTGTGCAGAGCAGTACAGAGCCCTGTGAACCAGCTAATGAATGGGAGGAGGGGGGAAGTGGACAAAGGTAAGTGAGTTCCATACTCTGCCTGACACACTGACTGGCAAGTATAACCAAAAGGTGTACATGGGTTGCCATGAATTCCTGTAGGCCCCAAGAGAAACATCTTAAAACGTTCACCATACAGGAGGCAAAGTTATTATTGCAATACCTCCACACACAATGCATGTTCATTCTAGGCAAAGGAGCCTTTGAAAAATGTATCAGTAACATGTGTGGCAGGGAGTGGTGCAGGACGTGAATGTCATAAGTGCAGGGAAGGATAAGTTATATAATATTCTGTGTAAAGGTCAAGATACAAGACTTACCAAGAATATGCCCACCACAGGGTGTAGAACACCACCACCCAGAAAAAGATCACAGAGATGGAAGAGTTCCTGGTGTCCCTTTCTGAGGTGATGGAATGGACCCTAATAGTCAGGGGAGTTTCCTTGGATGTAGGAGCTGGACTGGCAATAACCACCGAAGGGGTACCACATTAGTGCTATGTGGTATATGTCCATATGGTACAGTGCCCAGCATGTGTGATGGGACTGAGTGACCAAGGACCTTCTGCATGTCTGTGATTTCAGATACCTCTGAACTGTAACTGCAATAACCTCCATGCCAACGTACGTGTTTCTTCTTATTTTATATACCTATCCTGTTGTGTACCATTAAGCTTGTCATAGGAAGGAGGTATAGGCATACATATGACTACTGCCAAAGGTATCATGTGTTGATGCTGTCACAATTGTTCTGGTGGGGGACAGAATAGCACAGTGGGGCAGTACATGCCTGATGTTGGCAGATATGATTACAATGTGTGCATGGCACAATTCAATGACATAGTGACACTATCTACAATACTACTGTGGAAGAGTTCACCAGCATCTACCATGTCAGAGGCCCCTATAGAGACACAGGTTTACTCCGCAACCTGTCCAGTGTATGGTTGACATCTTGCTACTCTGAACCCTGCCCAGGATCTCCATGAGTCTCTAGACCAGTAGCCTCTAAAATGCACAATGCCTCCAAAGTCCACATAGGAGGAGGCAGACAGGCAGGTCTGTGTATCCACCATGAGTCCAGCTCTGTCCCTGATCTTGAAACACCACTTGGCATAAATCAATGGATGTGCAGGCCAGTGATCAGGCACAGACATCTGCTACCACCAGCACTGTGGAGATAGTGAGTGTACATTGTGGCTTGAGTAATGATGTGCACCACTTACAGAGTCACAAGGAGTACAGGGTCAGGGAGCAGACATTGCTGCTCAAGTGTCTAATGGCAAATATTGCCTGCATGGGTGCTTTGATGAGACACATGACAACTGTTCTCCGCTCTGCCTCTGCAGCCCATGCAGTCTGTGGTTGTAGTAGAATTCAGATGAGAGGGAGCCAGTCACTGCCGACAATATATTAATTACACAGACCATTGCTGAAGAAGCTTCACTGTCAGCTGTGGACACACAAATCTGAGTCAAAGACAGGGGTGCTCTGTAGACTTCTAACATTGGACTCATATCAAGATGCTTGTACAGGATCCTATAGTTCTATGTCTTCTCTGTCAAGCACTATATCAAGCCAAGAATTTAGCCCATGTTCCGACGGGTCTACTTCATATGACTGAAATTTAATTTGACTGAAATTCATTTGACTGAGACCAAAACACTGACAGTTCAAAAGACTGAAAACTCATTTGACTGAAACTCATAAGACTGACACATTAAAGTAAAAGGTATATGCCCTTTTCCCCACTGTAGTGCAATCCTGGAGTTAGTATATATAGTTAGGGAGTGTGTGGGGGCACAGCCCCCCACATGGGGGGGTGTGGGGGGGGACAAAGCCCCCCATATAGTTTAGGTAAATATGGTTTCTGCAAAGAGTTATTCATTGCAGTTATAAATATCCATGTGTATGGTTTAAAATGTATGACATATCCCCCCACGCCCCCTAACTATATATACTAACTCCAGGATTGCACTACAGTGGGGAAAAGGGCATATACCTTTTACTTTAAAGTGTCCGTGTTATGAGTTTCAGTCAAATGAGTTTTCAGTCTTTTGAACTGTCAGTATTTTGGTCTCAGCCAAATGAATTTCAGTCAAATGAAATGTAGGTCAAATGAAGTGGACCCATTCCAACATGTCAGCACCCAATTCCCCTGTCCAGCAGGGACACAGGTGGAATCCCAGGGGTGTATTTCCTGTTCCCATGTGATCCCTGTCTCCCCACAACATCCATCTTACCAAATTCACCTCTGATTACCATTGCCCATGTGATAGTGATGCTTAATCCGTCATTGTGACCTCGCAACCAACTGTGCAGGTGCTGATGACTGTGCAATGCCCACCAATAACTTCATGGGCACGGTTATGTCTAGGTTACAACTCTTGTAGTCTATATATTGTCTTGCATAGCCTGAGTGTAAAACTGCAGGCATCATTTTATTCTGCATCATATGTTATGGCCAATAATTGACCAGCTGTCACCTCTCTGCCAGTGCAGCAATTTATTGCACCTGCCTGCCTCACATGCAGTACCACTGCTGCCTGTTCAACCTTAGACTACTCCCCCTATTCTTCTGCTAATGATTCTACTGCTGAGATGGGCCCTGATGGAACATTTCCCTACTACACTAGCCATTTCCATTATTCAATATTACACAACATTGCATAAACCATAGTGACTTTGCTACATGTTTCAGGTACATATTGCAACACTCTGCCTGATGTGTCCAGGCAGCAGAAGCATCCCTTCAGTTGTCTACACACATGCTCCATGACATTCTGTGTTTCTCCATGGACTGTGCTGTAAAGCATCTCTGACATGATGTGGAGGTTGTAGATAGGGGTCAACATCCACTGCTCTGGGGCACATCCAGTATCACTTAACATACACCAGTCACACCTGTATATGTGTTCTGTTCCTTATTCGCATGCTAAGCATGTATAATGCCCTGTATAACCCACCTACATGTGCATATTTACCAGCTAGATGACCCTAGTGGAAGTCCACCTGCATGAACTATTAGTATAGGTGGGATATGCACCGTAAGATTAATCATGGGAACTGCCTGAATGCTACACATGCACATCATATGTAATCTCCTGAGCAGTCATACAGAGGCACATCCTATGTAATGCCCTTGGCATTACACTCTATCTGGCAGCTCAGAGAGTGGAATCTCTTATCATTAATGTATCACTTCCTTGTAGACTAGGTACTGCTTTGATGGCTATGTATGTGAAATCTATGTCTGCCAGGATCTCAGGGAAAAGGGTTACATCCCAAAATGCACATATGGTGGTGGTTCTCTCCTCTGTTGACTTGATGAACCAGCTATGCTCTTCCACATGCTGCAGCATGATGTAAAGGAAATGGAGAAGGTTATGTGAGCATGACACCTGCAATGTCCCTAATTTGACCCCAATAGATTGCTGGATGGTCTTGTACCTAAAATATTTAATACTACACAAATCTTTGTGTCCACTGGAATGGGCAATCCACATATCCCATTTGATTCCGTTTGTAGCTGACACAGTTCAGCTATGACATATATGGTCTCATTGCTCACTGTCCACTTAGTAACAGTCTACTATATGATGGTCCATGAGGTGATGATATCTAAGGCTCTGATGGTGCATTCTACTGTGGCAAGGGGCGACTTCCACATGCATCTTCATGGACATTGGCTTTATTATTGTCCACTGACACGTGGTGCTCTGCAATATCTTTTGCAACTCCAAACATATCAATTTCTTTGAACACCAGAAACTCCCAGTGTTCAGAATGCACTTACAAGACTGGTTGTATGGGACAGAGGAATACAAGCCAGTAGACCCAAAACTGATCAGTGTCTTGGGAAGCTGGAACAGCCGGGTGAGATGGAGGAAGAGGTGCATGGCGTACAATGCTGAGATAAACTGAAAGGGAGGGTTGTGGTTTCTCCGCTCCCTGTAAATATCTGGCACTCTGATGCCTCAGTCCAACTGCAAATAGGATGTAGAGAGGAGGAACTTGAGCTGGACATGCCTAGGCTGGTGACTGTAGCTCTCGTAGGTTCATGTCAAAGAGCGGGCATGCCTCAAACAGCTCCATAGCATACAGGGATAAAGCCCTGAATATGTTACAGGTGACCCAATAGCAACTGCTGTCTGCACAGTCCTGGGGAGGTGTGTTGTCTCTGGTTTGCCATATGGCTGACACCTAGAGGGAGCACTAGGTGTCAGCCCTGTGGAGCCCAGGTCTGTTGAGACAGTATTGTTGTGTACATTAACTCTGTGAGCCAAGAGAACCTTCATGGGCAGCAACAGTGGAGCTCAAGAAAGCCAGTGCAGGGGAAAGGGGTGCTCTGTTGGGATTGAACATAGGCCACCTTGCAGGACCAGCAAGGCTGGCCTGCTTCCTACTGTCCTACTCTTGTCACAAGAATCTGAGGTTATAGGGGATTCCTGGGCAAGGACGAATGGACCATAGAGCTGTTGTCTGCCCAGGAATCCCTAGATCCCATGACCGTGGAAAAAATTAGCTCATTGGATGCATGTAATGGAACCATCAAGCTTGGTCCTGTGAGTGTGCAAAAAAAGGAGTGGGCACACGTCTAGACTGTAGCATATATTGTCTCCTGTGATAATGCAGAAGCCCAAAATACCACCATGGGGTGAAGTTAGAGCTATATAACACAAATGGTTGCTAGCATAATGGTTTTGCAATTAGCTGTCACCTCATGAAGAATGAATGAGCCTAGAATGCCTCTCATCCAAGGAGAAATGAAAAAGTCAATGGATTGTAGTAGATCCAGACCTCTCAACTGTCTCTGTTTTGGGGAATGTTCCTATCTTTAGGCCTGGATTACCCATGCAAAGAATTTCCCTATTTTGGAGGTATATCCATATTTCAGGCTTGAATTACCCCATAAACGTAATTTTCTGATTTCTCCTCACCACTTGTGAATTTCAAAGGTGTCTGTTACAAAGAAAACCACACTGTGCCTTAATGTACTTATATTTTTCCATCATCATTGTCACTCTCTTCTTTTTAAACATGTGATCTGAAGTTGTTGGATTACCGGATATGGCATAGATCCGACTAGCCACATATCCAGCATCTGATCCGAGCTCCAAGCTCCTCCCCTACTCATAATGCCCCTGTTTCCTTCCTCCCTTCAGATCTCGTTTGCTACGCTTCATGTCTGCATCGGGATCCATTGCTCTGTGCTGCTGTTAGGATAAGTGTTCTGTTTTATAAATATTTTCATCCTCTCTCTCTCTCTTAAAGATACCTTCTATCTTTCTACCTCCCCCTTGCGCGTTTCCATCGGTTTAAACAAACAAACAAAAAAGTCCCCCTTTTCATTGCTATTGAGCATGTGTGTGTGTGTATGTGTGTGTGTGTGTGTGTGTGTGTGTGTGTGTGTGTGTGTGTGTGTGTGTGTGTGTGTGTGTGTGTGTGTGTGTGTGTGTGTGTATTTGTGTGTGTGTGTATTTTTGTGCGAGTGCTGTGTGGGCCCTTCAATGTGGTCATGTCTGAGACCCCAAAGCCAGGGTTCCACAAATGCACAGAGTGTGGGCATAAGCGCTCCCCAGCTGATGGCCACACTCTGTGTGTGGAATGCGTTGGTACTGCCCACCTTGAGACCACCTGCTCCATCTGTGTGAGGTTCAACCCCCATGCATTGATGGACAGGAGAAACAAATTGATCCTCCGAGGCCTTCTACCCACTCCTACCACTGAAGCCCAGGCCTCTTCTACTGCAGCTTCCTCTTCCATCTCCACCCCAGCCTCTGGCACTCAACCTTCTGCCAAGAGGTCTGGTGATGGGGACAAGCCAGGTCTAAGGACAAGCCCAGGAAGCGGTCTCATGATTACTCTTCCTCTGTAGTTCCTCCAGCTAAGGTCTTCCCGGTTCCCTTCCCCTCATTTTTCACTGGAGCCAGAGAAGCTTTGGAACTGGTCGCTGACCCAGGTTTCTCCTCATCGCCCCTCTAGGCCAGTGTCAGTGGCCTCCACATCCAGGTCCACCTGCAGTCTTCCTGAAGCGGAGGTGGACAGGATGACGTGAAAATTTATCCGCAGCCAGATACAGATGGGAGTCTTGCCTGCCCCCTCTCCCTCCTAAGCAGGGGGCATGCACTCCCCCTTCATCACAATTACTCCTTCTCTGATCCAAGCCCCCAGTTTCGGAGCCTCGGATCCCAGGACACTTGGCATTGAGGAGTTGACCCCAATGGTACCTTGTACCTTGAAGCCGGCCATGGCCTTGAACAGGTTGGATCTGATGAGTTCGGATCTGTCCGGCTCTCGGAGACATAGCCTTGGTGCTGGATCCAAGGGAATGGTTTTGGCTCTGAGTTTGTCAGAGCAGAGCCTTCCTCTTGGGACCTCAGTGCCTGGAGGCTCGACTCTACTTCCCTCATTGAGTCAGTGGGTTACGGCTCCTTTGGTAGTCTCTTCTAAGGAGGTCCATTCCCTTCGACATTCAATGTGGTGGGGAGGGTCTTTTCAATCCCTTCGACACCCTTGACAATCTCCTCTTTGGTGTCCATCTCGGCTCCCTCTGTTTCTGTTGAGGAGCCATCTATCCTGCCACCTCAGAGACAACCTGCCACCTCTTTACCCCAGGAACTCCCACTTGGGAACAGCGAGATGTTGGGGAGTCCTCCACAGAGACATCCACTGAGGAGGTACCTCACAAACATACATGCAAAAGGAGGCACTTGGACTCCCCTCTGGAGTCCCTCATGGAAGACACCTATTTGGAGGAAGGGGAAGGTTTCCCACGGTCACCCCCTGAAGATGTCTCCTTTGGAGACATCATGGAAATTCTCCACCAATTGGGGGGGCGGTCTGCCCAAAAACCTAACTCAGATGAATCTGTGTTTCTGGAGGCATTTGGAGCAGGACCCTCTACTTCCTGGGTGTCCCCTTCCACAGATCCACTAGTGGATCTTATGACATCTCCGGCATGGAAGGAACCAGACACGGTGGAGCCTGTCCCCAATTGCTTGGACAAGATCTTGAGTGCCCCTACAGATAGAATCCACTGGACCAAGGGATCCCCAGTTGATGCCATGGTGGTGGCAGCGGCCACTAAGAAGGAGCTCACACACAAGTGCTCCACTGTTCATCCACCAGACTGAGAGTCCAGGACGATGGACCATTTTTGGAAGTAGCTATACCCTTTAGCGACATTTTCAGTGTGTGCACTGAATTACTTGGCACACGTGATTAGGATTCAGTGTGATCTGGTCAAAAAGGTTGCTCAGTCTACCCCTGGGGTCCATGTCGGCGGAGGATAAGAAGGTTTTCTTCTCCTGAATGGCCACCCTCACATCTATTGCAAACACCTCTAGGTGTCTCCTTTCCCATGCAATCAAGGGTGTTGTTAGAGCTGCAGGTACAGGCGTTGCCATCAGGCACCATGCCTGGCTCCAACTTTGTGCTTTCTCAGAGCTCTTTAAGGTGTCATTTACTAATGCCCCATAGAATGGTTCCACCCTTTTTGGAAAGTTAGTACATGACACTCTGTCTGCTATCAGGATCCACTTTTTGGCCCCTCAATGAACTTTATCAAGAAATCAGAGGGTGGCCAAGAAGATGTGGTTCAGAAATCTCACAGCTATCATCAGGACACTCAGGACTCGCCTTACCCCAGAGGCAGAGAGGGATTTGATAGAAGCAGCCACAGAGGCAGAGGGGGTCCAAGTAATCAGGTTTTTGAGAGCCATTCTTGGACAGAGCCATGCAGCAATCCTGAAGGGTTGCCCGGCTGCTCAGCTCTGGAGGCAGTCTGGGGATGTCTCTCAGTACACCCAATGGCCTGGGAGTCAATCATGGATGATCATTGGGTGTTACAAATTATATCCAGAGGGTGTTTAATCCCCTTCAACCAATCACCTCTTCCATTCAGACAACTCCCGGACGTTTCACCCTTGCAAAGGGAGGAAGCAGCACTGGAAATTACAAACCTGCTCGGAAAACGAGTCATCCAACCTGTTCCCCCAGACCAGACTGGATTAGGCATTTATTCCAGGTTCTTTTTGGTGCCAAAGAAGATGGGGAACTTAAGAGCCATTCTGGATCTTTCCATCTTGAACCTCTCAGGTACCAAGACAAAATTCCAGATGGTCACTCTACAATCTATCCTGCCTTTTCTGCAGGAAAGCGATTGGATGTGCTCGATCAATCTCCAGAATGCATACTACCACATCAAAATGGACAGGTGCTCTCAGAGGTTTCTCCACTTCTGGCTGGGAGCCAATCATTGCCAGTTCAGAGCACATCCCTTTGGTCTCACCACAGCCCCCAGGGTGTTTACCAAAGTGATTTTTCATATAAATAGTTAGTTTTTACTTTTTATTATAGTAGTTTTAGTACTTATTGTCTCTGTGTAGTTTTCGATCTATTCCATCCCCTTAGAAAACTTGTTTTTGCTGTTAGAGAGTCCCCCGCACCCTCTCTTTTTCTCTCTTCAAGGTAGCCGTTTTAGTTAGAGGTTAACCCTTGTTCTCTAAAATACCTTTTGTAGTGTTTTCAGGTAGAAATAGTTGTAGTACTTTACTTTTTCTAGGATATATATATATATATATATATATATATATATATATATATATATATATATATTATAGTTATAGTGTGTGTGTGTGTGTGTTGTTAAGGTGTGGTAACTGTTTTTTGTGTGTATGGTTCTTTATACTTGTTACCTACTGTTGTACTGTTTGCCTTTTTTTCCTGTGATATTTCTTTTTACAGGATGTCCAAAGATACTAACGTATCGGGATTCAAGAAGTGTGACTCATGCTATCAGAAGATGTCTCTGACAGATGGTCACACTTCTTGTGTCTACTGTTTGGACGCCCTACACCTGCAGGACTCTTGTTCGGTGTGTCACTCCTTTAGTCCAAGAGTCCTGCAGGAGTGTAGGAATAAGTTAATCCTTAGAGGATTACTAAAACCTGAAGGGTCACCTGCTAAGACTCAGCCAGGGAAACCCTCCAAGCCATCGAAGCCGTCGTCTCCCAGCTAGGAGCCGTCATTGGGTGTGGCATCTGCTTCAACTTGGGTTCTGGCGGGAACTGACGTACCTGCCTTTCAGTCGGCTCCGATCCTGGTGTCGGAACCTTCAGGGAGCCGAAAGTGTTCTAGGTCCCCATCCCTAGAGTCGATTCGCTCGGCTCTGGGGTCGCCTCTGTTACAGTCGGAGCGAAGTCACCGATCTCACTTTTCTCGGTCTTCCAGACTGTCTGACCATGACTTGGAGAGAGTGGTGAGCAGACTTCTGAAATTGCAGGCCCTGGCTAAAATGCTATCCAGCCCCCCTCATCAGGGTTTGGCTCTGCCCGTCTCTACAGTAGTTCCTCCTTCGACTCACTCCTTGAGTTCAGAGCCAGAGCTTGTTGGGGTTCGGATCATGGAACCGTCGGTGTTGATACCTACCCTTTCAGTACCTTCAGCTCTGATCACTTCCATGGCGCTGTCCTTGGAGGGATCTGGGCGCCGAGACTCCCTCGTCGGTTCCGAGGGGGCGAGTGGCATCAGACCCTTGTCCGACCCCGTTCTCCCTCTCGGAGCTTCGGCACAGGTGAGCTCAGCTCCTACATTGGCCTCAGAGCCATCCCTCTTGGTGCCTGGGAGGGTTCCATTCTCTTCGGAGCCTGAGCCTTCTTCTCTGCCGGGAAGGGGTGCCTTCGAGGTCATGAGGAGTGTGCTGGCCCCTCAGTCAGCCCCACGATCAGCCTCTTTGGCTCCTCCCCCCATGGTGCCTGCGTCTGCCTCTGCCCCTCCTTCAGACCCCAAGCGAGTAGAACAAGCACTCCAGGTTGCCCCAGTGGGCACGTCCTCCTCTTCCGAGGCCTCCCCTGATCATTCAGAGGAGCCCCCTCGAAAGAGCAAATGTAAGAGGAAGCATGTTGACTCCCCTGAGTCTGTCACTTTGGATACCGACTTAGAGGATTCGGAAGGGTCCCCGAGGTCCCCCTCTGAGGATGTCTCCTTCTCAGACATCCTTGAGATGCTTAGGCAGAGGGGGAACTGGACTAACCTTAACCCTTCTGAGGATGAGTCGGTATATCTGGACGCGTTTGGTTCTCGCCCATCCACTTCTGGGTGTCTCCACCTTTCGATCCACTGATGGCAGTGGTGGCTCAAAAGGCATGGTCAACCCCAGACACAGTGGAACCAACTCCCCGAAGGCCCATGAAATTCATCACAGCACCAGAAGACAAACAATTTTTGACAAAGGGTGTCCCTGTTGATGCTATGGTGGTAGCATCGGCCATGAAAAATGAGTTGGCTGGGACTTCTTCGTCTGTCCATCCCCCTAATAAGGAGTCTAGGATGATGGACAGATACAGGAAGTGGATGTTTTCCTCAGTGACCTTTTCCATGCGGTCGATGAACTATTTGTGCCATTTTAGATGTCTTCAAAGGGATCTCCTTAAGGAGCTAGGAGATACCCTTCAAGATCCATCAGCTGCGGGGGCCCAGGATAAGATTACCTCCCAGACGGCGACTCTTAATTCGATAGTGAACTCCTCCATGCCGCTCATTTCTTATGCGGTCGATGGGGTGAGTAGAGCCACAGGCACAGGTGTAGCCTTGAGAAGGCACGTTTTGATGTGGTTATGTAACTTTGCGGACCCCTTTAAGGCATCTTTCACCAATACCCCTTTTGATGGTTCTGCTCTTTTTGGACCACAGGTGAAGGATACCCTTACCAGGTGTGAGCAGGAAGGCAAGACTCTCTCTGTTGTGGGAGTCCATTTTTCCACTCCTTCTAGACCATACTCCAAAGGTCAGAAAAGTGGCAAAATGTGGTTCCGGAAACCCCAGGGAGACATGCCTGACACACGTGGTGGGTTTCCCTCCAGGGCAGAGGAGGGAACAACAATAGATGCTGCCCTCAAGGCAGAGGGGGCCCGCAAAATCAGGGCAGCAGAGATTCCTTCACTGACAAGCCCTTCCAGCATCCCTGAGGGGCTGCCCGGCTGCCCGCCTTCGGAGGCAGTCGGGGGAAGATTATCGCTGTACCCAAAAGCCTGGCAAGACATAACTCAAGACAGATGGGTACAGTCTATCATATCCGGAGGTTACAGAATTCCCTTCGTTCATACCCCCTTAAGGTCAAACAAATCCCTTCCAGATGTTCCACCCAGTCTAAGGGAACAAGCAGTCCAAGAGATTTCAAAACTGCTACAAAAAAGAGCCATCCAACGAGTCCCAGCAGACCAACAAGGATCCGGAATTTACTCAAGGTTCTTTTTGGTACCAAAAAAGATAGGGGACTGGAGACCCATTTTGGATCTCAGCAGACTAAACAGTTCTGTACAAAGAACGAAGTTCCAGATGGTCACGCTTCAGTCCATTCTACCCTTTTTGGGTCAGGACAATTGGATGTGCTCCATAGATCTTCAAGATGCGTACTACCATATCAAAATGGACAGGCGCTCCAGAAGATTCCTCCACTTCCAGCTGGGAGCCAGTCATTATCAGTTCCAAGCTCTGCCCTTTGGTCTCACCACAGCCCCCAGGGTGTTCAGCAAATGTATGGCAGTAGTTACCACTCACGTGAGACGGCAAGGATTCCAGGTGTTTCCCTATCTAGACAACTGGCTCCTTACTGCTACCACCAGACATCAGCTGCTACGAGTCAGGAACTACATCATCCAAACTTGCTCCAAGCTAGGTATTACAATAAATTTCGAAAATTCTGCATTGTCACCTTGTCAATCTATAACCTCTATAGGCGCAAGTTTAAGTACAAAAGACATGTCAGCAAGACTTCCGTTACACAGAGTATTAGATATTTGCCGACATGTACAGGTGTTATTAGGATGCAGGAAAATTCAGGCCAGATTCATCCTAAAGACATTGGGCCTCATGGCAGCAGTGATCATACTAGTCCCCCTGGCTCATTTTCATATGAGGATTCTTCGGTGGTTGCTTTTCACCCAATGGTCATGTCTACAACTTCCAATGTCTCACATGATTATGATTACACAGACATGCAAAGACCAGCTTGCTTGGTGGATGGTTTCCCTGTCAGTACCCCAGGGCAGACCATTTGTTCTTCCTCCTCCAGTAGCCACGGTGACCATGGATGCCTCCCTGATTGGGTGGGGGGGGCACTTTCAGGGGAGAACAGTCCAAGGCACCTGGCAACCCCACGAGTACCATCTGCATATCAATGTCTTGGAGATGAGAGCTGTGCTTTTAGCGTTGCAAACTCTTCAGAACTCTCTTCCCACCGGGACCATTGTAATTCAGACAGACAATATGTCGTTAGTGTGGTACATCAACAAGCAGGGTGGAACCAAGTCCTACCCCCTATGTCGAGAAGCACTCAGACTCTAGCAATGGACAATCTCTTCCCAGCGGTTTCGAATAGCAATGCACATCCCTGGGAAGTCCAAAGTTATAGCAGACAGGCTGAGCAGAGCAATTCTCATGCCTCATGAGTGGTCTCTCGATCAGATAGTGGCAGACCAAATCTTCTGCAAATGGGGTCAGCCTTGCTGCGACCTTTTTGCCACCCCCTTCAATAGCAAGTGTGACAGTTTCTATTCTCTCATCCCTCTTCCCGGATACCCTCCCAGAGACGCTCTAATCCACGATTGGCCTCAGGGACTTCTTTATGCATTCCCTCCATTTCCCCTGATTCCCAAACTAATACAGAAAGCTACCGCGCTGGGATGCAAGATGATCCTCATTGCCCCCCTACTGGCCTTGACAGATTTGGTTTCCCTTCCTGCATCATCACCTCCTGGAGCAGCCCTGGACCCTGGACCCAGTACCAGACCTCCTGATCCATCAGTCGGGCGGGCTGCACCAATCCCTGCAGTCTCTCAACCTCACTGCTTGGTTGCTCCACTTCCAACCTTAGCCAGGCATCTGGACATTTCCCAATCGGTGCGTGACATCATCTTATCTTCGCCCAAATCTGCCACCAGAAAAACTTATGCTAGTAAGTGGAAATGTTTCTCTTGCTGGGCAGAGTCTAAAAACATAGATCCCTTTTCAGCCCTGGTCCACCACATTTTAGATTTCTTAGTGGAACTTTTTCAGGCTGGGTCCTGTTCTGCCACCATTAGAGTTCAGTTAGCCGCAATTTCAAATTTTCATATAGGCCTATCTGAAACTATTATCATGTCCCATAAGCTTTGCAAAGCTTTGCTCAGGCAACCAGTAAGAGTTCCCCCGCTTCTGTGGGATCTTAATTTGATCTTAGCTTCACTAATATTTCCCCACTTTGAACCCGCAGCTTCATGTTCCTTAAAGTCTCTTTCTTGGAAAACCCTCTTTCTTGTGGCAATTACCTCAGCCAGAAGAGTTTCCGAACTCCAGGCCCTTTGTGTTCACCCTCCGTATTTAGTTTTCCATAATGACAGAGTTTTGCTCAGGACTAATCCCTCCTTCTTTCCAAAGGTACCTTCTGAGAGTAATCTGAATCAGTCCATTGATCTTCCGGTCTTCTTCCCAAATTATTCCAACAAAGCTGAACATAAATTACATCAGTTGGATGTCCATAGACAATTACGTTTCTACTTGCATTGGACTAAACAAATTAGAAAATCAGATCAGCTCTTCCTGCCCTATGCTGAAGGTAAACAAGGTCTACCAGTGTCTAAAGTAACTCTATCTAGGTGGTTGACTTCTATTATTACTTTGATTTATCAATTGAGGAACAAACAGCTCCCTGCTAAGGCCACTCTACTAGGGCTTTAGCTACTTCTGTAGCTTTTCAGGCAAGATTGCCAATGGAAGCCATTTGTGCGGCAGCTACATGGGCCACTCCCCATACATTTATTTCTCATTATAAGCTGGATGTGGCCTCTAAGAGCAGAGCTGATTTTGGTTCCACTGTGCTGAAGAGTCTGTTCCGATGAGCCACCCAGGACTGAGGTGCTAGGGACGCTGTCCCAACCAGCAAGAATGAAGGTGAGATAGACAACTTAACATTAAGAAGTTATGTACCTACCATAACGTTCCATGTTAGTTGTCTTCTTCTCGCCTTCTTTCTTGTGTCCCTCCCTCCGTCCCCCTATCCTAATAGACCAAGCGTTTCTTTTAGCTGGCTGGGTCTTATCTGGTTTGTTTCCTCAACCTTTTAGCTCTGTAGCTAAACATATGCTGTTAGGACAGGTGTCCTTATATTTGTCTGTAGTTAGGTCTACCAAACGAGATCTGGGGATCTAGCGCCAGGCATTGTGGGATATGGGGGAGGCCTCAAGCCAGTAAATAGCTCTCGAGCTTTAGAAGATGGCCGAGTCGGAGCCGAGGATCGGCTCCAAACCCAACCAGCAAGAAAGAAGGCGAGAAGAAGAAAACTAACATGGAACGTTATGGTAGGTACATAACTTCTTATTATCCCATATGTTGCAAAGCCATGAGAGTTGTGGGAGTGGTCGATGTCCACCGGCTGTTCTCTGGTGGCAATGCACATTCCAGGGAGGTCCAACAATCAAGACAGGCTCAGTAGGGTCTATTCTGATGCCTTATGAGTGGTCACTGAATCCTTTGGTAGCGAAACAGATCTTTCTCAAGTGGGGTCACCCTTGCTGTAATCTCTTTGCCTCTACTTCCAAAGCAGAATGAAGCGAGTTTTTCGCTGTGAACCCCCCACCAGCGGAAGCTCCCAGAGATACTCTGATTCATGCTTGGCCCTCCAGTCTTCTGTATGCTTATCCTCCTCTTCCATTGATACCAAAATTTCTTCAGAAAGCTCACAGGCTGAGGAGCTTAGCCATCCTCATTGCCCCATTCTGGCCTCACTAGGTCTGGTCCCCTTCTCTGCTCTCATTTGATGACTCCACCATGGACATTGGATCCTGTTCCAGATCTCATTTCTCATCCTTCAGGGTTTCCCCATCCATACCTGGTCAGTCTGAAGCTCACTGCTTGGCTGCTCCAGTTCCCATCATAGTCAAGACTCCCGGGTTATCTTCACGAGTCAAAAGGATTCTGGTTGCAGCTCATAAGTCTTCCACCAGAAAGGTGTACTCCAGCAAATGGAGACTTTTTTTATCTGGGCTTCACAGCATGGCCTAGATCCTTTCAATGCCCCTGTTTCTGCAGTTTTAGAATTCTTGGCAGGCATTTTTCAGCAAGGTGACAGTTCTTCTATGGTCAAGGTCCAACTAACAGAGATTTCAAACTTCCATATAGGTGATAACATGGCTTCCTCAGCATTTTCTAAGCTTTGTGAAGCCTTCTTAAAAGGCACCTTTCTACTTCGGACACCGGTCAAGGACCCTACACCTCTGTGGGATCTTACACTAGTTCTGCAAGCTCTAGTATTGTCCCCCTTTCAGCCTGCAGCCTCAGTGGATTTGCAATTTTTGTCCTGGAAGATGGCTTTCTTGGTTGCTATTACATCTGCCAGGAGGGTTTTGGAGCTTCAAGCATTGTTGGTCAAGACCTCTTATTTGATCTTTCATAAGGACAGGGTATCCTTGCGTACTAATCCATCCATTCTTCCTAAAATAACTTGGAGTCCAATATTAATCAGGTGATTAATCTTCCGGTCTTCTTCCCAAATTTTCAGAATATACGAAAGTACAAATTGCACTTGTTGGATGTGCACAGACAGTTACGTTTTTACCTACACAGGAGTAAATCCTTTTGTAAGTCTGACCAACTCTTCATTTCCTACTCTAAGCCCTTTTTAGGGAGGGAAACCAGTATTGAAGGTCACCATTGCCCGTTGGTTTTCCCAGTATATTACCTTGGCGTATTCTGTTAGGGGTTTATCCCTGCCAGGTCATGTGAAGGTGCATTCCACTAGATCTATGGCTTCTTCAGTAGCCTTTTGATCCAGAATATAGTTAGATGACATTTGCTCTGCGGTTACTTGGGCTTCTTCACATAGAGTCATCTCACATTACAAGTTGGACATCGTATCCAGGAACAGGGCATCTTTTGGCTCCACCGTGCTCTGGAATATCCTTCCATGAGGACCTTCCAGATGTTTAGTAGCTGGGGACTCTGTCCCACAGATTGAAGACCAAATGAAGACAACAACTTCAGATAAAGAAGTTATGTAATCACCATAACGTTCCATCTGAGTTGTTGCTCTTCATTTGTCTTCAACCATCCCTTCCTTCTTCCTCCTGCCTTGCACAGACTGTCTGGTGGTCTGGCTAGTAGAGGATGTGGTCACCACAAGGGTGCCTCTTATTCTCCTTCTTTTGCTTATGGAAATATTTAGCATGGGACAAGGTGTTGGGTCAGGTTGGGATGCTAAGTTAGGCAGCAAACTCGATCTGAAGGGAGAAAGGAGACAGAGGGATTTTGGGTAGGGGAGGAGCTTGGAGCTCAGATCAGATGCTGGATATGTGGTTGAGTCGGATCTGTGCTGGATCCAGTAACCCACAGGTTGAAGACAAATGAAGAGCAACAAGTCAGATGGAACATTATGGTGAGTACATAATTTCTTTTATATTTTGAGCAGTATTTCACATTCCTACTGGAAGCGGGAAGAATTATGTGCCAATTGATATTCAATTTTTATTCTGATTAGATGTCCAGATTTTTAGCTGGATGTTCTAACTTTTCAAGGGCCTTTGCTCCTATTTTCAATGTCTGTAAGTTGAGAGATATATGCGGCTATGACAGTCAGCAGGCTGTGAAGCACCAAAAAATACTTTTACATTGCAGAGCTGTGCATGTGTTTTGCATGTTTCTGAATCACTCTCTTATGTTTGACATCACTATTTGCATAAATTGTGTGCTTTATTTGTAGGAGATTTCTCATTTGCATAACACTGTATCATTTGCATGTACACTGCATGATACACTGTTTTTCTTCTTGCATGGCCATATGCTCTGTCTCTGAGTTGACAACACCCTATATGCTGCTGTGCTAATTTGCACTGCACATTGTGTTATGTATTTCAGCCATGGTCAGCATTTCAGTTTTCATTATACATTCTATTTAGTTTCTTCTGGTAAATTTTATTTAGCCCTTTTTAGTATCAAATGGTGCAGCCTTGTAAGCACTAATCATGCTCAAGAAGGTATGCTAATGCCCGGTAATAAGAGTCCATTAACTGAAAGTAAATGGATTAAAGAGGCTTTAAAGAAAACTTTAAAATGTAACCACTCCAAGGCTAGATGGTTTAAATGGGTTCTTCCAGTTGAATCTACACATCCCCTTATTTTATTTATTCCAGCAAACACTAGACTCTGCTATGTTCTCGTACATTGCAGGCAGGCTCGTGCGTTGTCCATGCAAAAAGGAGGTAGAACTGATGAAGCTGAAAATTACAAATCAGTCTTACAAATATCATAGGGAAATGTTTTGAGAGAATGCTATTAAAATGCATGTACCTCTCTAGAAATGTTCAGTATATATTTTTTATTTTACTTATTTCTTAGCTGGACAAGCATACTGGACAAATTGTCCCTTTTCAAGGGTGACCTGGGAGCACTGTCTAGTTAACTGACTTGCTCAGAATCGCACAGTAGGCAAACGAAGGTTTAAGGACTCAGATGTGCACCCTGGGCACAGGAAACAGCTTATTAACAGTTCAGATCTTTAGCCCTCTGTGTTAACTGCTAGAGAGTATATTGATGTTTTCCAACATGGATTTAAGGTCGATCGTGTACTACACAATTAATGCCCTGTGGGTCTAGCAGGGGATGTAAATCTTCCAGTAAACATTATATTCATAGATGTGGCTAAACTTCCAACTTAGTTCTTCACATCTCAATTACAGCAGCAGTTCAGAAGTGAGGACTGCAAATTTGCTAGATGGTAGAAAGCCAGTTATAAATCTTAGGGGTATGCAATTCAAGGAGTATGTGGTGATGAGATCAACAGTTCTATATCAGAAAATCATGTCCCAGACATCTGGAAAGTGTTTCACATTATCCCAATTCATAAAGGGGGTAGCTCATATGAACTATCCAACTGTCGTCCCATAGCCATACTCTCACCCCTGTCCAAAATATTGGAAAGGTGTATCTACTCATAAATTATGGACTACCTTATCACTCATAACCTACTCACTAACAGTTAATATGGCTTTAGACCATATCATAGTACCACAACAGCCCTTTTATCATTCACTCATACAGTCAACAAACACAGAAACTATGGTAACTTTGTGTCTGCTATCTTTCTTGACCTGTCTAAGGCATTTGATATGGTTAACCATAGCAGACTCATATCATCCCTCTCCGAACTAAACTTCTGTAGATCCACTATTAGGTTCATAGGTTCATAAGTAAGTACTAGGCTATCTGCCCGAGGGCAACTATAAGCCTAGCCAGAATGTGTTGGCTTTCGCCACCCCCTTAGATTAGTTCCCTGTGCCTCTGTCCAGCAGAGCCATTAGTTCCCTGTGTTTCTGTCCAGCAGAGCCACTGCAGTGATCGCCAGGGGTACATTTTCTGTTTCCCATCCACTCGTCAAGGTTTCTGTTTAAGAGTGTTAGTGAGGGGCTCTGCCTACTGTAGATTGGAATCCTGTTCCAAAGCATGGGGAGTCTCTGGGACAGGAATCTATCCCTCCAGCATGTCCTATTTATCATTGTGGTGAGGTTTAGATCCCTAGATCGTGCGGCTCTTGGGGATTTGTTTTTTTTTTAGGTGGAGCATGTCCATCAACTCTGGGTTGGACATGGCCTTGTATGTCAGGCAGAGATCACCTCTGAGTAAGCAGTATGCAACAGAGTACAGCTGGAGCTTCTTCAGTCGGGCTGCTGTCAAAGGAAAAAACTTCAAAGACCGATACACATAAGGTTCAGTTAAGGCACTTTAATTTACTTGCAGCAAGGAGACAAAAACATGCAAATACAAGGATTTGTCTAACTACTAACAGGAAGTATGTTCATTCTTATACTGTTTTACAAGACATGTCCTTCTAAGCTGACATAATCAAACACAACTTTTAGCATTGTTCTACAGCAGATGTTACTTCAGATTTTCTGCTGACATGACTAGATTTGTGAGAAACTTTTAAGAAAAACAACCTGGCCTTGATGACTATTAATACGTTTACAAGCGTCTATTGTACAGTGCTACATTTCAAGGTACTCTTCTAATACCGATACAAGCAAATGCTGATTGCAGTTCATATTTTCAAGCAGGCTTTGTACTAATTATCTATAACTTTTACAGCTGTAAATTTTCTCATGGCACAGCGGAACTTCTTGTCTAAGTTTCATACAAGTAGTATTGTTCTATTCATTATTTTCCTAACACAAGCAGAAATCACCTGCTTCTCAGTAAATTTCCAAGGCACAAGCAATATTTTAGCTAACAGTACAAGGTCAGAAGGCAACTGCAGTTTGTACAGATTTATGCAGTATGAAATAGAATAAATGTGTTAACCTTTTTCAAGCTCTAAATGCACTAAGCATATTGCTAATACACACATTAATACATATTTTTCTAACATTTCCCCCCTATTAATACTTTTATTCTACTTTCAAAATAAGCATAAACAGGTTTTCTTCTCCTAACCTCTTCCACTCAGGATTTGCAGTTAAGAGAGTTATTCAGTTTAAACTTATGAAAGCATTTTTAGTCTTTTAACAGTTCTTCAAACTCAGTACTTTGACATAAGGTTTCAGAAACTGAAATGTCTATTAGGTCTTTAACCAGTCTTTTCATGCAGGGGATACCGCAACAAACACATACTCCCAGTGGGGGCATTCCTACACAAATGGCAATCAGGATGTTCATTAGGATGGTACCCCACCCCCAAACCATTTCTGGAAAAAGTCCGTCAGTGGGTTTGGGCCTGGTTGGGTCATGGCCGACACTTGCTGAATTACCTCAAGATGATTGTCTATCTCGTGTTTATGGTCAGGAATATATGAACAACATTCTTCTTGGATTAAAGTGCACATACCACCTCTCGCTGCTAGGGTGAAGTCGAGAGCCATGCGGTTTTGGAGCACTACAGTTCTCATAGTATTCAGTTCATCAGTCACCAATTCGAGAGCAGAAAAAGTTGCATTGCTCATTACTTCAAGAAGTTTTAACAGTTTTCTCAGCTCCCAGATCGATTTCACTGCTCCATATGCTGGTAATATGCCTGCCCACGATATAACGCTATCACTCAAGTCCATGTGTGTCAGTCCTTTGCCCAGAGAGTGATGGTCTTTCCAACGCGCATCGATTTGTCCCACTGGATTTACAGGTTTCTTGACGACTTCTTGGACATTTCAAATTTTCCCATGAGGCAAAACTGCAGTGTGTCGTATGGCCGGAACCAGGTAACCCAAAAAACAACTGCCGGACCAGTTCTCAGGTAACCATTTGTATGCCTTTCTACCACACACAAAATAACAGTCCTCTACTTTAGTAGTATCCTTGCTATGAATATACACTCGCCCTGCATGAAACATTTTTCTATCAATTGTAGACAGCTGTTTATAAAGAACAGAATTATGTTTTACTTCATCAAGTGTTTTGTGCATCAATCCAAGAAATGAATCATAGTTTGTATTACAATAAAGATCTACTTTGTTACCTTTAGTGTAACATCTATAAGGAACAGTTACATTGCAATTGCTCCAACCCACTTGAACAGTATCATTTTTATAAAAACACACAGTTCCCTTTTGTGGAACAGACAAGTGCAATGCTATTTTATCTTGTGCTGTAATAGTTAAGGTATCATAAATCAAGTTCTCCCAGGTCTCATTGACCCCTAGGAGGACTGTAGTCATTAATAATCCCCCGTATGCTGTCGGCAAAGCTGTGCAAATCCAGCAATTCGAAACATTGAAAGTCTCAGCATACACATATTTAATTACCTGGTAAGTGTTAATGTTTGGATGCCAGTTTATGAGTAACGCTTCACGTTTATTCAGTTCAGTCTGTATGGCTGGGAAAAGAAAAGGCCACAACAAAAAGATTATTGTCATTAGTACAGTTAACAGGATGATTATGCAATACTTCTGAGGAAAGGGTTGTTCTGCATTCCTGTTTCTTCTGGACTCTATCATTTTTGCTCTTGGCATGTAACAAGATTTTTGTCCAGTTCAAAGTTTTTAACTAATTTACAGTGCGTCAGGTGGATCCAGAAGGCATGCTCCGCAATTTTAACTGCAGTGGGTGTTGACAAAAGCACTTGATATGGACCATCCCACTTCGGAGATGCCCAGTTTTTCTTCTTAACTATCTTCAGCCAGATCCACGCTCCAGGGGGCACTGTCACTTCTGATAGTTTGATTCACTCTTTATCTGAAACAGAATTTAACTGCAACAAATGTTTAGAATTTAACAAATTACGCATATACTCTGCTAATGTACTGTCAGCTTCCTGGTCTGCGGGCATGAGAGATTTCCACTGAGGTATATAGTAAGCCCTTCCAAAGAGCTTTTCAAAAGGAGTCAATCCTTTTGCATTCGGAATAGTTCTCATGCTCAACAGTGCCAGGGGCAGACAGTACACCCAGTTTCTCTGCGTTTCTGCTGCTAATTTTCTTAGCTTACTCTTTAAAATTCCATTATGCTTCTCTACTAGCCCTGCTGATTGAGGGTGATACGCACAATGATTCTTTAGGGAAATACAAAAATGTTTACTTAACTGGTGTATGGTCTGATTTACGAAGTGCGTGCCGTTGTCACTGTAGATCCTTTCCGGAATGCCGAATTTAGGAATGATTTCTTTAACAAGAACTTTGGCCACAGTCATAGCGTCTGGATTTTTAGTCGGAAAGGCTTCCACCCATCTGGAAAACATATCTACAATGACAAGACAATACTTCTTATTTTCACATTTATTCAACTCTATGAAATCCATACAAATAGTATGAAATGGATACGATGGTGTAGGGAAACTCCCTTGCTTGGGCTTTAACTCCCCTTGTGCATGATGTTTATTACAGATGTGGCATAATGAACAAAAATTATTAGAGTAATTTGTAAATCCATACGTCGTGAACACTTGGTTCACCAGCTGTACCATCCCCCTGTTGAGACATGGCACTGCCCATGGCTCAACAAAGCTGCATATCTAAACAAATTAGACGGAAATATCGGTTTTCTTTCTTTAGAGATGTACAGCCCCTTTTCGGGAATTGCTCCTCGTTTTACCCATCTTTGTTTTTCAGCTTGCGTAGTAAGTGTCTGCATTGTCTTTAACATTTCTAAGTCTAAAATCTCAGAGGGTTGTAATTCCTCATTCAAAAGAAATACTTCTGAAGCTGCCTGCTTTGTAGCTGTATCAGATCTCGCATTACCTTTTGAAATCCTATCCTGTTGTTTGGTATGAGCTGTGCATTTACAAATAGCTACTTTCTGAGGTAACTGAATAGATACTAAAAGATCTAAAATAAACTGTGCATGATTGATTGGTTTGCCAGTAGATGTTATCATTCCCCGATTTTTCCACTGTTGCGCAAAAACATGTACAGTAGAAAAAGCATACTGGCTGTCAATAAAAATGTTCACACATTTACCCTTTGCTAAGGTACATGCCCGTGTCAAGGCAATCAATTCTGCTGCCTGTGCAGATAAACTATGTGGTAAAGATTTCGCTTCTATAATGTCAGTATCAGAAACTACTGCATATCCTACTAGGTTCTGTCCAGCAGGACCCCTTTTGCATGAGCCATTCACGTAGTATGTCACCTCGGCATCATCCAAGGGAACATCCGTAAGAACTTATCTTGGCAGTGTCTTTTGCTCAATCACCTGCAGGCAGCTGTGTGGTGTGCCATCTGCAGGGGTTGGGAGCAAGGTAGAAGGGTTCAAAGTCGTGCATCGTTCAATTGTCATATGAGGTTGGCTCAACAGTATAGTCATACAGGAAAGATGCCTAGCAGGGGAAAGATATGCTACCTTCTCTTGCAGTAAAATAATCGCGACTGCATGAGGCACTCTCAATATGAGAGGGTGGAACAACACTACTGAGGCCGAAGCCTGTACTGTCATTGCAGCTGCAACTACTGCTTGTACACAGTGAGGTAAAGACCGTGCCACTGGGTCTAGTTGTGATGAATAATAAGCAATAGGGCGTTGTTTGTCCCCATGCTGCTGTGTTAACACTGATGTCATATAACCTTGCTTACAATCTACAGTTTGGAAAAAACGTTTATGATAGTTTGGTAATCCCAAAACTAATGAGGACGCTATTAACTGTTTCAGTTTGCAGAAAGCAGATTCTGCTTCTGGTGTCCATTGTAGCAAATCCTGTGCTGCCATAGGCTTTTTATAAATCAGGTTAGTCAATGGCACAGATTCCAAAGCATAGTTTGGAATCCAACTCCGACAAAAATTAGTCGTACCCAGGAAGGACATCATTTCCTTCTTAGTAGTGGGTTTTGGTGCTTGCAAAATCGCTATTTTTCTGTCCTCGTCTAATGTCCTACCTTCCTTGGATATTACATATCCTAGGTATTTAACCTGCTTTTTCCAAAGCTGCAGTTTATTTTTGTTTACTTTATGTCCTTCAGTGGCTAAAAATTGTAATAACACTATGGTATCTTCTTTACAATCTTGCTGGGTGGAGGACGCCAGCAGGATATCATCAACATAAAACAAAATCTGACTACCTCTTGGTGGGGTAAATCCCGCCAAGTTGCTTGCCATTTCTTGTGAGAATATTGTTGGACTTTCACAATATCCCTGTGGCAGTCGCGTATATGTATACCTTTTCCCCTGAAATGTGAATGCAAACCAATGCTGACTGTCAGGGTGTATCGGTATCGAAAAGAATGCATTGCTGATATCTACCACAGAAAATATTTCTGTTGAGGTTTTAAATCATTCAACAGGGTGTGTGGGTCTGGCACCGTAGGTGCCCTTGGTATTACTGCGTCATTTACAGCTTGTAAATCTTGGACCATACGCCACTCTCCATTTGCTTTCTTAACAGGAAATAAGGGTGTGTTACATGGTGAATCAGGAGATTCCACCAGCATCCCTTCCTTAAGTAAAGCTGCTATAATAGGTTTGATTCCTACCTCTGCATCTTTTCTTAAGGGATTCTGTCTCTTTTGTGGTCTAAATGCTGACTTTGGCGTAATAGTAACTGGTCCCGCTGTATGAATAAGTCCTACATCTGATTTTCCTGTTGACCAGAGATTTTCTGGTATATTCTGTAAGGCATTCTCTTCCTCCTTCAATAGGAGTGCTAATCAGCTGTCCTTGCTAGACTGCAAGTGTACAGCTGGGTGGGTTTGAGTTATCCAGTTCAGCTTCTGCATTTGTATTCCCTGTTCTGACAGTTCTAACTCTGTCTGTTTTTCCCATCTCGTAACTTTTTCTCCTAAGTCTACCCATTTTACATTCTTGTTTTTAGTTAAGCTAACATGTGGTAATTGATTGGATTTATAGAGTGCAAAGAACTCCTGGGGCAATGAACAGCTGGCTGCATTGTTCACTTCTGTGTCCCAGTACAGATTACGTAATACCAATCTGTTTGCATGATTTCTAAACAATTCTTGCTCATATTCCTTATCAGGTCCTAGTGTATTACAATAATACAGAGTACAGTGCAACAAATGCTGTTTATCAATGCCAAGGGAGGGGAACTTGCTGACGGCTACGTTTATCAACTCTTTGGTCACTGCCCCTGGACCAGTCATAACCAAGTCCTGGCTGTACCAATAAAACATTTCACCCTCCGATTGCACTGCAAAGGTATCACTTTGGCGCTGTGCTTTCATACCCTGCATAGTCGGAACTACTGCTATACCAAATAGCTGCAAAAGGTCTCTGCCCAAGAGGTTTACTGGGCATTTTGCAGATATAACAATTTTACTTTTCTGGGTCAATCCTGAAACAGGATCAGTTATCACAATATTATGGGAGAGGGGCTCCCGATACAGCTGTCCATTAGCTGCTTTCACTAATATGTAATCAAGTGACTCTGAATTCTCTGGCAGTTTGGAGGGATGTACCAGGGTCCGTGATGCCCCTGAGTCACACAAGAATCTGACTTCCCTCCCTTCTACCAGGAGTGTAACTTCTGGTTTCGTGTCTGTTAAATAGAGCTCTAAGCTCAATAAAGCCAAATCCAGTATTTCATTTTCTTCACTATCCATGACATGTTATGTGATCCTATCTCGCCTACATTCTGACTGATGGGTTCGGAGCCGATCCCTCGGCTCCGACTCAGCACGCTTATGCCAAAGAGCGAAGTCTCTTATTGGCTGAGCTTACTATATCCCAGGATGCACCACTACCAATCCCCCACATCTCGTTTGCCGCTAACAAGCAAAGACGTGGTCTCGAGCTTGGCTGAGCTAAGTAGTGTTTTTTCACTAACTTTTCTGTCAGGATTTTCTTTAAAATTCAACAAAAAGCTGTTTTAACAGCTATCTAGTGGTTTTTGTGCTTGAATGAGTATTTTCCTTGGTAAAATATTGTGTAGTGACTGTGTTTTGACAGACTAGAGGTCCCATCGGAGTTGAAGGGCCTTCCCCCTGTCAGTTCGTTGTTGGCTAATTCCTGTTTTCTTTTAAGGTTATTGATTTTACTTCTTTTGGTGTTCTGTTAGCCCTTATTAAAAGGACAGGAAAGTAAAGAAGAGGAAGAGAGAACAAGAAAAATTCCATAGTGTTAGTCAGTGTGTTTCTTGTGTTCCTTCTTGGCTAGTTTTCTGTGTTTGGATTGCCATAATGTCACAGGCTCCTAGGCCTTCAGGATTTAAAAAGTGCACTAAGTGCAATTTTAAGATGTCGATCACAGACGACCACTCTCTCTGTGTATATTGTTTGGGCGCCAAACATTTGCAGGAGTCCTGCAGCGTGTGTCACGCGTTTTCCTCGAGGGTCCTCCAAGAGAGGAAAAATAAGCTTATTTTGAAAGGCCTTATCAAACCCTCTTTTGAAGAAGCTTTAGCATCCTCTCCTTCTCCTGCTAAAAAGAAAAGGGTGTCGGCTCTGACCAGTCCGTCGGACCCGACCGCCAAAAGACATAGGCAGGCTTCTCCTTCGGCTACACGGACTTCGGAGCCGAGGGTGGAACGGTCTGCCTCGATGCCTCCAGTCTCGACTCCTCTGGTCTCGGAGCCGACGGCTGGGGCATCGAGAGGTGGGTCACCTTCATCGGCTCCACTGATCTCAGAGCCGATGAAGGTTGTCCGCTCAGACACTTCCTCCTCGGCGCCGAAGTCCTCTTCGGCACCGATGGAAATTGGATTGGACACTCCCTCGGCACCGATAGTTATCGAGTCGCCTCGGAGCCTTAGTCCCGTGGAGCCATTGGAGAGACCTACTCGGACCCGTTCGGTCTCTTCCAGGTCATCAAGGATGTCAGATTCGGACATAGACAGGGTGCTCCAAAGACTGTTCCAGTCCCCAGTCTTTCAAAAATTTGTTTCGGCTCCGACCCAATTGGTTTCGGTGCCGATAGCCCACTCCATTGCCATTCCTCCTCCGACTGCTTCGGCTCCGTCGGAGCAGGTGTTGATGGAGCCAGTAGAGATCCTAGGGTCAGCTCCGACCCTTACTCCAACCCCGGCCTTCGGGTCTGAGTTTAGCACGCGAACTTCTTCGGCTGGACCCGGGGGTGACGTTTCGGGACCAATGCTGTCGGTTCCGAGCCTCCCTCTCGGTGCTTCGGCCAGGGACTTCCGTCTGCTATCATGGCTCGGGACCGGCACTCCCAGGATTCTGGGGTCCGGCTTTCAGAGCTATGAGGAGTGCCTTGGCCAAGTCTTCTTCGCCATCTCACGGCTTTACCGGCACCTTCCTGGGCATGGAGACTGGGGCTTTGGCAGTTCCCCTGTCTCTAGGCAGCGGAGCCCCGGGCCTGAGGTTACCCCACTGGGGGTTCCCCTCCTCCTGAGGGTTCTTCGGAGTTGTCTTCGGAGGAGCCCCCAAGGAAGAGATTGTGCAAGAGGAAGCACGTGGACTCCCCCGAGTCTTTTACATCGGACACTGATCTTGATGATGCGGAGGTGTCCCCAAAGTCGTCCTCGGATGATGTCTCATTTGCAGACATTCTAGAGATCCTTAAGCAACGAGGTGACTGGATTTCCAAACCCCCCTCCGCTGATGAGTCAGTGCTTCTCAAGGCCTTTGGGGCTCAGCCCTCCGCCTCCTGGGTGTCTCCGCCCTTCGACGAGCTCCTGGATTTGGTTTGTCGGAGGGCGTGGGAACATCCAGATACTGTGGAACCAGTGCCTTCTCGCCCTAACAAATTTTTGTCTGCCCCACCCGAGAAGGAGTTCTTGACGAAAGGAGTGGCTGTAGATGCCATGGTGGTGGCATCTGCTACACAGCAGGACGTGGCAGAGGCTTCAACGTCCGTCCATCCTCCTAATAAGGAGTCTAGGAGCATGGACTGCACGGAAGTGCACCCTGACTTCAGCGGCCTTTACTCTAAGGTCCCTGAATTATTTGGCACATTTCACCAGACTACAGAGGGATCTGGTTAAGGAGCTGTCAGACTCCCTCTCAGGTAACCTACCTGAGCAGCTAGCCCAGTCGGTTAGCTCTCAGTTGGCTATCCTTACCTCGATTTCTAACTCGTCCATGAGGCTCATTTCATATGCGGCCGAAGGGGTGGGCAGAGCGGCAGGCACAGGCGTGGCTCTACGGAGACAAGCCTGGCTCCGTTTGTGTCATTTTGCGGAGGCCTTCAAGTCTTCCTTCGCCGACGCTCCCTTTGATGGGTCCTCTTTGTTTGGACCCAAGGTAAAAGACACTCTTACCCGCTGTGAGCAAGAGGGAAAAACTTTATCTGCCGTAGGAGCACGTTATTCCACTCCCTTTTGGCCTTATCCCAAGGCTAAAAGAGGAGGGAAGATGTGGTTCCGCAAATCACAGAAGTTCTTTCCTCAACAGCAGGAAGATTCCCCTTCCAGAGGCAGAGGACGGGGAAATTTTTCTGGGAGACACCGTCCCAGAGGCGGCAGAGGGCCCCGCAACACTGAAGACCGCAAGTCCTTTCATGGCTCTTCAGCCTCCCACACTTCATGAGGGATTGCCCAGCTGTGCTGCTCCGGAGCCAGTCGGGTGCCGTTTTGCCAAGCACCTAAAAGCCTGGGAGTCTATTACTCAGGACAGATGGGTGCTGTGGATTATTGCCGGAGGCTACACCATTCCCTTCACACACTCACCCTCGCCGTCCAAAAAAATCCCGGACCCACCACCCAGTCAAAGGGAAATTGCAGCCGCAGAAACTTCAAAGCTGCTAGAAAAAGGAGTCGTCCAACCGGTCCCCACAGACCAGATCGGATCTGGAAATTACTCAAGGTTCTTTTTAGTGCCAAAAAAGACAGGGGACCTGAGACCCATATTGGATCTCAGCAAACTAAACCAGTCCATCATGAAGTCCAAATTCCGAATGGTCACCTTACAATCCACTCTCCCTTTGTTGGAGAAGGATGTTTGGATGTGCTCCATAGATCTCAAGGACGCCTATTATCACATACCGATACATCAGGCGTCCAGGAGGTATCTGCGCTTCAGCCTGGGAGACAGTCATTTCCAATTTTGTGCACTGCCCTTTGGTCTCACCACAGCCCCCAGGGTGTTCACCAAGTGTTTGGCAGTAGTGACTGCTCACCTGAGGAGTCTCGGATTCCAAGTGTTTCCCTATCTGGACGACCGGCTCCTGACTGCCACCACCAGGCATCTACTACTAGACAACCTACAAGCCACCATCTCCCTGGGTGCTTCCCTGGGAATTACATTCAATTGGTCAAAGTCTGTCTTGCTGCCCTCTCAGCGCATAAGATTCATAGGAGCAGAGATAGACTCAAAATTGATGCGCATCTTCCTTCCTACCGAAAGGATTCAAACATTACAAGGTCAAGTCCGAGCCCTGCTTCCAAAATCCAAAGCCCCAGCCAGGTTGGTCCTGCAACTTTTAGGTTCAATGTCTGCCACGGTTCTCCTAGTTCCGCTGGCAAGATTGCACATGAGGATTCTTCAGTGGCTGTTATCGACACAATGGTCTTTTCAGGATCTCCCCCTCAATCATCTCATACTGATTACAGAAACGTGCAAACGGGACCTCCGCTGGTGGCTTCAGCCATCCAATCTGAATCAGGGAAGACCTTTTGTTATACCCCCTCCGGTGGCCACCTTGACAACGGAGGCCTCCCAGACGGGGTGGGGGGGGGCATTGTCTGGGCAGGTCAGTTCAGGGTTCTTGGCTTCCGGACGAAACTTTTCTCCATATCAATGTATTGGAAATGAGGGCTGTACTTCTGTCCCTACAAGCCCTCCACAAGTTTCTCCCTCAAGGCATTATCGCTATCCACACAGACAACATGTCGGTGGTCTGGTATCTAAACAAACAAGGAGGGACCAGATCTTACCCCCTTTGCAGAGAGGCCATGAGGGTGTGGGAATGGGCAGTAGCTACCAACCGCTTCCTGGTAGCGACCCACATTCCAGGAAAATACACTATATTGGCAGACAGATTAAGCAGGACGATTCTCTCTCCTCACGAGTGGTCCCTGAACGAAACAGTAGCAGCTCAGGTTTTCAAAAGATGGGGGAACCCGTGCTGCAACCTGTTTGCAACACCACAAAACACAAAGTGCAAAAGGTTTTTTTCCTTGACTCCGCGTCAGGGGGAGGCAGCTACGGATGCTCTAGTCCAACCTTGGCCAACAGGACTACTTTATGCTTTTCCTCCGGTTCCACTTCTCCCCAAAGTCATCCAGAAAGCTTCCCAATTGGGGTCCACAATGATTCTAATTGCTCCGTACTGGCCTCGTCAGGTATGGTTCCCCTACCTAAAGAAATATGCTCTGGACGGTCCTTGGTTTTTGGATCTAACTCCGGACCTGCTGATTCATCAGTCGGGACGACAGCATCAGTCCCTTCACACTTTGAAATTAACAGCTTGGCTCCTCCACTTCCGACCTTAGTCAGAAATCACACCTTAGACCCAGAAGTTATTCACATTTTATCTTCAGCCCACAAACCCACCACTAAGAAATTGTACCTCAGTAAGTGGAAGAGGTTTGCTATCTGGGCTCAACTCAGAGGCTTAGACCCTATTACTGCCCCAATACCAGAGGTCTTGAAATTTTTAACATCCTTGTTTAATCAAGGATCTTCAGTCTCTACTATTAAAGTCCAGCTAGCAGCTATCTCCAAATTTCACGAATCCATAGACCCACCGTTGATGAGCAGCAGATTATGTAAAACTTTCATGAAAGGTGCTGTGCTTTTAAGACCCCCAGTTTTTCATCCTGCGCCTCCGTGGGATCTTGATTTGGTACTTCGTGCCTTAACATCTTCCCCTTTTGAACCGGCTGCTACATGTGAGTTGAAATATCTGTCTTGGAAAACTGCCTTCTTAGTTGCAATTACCTCTGCAAGAAGAGTTTCAGAACTTCAAGCCCTATCTATCAAACCACCGTACTTGATTTTTCACAAGGATAGAGTATCACTTAGGCCTAATCCATCTTTTGTTCCAAAAGTTTGTTCTAGGCTCTGTCTCCAACAATCTCTAGAGCTACCAGTTTTCTTTCCAAAATTTTCAACTGAAGCGGAATACACCTTGCATAGATTGGATGTTCACAGGCAATTGCGCTTCTATCTAGACAGGACTCAACAAATTCAAAAAGCAGACCAATTGTTTGTGTCCTTTTCAGATAATAAATTGGGTAAAACCATCACTAAAGCTACTATTTCCAAATGGATTAGAGATTGCATAACTCAGGCTTATTCCTCTTCAAATAAGCAACTTACAACATCTATCAAAGCTCACTCTACCAGAGCTATGGCTACCTCTATTGCGTTTCATTCCAAGCTCGCTATTTCTGAGATTTGTGCTGCTACTTGGTCCAACCCGCACACTTTCATTTCCCACTATAAATTGGATGTGGCATCTAAAGGGCGAGCATCATTTGGTTCCACGGTACTCAGGAGTGTTTTCCAGTGAGCCACCCAGGATTCAGGTGCTAGGACGCTGTCCCATCAGTCAGAATGTAGGCGAGATAGGATCACATAACATCTTTTAGTTATGTACTCACCATAACTTCAGATGTTTGGGATCCATCTCACCTACATTCCTAATACCCACCCTCCTTCCCCCTGCCTTGGAGATCAGAAGAGATTGAACGGTTTTGGGTTCTACTGTTTTTATCTTGTTTCATCTGACGATGTTATATAAGCAGTGCGTGCATGTGTGCATGTATGCGGACAAACTAGATCTGGGGGATTGGTAGTGGTGCATCCTGGGATATAGTAAGCTCAGCCAATAAGAGACTTCGCTCTTTGGCATAAGCGTGCCGAGTCGGAGCCGAGGGATCGGCTCCGAACCCATCAGTTAGAATGTAGGCGAGATGGATCCCAAACATCTGAAGTTATGGTGAGTACATAACTAAAAGTTCTTGCACTTCCTCTATTTCTTCTGTCACATTCTCTACTCCTTCTATCACATACTCATTTGTCCTTTCTCTGCTATCCCCTTCTAGTGATTCCTGACTATCATATAGTCAGTCTTCACCCTCCTTATCTTCCGTGGTTGCCTTCTTGTTTTTCTTGCAATCCCTTGCCAAGTGTCCTTTCTTAACGCATTTAAAACATTTACCCATTTTCTTTCGCCCTTCAAAGTCCTCTGATCGTTGATCAGATTGTTTGTTTCCTTGGGCATTTCTCTTGCCCTTTTTTCCGGACTGTACTGCATATACTTCTGCTCCATCTTCTACAGAAAATACTTGGGCTTTCTTTTTCTTTTTGCTACTAAAATGCCTTTTGGCATGCCTAGCATATTCAAGCAATGACTGTAACCTGCTTGTACGATGATCTACCATGTGTTTTGTAATAAAGCTGCTTATAAGTGCAATACTGCCTTTCAAAAATGCATTCTTTAGCTGCTGCTCGTATGGGGTATCGTGTGTCTGATCTTCAGGAACCTGCATTCCACAATGGTTATTAAAACATTCTAATAGTCTGGCATAATACCGGTCAATAGCTTCACCTTCCTGTTGGATGCATTGATTAATGCAAGTCCAGTCTGCCCTAGGTTTCCATTTCTCAGAGATTCGGTCTGTAAGACCTTTCACTCTGTTGTCTAACTCTGCGCTGCTATGTGGGAGGGGCCTGAGCGCAATATCACGGGGATTCCAGTCGCCACTAATCATGTGCCAATCTGGTCCCACAATTTGTCTGACTACTTTTTCTACCTCTTCTCCATTTAAATTATAACTCAGCCTCATTCCTTGCAAATCTTCTAAGAACTTTCTAAAATTAACTTTTGGATGGGGAATTCCCTCAGTGGCTTTCTGGATATCTTCCGGAGTCCAGAGTCTATACACTGACCTTCTTGCCCTGCCTAAGGATTAGGCACTTCTATAAGTGGGCATATTTCTTCTTCACTCATAAATCGTGAATTTCTACCCATTTGATATAACTCAATGTCCCCTTTTGAGTTTCCTGCCCGTGTTCGAGACCTGGTCTCGACGGGATCTCTAATAAACGGTTTCGCTTTTGTAGTGTCTCTACTTACAGTGACAGCAGAATATCGCAGGAGTGGACTAACTTGTTCACTTGCCTCATATTCTAGTAAGGGAGGCGGAGGAGCCAAAGTTATTGTCCTCTTTATCTAAAAACATTGCTTTTGAGTTATTATTCTTTTGTTCCTTTACTTCCTCAATCCACCTGTGTGCCTGAGGAATTCCTAATTGACGTTGCTTTTTTACCCGACCTTTAGAATCGGTTTTAAGCTGTCTGACAAGTTTGACAAGTGAGGATTTTTCTAATTTACCATCAAATTCATACTTATTAACCCATTTTGAGTAGTATTTAATATTATCAGCACGCTGTGACTGCATGTATTTCGCGTCTTCGGTTAACGGCGGATTTTGGGACCTTTTTGTACAATTATTACCCATTTTGTTCTACCCTTTTAATCATTACGTAACACCTTATTTTTAACATGGTACCACGGATGATTTTTATAGTCTCTTCAGAATGACTGCCTACCTGCTCTGTTTCCCTGATCTATAACAAGACAGTAATCTTTCTGTCCCTGACTTATAAATAAAGTCTCAACAGAACAAATACAAATCTAGTCCATGATCTAAAACAGAAAAAAGAAGGTGGATTCACCTTACCTGAGCCTTCGTGATCGATCACCTGATTCGAGTAAACCCGTCCTTCTGTCGCAGATCAGAAATTGGCTGGCCTCTTTTGTACGACAATTCAGTCGGAGGACTTTTCAAATAAGAAGAACCAATGTGGTTTCTTCCCCGTACGGTTTCAAGCCACCTGGCCTGTCTGATTCGAGGAGAAGTGAAGGTTTCCGGTCTGAAGGACCAATCTGTCAAAGGAAAAAACTTCAAAGACCAATACACGTAAGGTTCAGTTAAGGCACTTTAATTTACTTGCAGCAAGGAGACAAAAACATGCAAATACAAGGATTTGTCTAAATACTAACAGGAAGTATGTTCATTCTTATACTGTTTTACAAGACATAGCCTTCTAAGCTGACGTAATCAAACACAACTTTTAGCATTGTTCTACAGCAGATGTTACTTCAGATTTTCTGCTGACATGACTAGATTTGTGAGAAACTTTTCAGAAAAACAACCTGGCCTTGGTGACTATTAATCTGTTTACAAGCGTCTATTGTACAGTGTTACATTTCAAGGTACTCTTCTAATACAGATACAAGCAAATGCTGATTGCAGTTCATATTTTCAAGCAGGCTTTATACTAATTATCTATAACTTCTACAGCTGTATATTTTCTCATGGCACAGCGGAACTTCTTGTCTAAGTTTCATATAAGTAGTATTGTTCTATTCATTATTTTCTTAACGCAAGCAGAAATCACCTGCTTCTCAGTAAATTTCCAAGGCACACGCAAGATTTTAGCTAAGAGTACAAGGTCAGAAGGCAACTGCAGTTTGTACAGATTTATGCAGTATGAAATAGAATAAATGTGTTAACCCTTTTCAAGCTCTAAATGCGCTACACATATTGCTAATACACACATTAATACATATTTTTCTAACAGCTGCATAGGGCATCTGTTTGAGGCCAGTAATCCTCTTGGTGAAGTACTTCTGTGGTCTTTCCAGCTGTTGCAGGTGCCTTGTAAGGTACATCCCAAATGGGGCATTGTACACTATGATGGGTCTGATGAGTGATGAGTAGAGGGGCACAATAACCTCTTTTGTTCTAGATGCGAACCCTTTTGTGATTATGTGGGCCACATAGAAGGATTTTCTAACCACTTTGGCAATATGATTATCGAAGGAGAGATTACTATCTACTTGGGTCCCCAGATCCCTTATTACATTTTATGTATTTAAGGGACTACCACGTATGTGGTAGTTCACAGGAACTTTGTTTTTTCCAAAAGGGATGACCATGCACTTTTTGGCATTTAGCTTGAGGCCATGATCTTGACACCAGGTATCTGTCTCAGTGAGACCTTTCTTGAGGATGTTGGTATCAGCCAGAGAGTCAGTTATGGCCCCCAGTTTGCAGTCGTCTACAAACTTGGTCAGCCATTGTCCTTCTGTGCTTGCCTGTACCTCTGAGAAGTATATACCGAACAGGAGGGGTCCCAGGACTGAGCCCTAGGGGATGCCACTTGTAACCGGTTTAGAGTCGGACCTAGAGCCTGCAACTCTCACTGTGTGGGTTCTATCCATGAGCCAATTTGGAACCCATCTCATGACGTAGGGGTTTATGTTCAGGCTGGTGAGCTTGTCTATAATACCAGAATGGGGAATGGTGTTGAAAGCCTTTGCAAGGTCTAGGTAGGCTGTGTGGACCTCCTTTCCCTCATCTAAAGCCTTGGTAACTGTCTCAAAGAAGTCCACCAGATTTAGGAGGCATGATCTGCCCTTAACAAAGTCAAACTGGGTAGGGTCCAATGTTTGGAGGTTCCCAATGTCTCTGTTAATGAGTTTCATGAGTTAATGAGTTTCATGATGATGCACTCCATAGCCTTGCAGACCAGGCTAGTCAAGCTTATAGGGCGATAGTTCCCAAGGTCCGTTGTGGCTCCACCATTGTGGAGCAGGATAACTGTTGCTGTGCACCACTCTGTGGGTATGTAGCCTCTAGAGAGGCTGAGTTTGAACATTGTGTTTAGGTGAGGGGTTAGTTCATTTTGGAGCTCGTGTAAGACACAGCCTGGAACACCGTCCAGTCCCAATGAAGCTGTGTTTTTGTCTTTGGATAGGGCTATTTTAACCTGTGTCAGTGATTGCTGGGGCTCTACATTCTTCTGGTATGGTTATGGGCCCTTTAGGAGGTAAGAGGGGGATGAAGTTTGCACTAAACCTGTCTGCCAGAATGTTGGCAATATCAGTCTGATCAGTGTATTTTGTGCCATTCTGCACTAAATCAGAGCAGATCTGAGAGTTTCCACTTAGGTTCTTGACATAGCTAAAGAACGTTTTGTGGTTGTCTTTGGAGTCCTTGGCAATTTTTCTTTCAAAGCTAGCCTAGGATAATTTTATGAGGGATCATAGTTTCTTGCTGATACTGATCAGGGATGTCTTTCCTTCTTGGGATTTTACTCTTTTCTGTACTAGTTTCCTCCTTCTATTGTATAGCTTATTTATGGCAGGGGTCCACCAGACTGGTTTCCTTTTCTTGGAGAAGTGAGTCTTGGTTTTGCTTTGGATAGCATGATCCATGCATTCTTGCGGGTGCTCATAGAGTGCCTTTGTAAGGGATTCAGCAGCTTGGACAGCGTTGTCCTTTAGCATGGGGCTGTGAACCTTTCCACCTCGCTCTTAAGTAACGTGAAGTTTGCTTTTGAAAAGTTTTTCACGGTGGTTTCCTTGATTGGGGGTGGGGGAGAATGTGGATATCCAGAGTGATTAGTCTATGGTCTGATCTAACCAGCGAGGGGTTAACCTCCGGTGTAGAACACCGGTCATCCATGTTGGTGATGACCAGGTCCAATATGTTATTACCTCTGGTGGGGGTGTTGACCAGTTGATCCAGGGCGTTCAAGATTATAAATTCTAGGAAGCGTTGGGCAAGGGAGTTAGTACTTGAGTAGCTCTTCCAGTTAATGTTTGGGTAATTAAAATCACCCAATATAAGGGCATTTGGTAGGACCTTCATATTTTCCAGTGTCTCCAGAAATGCGGAATGGGGGTCCTGGGTCATGGTGGGTGATCTGTAGCAAGCTACAATTTGAATTGCAATTTTGCCTGTTGTTAGTTGCACATGGATGATCTCTGAGGAATTGTGCTGTGCCACTAACCTGGAGGTGTGGATATCCTTGATGAATATGAATACACCCCTGCCTTTTGTGTTTCAGTCTGGGTTCTGTGGCCGAGAAGTATGGTATGAGTTATAGCATGGTAGTGCTAGGGTGCTCTCTGGAGCCTTATACCAGGTTTCTGTTACTGCACAGATATTGATGTTCTCCATACTGAGGAGTTCCTCGAGTGCATGCATTTTGAGGTTTAGACTTCTGGCGTTGAGTAGCATTACCCTCAGTTTTTGGTTACTTGTGCTATTTATGGTGGTGGGTTTGTCTTTTGAGCCTTGCCTAAAAAAGGCACTATGGGGGCAGCAAAAGCATTGGCCAGTATTTAAAAGCCTAAGGGTGACAGATGCAAGCCATCTCTTGTGAAGCAATGTGGCTTGTCGAGCATATCATCTCAGGTGGACAGATACTGGATCCCCTTTGAGTGACACCAGAAACTTAGCCAATTGTTAAAATTGATCATTTTTTTCTTTATACTGTGGCATCATTCTTGGTGAGGGCAGGATGCTACTCAGGGTCAGGGTCATACCAGCCTGGGCTATGTGATCAGAGAGCTCTTCCATGTTTTTTCATGTAGTCAAGGGAGGTACGTCTCAGGTCATTTACATCAACATGGACAATGACAGTCATATTTGTACTTCTTCTGGAGTGACCTGAGTGCTTGTGTTATGTGGCGGATCCTGGCACCTGACAGGCAGCTAACTGTAACCTTCTCCTTGTCCAGCTTAGTTAGTGGGACATCAGTATGCTTGACTATAGAGTCTCCTATTACTAGTGTGTTGGGTATGTTATTTTGCCTTAAGGGCTGTGATTGTGTGGCACACTGATTATGTGAAGTATGTGTTTCATGGTTTGTGATGGGGTGTGGAGGTTGCTTGGGTGCCTGCTTTGGAGGTCTATGTTGCTTTTGCAGATTTTTATTTAGAGCCTGAGTATGTTTTCGTGTATTTATGTGTGTTATTTGCCGGTGTTGGTTTAGTAGGTCTATGTGAGATTGGTGGTGTGTTGCAAGTATTTCCTTCTCCTCTTGACCATCAGTTCTAGTCTTGGATTGAGAGAGCTTTGCCTCCAGTTTGGCTGTATAATTGCATCTCTCGCATATATTAGTGTTTGGTGGTAGGAGGAGAGGGTTGTCTGTATACATGAGGCAGTTGCAACATTGCCTCAAAATGCTCAGATTCACCAGTTGGACTGGAGAGTACACCTGAAACTGCCCTTTGGACATGTCTGAATAGGTAAAGTGAGCTGTTTTACTGATTGGCTGGTAGGAGCGAATAGAGACCCTTGTCCTTCTGGACAGTATAGAGGGTCTAGTACTAGGGTTAATTAGTGCTTGCTATGAGTTTTGAGCAAGTGCTGGGCTGTGAAATGAATGGTTTGAGTGCTTAAGTTGAAAGTTTGTCTGGTTCCAAGGGTAAAATTGAAGAGCAGACTTTGTGGAGCCGGGAATAGTTTAACCCTAGCTAACCGGCGCTGCCCGGTGCGCAAAACAGCGCAAATGCAGTTTTTATAGCAGGGACATGAAAGAGATAGAAATTAGCCCAAAAATGGCCAGTAAACTACTAACTTCTGGGTTACAGCAAATAAGGCAAACAAATTACAGAAAGAAACAAATCAAATAAGCAGGCAAAATAAGCCTGTAACCAGAAATTCCTAGCTCAGAAGGGCAGAATCTAGCCTCTCCTCCCACAAGAGTGCAGACCACAAACCTTCTTAATGTAAAATAACTGGCCTGAAGCCCAAGTGCTTAAACCAGAACTAATGCGGTTTTAGAATAACAGACACTGAGCCTTCAATCAGCAATTCCCAACTTAGAAGGATGTAAGCTACCTGTCCTGCCACAACAATGTAGTCCACAAACCTTCTTAATGTAAAACAACCGGTATGAAGCCCAAGTGCTTAAACCAAAAGGTTTAGAATAACAGTTACAATTTAATCAGGCTACTACCAAGCAGTAATAACTGCAGCAGAATAATACAATCGAGTACTTTTAAGAAGAAGCACAAGCAAAATAAGGTAATAAAGTGGTAAGAAACACAAATACAGTAAAAGCAGATGAATAAAGTGTAATTTGTTTAACAATAGAAAATGAGCAAACTGATTTAAGCAAATTACCCAGGTAACCAGTACAAAAACTCAAAAACTGAGTCCTGTTTCAGCAGTCTTCAGTCTGACAAGTTCTAACCGCACACTTCTGCCACTAGGGTGCAGGGGAACCTTCTCCAAAAAAAGATGGCCTGGATTAGTGCTCAAGTTATACAAACAAAGCTAGATTCGGCAGGCCTGAATCTAGTCTATGCTACAGCAGACAAGGCGCACTAATATCAGAAAAACAGTTCAAATAAGCAGGCACAGTTAGCCTTTAACCAGAAATTCCCAGCTCAGAAGGGCAGAATCTAGCCTCTCCTCCCATAAGAGTGCAGACCACAAACCTTCTTAATGTAAAATAACTGGCCTGGAGCCCAAGTGCTTAAACCAGAACTAATACACTTTTAAAATAAAAGACACTGAGCCTTCAATCAGCAATTCCCAACTTAGAAGGCTGTAGGCTACCTGTCCTGCCACAACATTGCAGACCACAAACCTTAATGTAAAACAACTGGTCTAAAGCCCAAGTGCTTTAACCAAAAGACTTAGAATAACAGTTACAATTTAATCAAACTACTACCAAGCAGTAATAAATGCAGCAGAATAAACACAACTGAGTATTTTTAAGAAGAGGCAAAAGTAAATAAGGTAATAAAGTAGGAAGTAACACAAATACAGTAAAAGCAGATAAAATGAATTTTTTTTTATAACAATAGAAAACAAGCAAACTGATTTAAACAAATTACCCAATTAACCAGTAAAAAACCTCAGAACTGAGCCTTGTTCCAGCAGTCTTCAATCAGACAATTTCAGGGCCTAAGTGGGTATGCCTACTCAAATGTTCACTCTGTATTAGGCAGGATGAGCTAATGAGACTAGACTAGGATAGAGCTGGGATAGGGCTGAACAGATGGGAATTGTAGGAGTGTCTGAAATCAAAATATGATCTCACTGTACTCGGTTGAGTGAGCAAATGAGATGGGCCCAGGAGGAGTGTGCAAACACACATTTACAGGAGGGGCGGTCAATTCCAAAGCCACCAAGATGAATACCACAACAAGAACAGCGAGAGAGGGTGGGTGGGGACCACTAACTGCAGACAGAGAGAGAGAGAGCTCACAATTTTCAGTGAACAAATAAGTAAGCACAATATTCAATGAAACAATAAGACAGAAAAAATAAAATGCAGTACTTTCTTATAACACTGCAAGTTTGTACTTATCTCAGCTTGTAATAAAGTTGATGTAGGTATGTAAAAGCTAACCAAACAGCTCAAGTATGCAACTATTCTGCAGAAATAATTTCAGAGATAAGGGACTAAGTCTTTAAAGCACAGAGAAACCCTCTAGGCTAAGACTTCCACACCAATCATCAATGAAGAGAGAAGAATAAACAAAGTTTCGAAGCTATTTAACAAACAGGCAGCAGGCAGTGCAGTGGAAGCATGAACTCTCTCCTCTTCTACCAGTTACACTAGGCATCCCTCAAGGCTCCATCCTTGGTTCTTTACTCTTTTCTGTCTTTACTAACAACCTCCACTCCTCCTCACTACATGCTTCAGTCATCCAGTACGCTGATGGCTCAACACTAATCTGTTCCTCTCCCTCTCTCCAAGAACTCCAACTAATAACACAGGCTTCTTTCCTCTCTGTAGAAGAATGACTTACTGACTCTCAACTAATACTAAACCCTAATAAAACCAGACTTCTAATATTTCCACCAACTAACCTTAATACTCATTTACTCACATTCACTATCACATCTCACAACAATACCAATATCTCTCGTATTACCCACACCAAACTCCTCAGCATCGAAATAGACAGCAACATAAGATTTGATAATCACATTACACTCACCATTAAAAAAGTACATAAAAAACTAGGCAGGCTATATAGAAATAGACAATTCCTCACAAATAGCACCAAAGGAAAAATTGCACAACCACACCTTCTGTCCACTCTCTTATATGCCTCTCCAATCCTTATCAGTCTTAGAAAATCTGATATTGCTAAACTTGAAACCTGCTACTACAAAAATTGCAAAATTCGCCTCAAATAACCCTAATCTCACACACCACTGCTCAGTTCTGAAAAGAGGTAATTGGCTCAAAGCCCCCCCATCCTCTCCTCTCCTCTACAATCAGCTCATATTACCCCACACAATACTTTACCACCCAGACAAAATCCTTGCATTACAAAACCTAGTACATCCCTAGTCTAGTAGTAGTAGAGTCCTACGCTCCAGTAATAAACTTCTACTTCAAGTCATTAAACCTTACAACTCTGCTGGATCTTCACTTTGCTCTAATTTCATAGCCATAAAGTGGAACACTTTGCCCACTAACTTAACTGCTATCTCCTCCTTAACCCTATTTAAACAATATCTTGCTTACAAGCCAACTGGATATGTAACTGTAACTCTCCAGGCTAGACCTCAGGTCAAAGAGGATTCCTCTCTCACCTTGTTATTAGGCTTTTATCCTACTTTCTGCCTGAAACTCTTTTCTCTTCTTTCTACTATTCGTTCTTTTCCTATGCCTAAACCCTAGAATATTCTCTGTAGCTCTTCTAATTCACCTTTCCCACCTGTCATCTAACCTATCTACTTAAAGTGTGTCATCCTTTTAACAATAAGGTTTATCCTAAACTATCCTACTAGCTTTACATTTAAAGCTTCAGCCTTCTAACTGAATAGCTTCTCTGGTTACAAATGTTATCAGGTACTGACTGCCATATATATTACATATGAAAGTGTTCTGCTCTGCATCTTGGAATTGTTGTAAAAAAAATGTTATTTCTGTAACTGTGAAATTGTAATCGATAATACTTATGTATGTGCTTTCTTATATGTGGAGTGTTTCTCCCTGGGCCTCTGCTGAAAAAAGACGTGTCCAGTCAGACTTTCCCCGTAACCAAATATAAAATAAAATAAATAAAATAAGATATTGTATAGGATTCTGGATTGGTACCTTTCCTTTTCCATGAATTCATGTCTGTACTGCCAACTAATTATAAATGTTGGATAGCCAAATTTGCTGATGATGCTAAAAACACTAGGCATGGTGAATTCTGTATCAGGTTTTCATACAGTGATATGTTGATGAACTCTTGCATGAGCAATGTTAAATAACATATATTGAAATTGCTTCAACATCTTTTTAAGATTTTAGTCTACACATTATAAAGACAGTAGCTTTAAACTTGACAACCAGCTTTTTCCCCCTTACAAAAGGATCACACTTGCTTTAGTTACCTTTTTCAGCATGCAGTTAATTTACATTGCACAAACCTTTGCCAGCAGAATTTCATTCCTAGTCACAATCTTTTCTAAACTTCTTTAATTTATTCCTATAGTTATCATGCAATATTTTATATGATCCACTAATAATTCTTTTTTAATGGCAGCTTCTGTTCTAGATTCCTCTAAAAACTCTACCAGTGCTGGTCTTTTGTTTAGGGCCCGCTTACTGGTTCACTCTTAAAGAGGAGTATTGCTTTTCCTGTTGTTAACCAGATTGGTGTCTGTTTGGTATGTGCATGCTGAGGGTTAAATCTTTGTGTAAAGATGTTAATACGTTTAGCCAGAAGTTCGGTACTGCACATGGGCCTGGGGGGTTTCTAGTTAGGTGCTTTTCTTAATTTTGTTTCAGTTTCCCTAGTTGTTACTTCATCTCATTTCGTATCCTATGCATTTGAACTCCTTGCTGGTTTGTTTCATTTTTCTCTCCGTTCAGCATCTTTGTTATATTCAGCAGGGTCTTAATAAACATTAATCTAAAATGTGTCTATTTCTTCCATTTTTGGTGGTGTTTTCATTCCTTTTGCTTTTTTTCTCAGTTCTCTATAAAAAGTTTTTGGGTCATCATGAATTGCTTATTTTGTGCTTTTCCTTTATATTTATTTGCATATATTGCAAGTTTTTTTTGCCTGTGCTGATATCTTTAGTTTATTATTTGCAATAGTACATGATAGATCCTGGTCTATTCTGATACTCTGCATAGCTTTGACTACGCCTGTTTTTCTAAGTATTTTTGTTGATCTGTTCCCAATCTGTATTCTTCTAACAGTGTCACTTCTTGTCTTAATTGCTTTACTGTTTTTCTATTTGATGCTTCCATGATGGCATTTTATTTCTTCCCTTCCTTTCCCTTAGTGCGATATGTTCTTTGTGGTAAGACTTTATTCGTTATAAAGTTAGTTGAAGAGTAATATATCCTATTTATTTCTGTTATATCATATGAATTTATGTTAATAGTCTTGATTACCGTGTCCATCTGTTTTATCAGACTTCTAACATTTTGGATCGTATTTACTTTTTGTAATCTATTTCTTTTGTCGATCTTAATATGTCTGTCTATCTCTATTAAATCAAGCAACTCTTCTGTTAGATCACTTTCTTCTAAACTGAAAGCACATTATTTGTTCTCTGTTTCTTGCAGGGATTCTACAAGTTCCAGAATATCTTCCACTGACATAGCCTCTTCAGCTGCATCATGCATCGTCTGCTGTTCCTTCATACGAGAACTCATTGGCTCATCATTCCACAACATTGCCCTGTCAGAATTGCCACTGTTTCCTCCTTCTCCTTCCCTTGCTGAGCAACTCCAGCTGAAGAATCAAGAGCATCACAGGTTCATAGGTGTGTACTAGGCTAATGGCCCTGGAGCCTTTACAAGCCTAGCCCATAGACGTGCCCTGGCATCGTGCCACCCAATGTTAGTTCCCAGTGCCTCTATCAAGTAGAGCCACTGGAGTGATCCTCAGGGTGAACTTTCTATTACCCATCCTCTCATCAAGATTTCTCTTGAAGAGGGACAGCGAGGTGCTCTGCTTGACATCTTTGGGAAGTCTATTCCATAACATGGGCAGTCTCTGGGTGAGGAAGCTGTCCCTCCAGCATGTTCTGTTGATTGTGGTAATGAGGTTGAGGTCTCTGGAGCGTGAGGTGTGGAGGGATTGGGATTTGTTTAGATGTAGCATTTCTAACAGACCTGGGTTAGACATGGCTTTGAAAGTCAAGCCGAGAGAATAAGATACAGAATTAGAATGTATGAACAGATGGGAGTAATCTATTACAATAAGTAATATATTACTGAAATATATTACAATTTCTAGTAACTTGTAATATAACTAGTTACTTTTTCAAAATAGTAACTAGTAATAGTAATATATTACTTTTTTTAGTAACTTAAATGCAAGTTACTTTTGAGTTACTTTTGCTTAAACCAGTGGTTCTCATCATGGGTGATATAGCCTCCTAAAGAGGGATGTAAAACTTCCAGCGTCCCTATATAATATGAATAGTAATCAGATGTTAGGAGGTAATAGACACTTTGAAGTGGCAATTTGGATAAAAAATTACAACATAATGTTGGCACAACTCATTGCACATAGCATTCATAATAGATCATTAGAATTAGTCTGGAGCAAAATTTACTTCATTTTTTTTTAGCACTGCAAGGAGGTGAAAGCTAATGGTGACCAGACTCCAGCCGTGCCCTGGTACTGTGGGACTCTCACCAACTAAAACATCCGCTAACACTGGACAATTCTAGCCTGCCAGAGATCATATCCTTACCTTGCAGTATAATAAATGGCATTGGTTCTTCATACCACCATAAGAAGGAATCAAACTCATCACTTTAGCACCCGATGCTCCAACCCACTGCACCAAGCAGGACGATTCAAGTGGATCTGTGATCAACCAACTTTTGTCCTGACAATATTTTATGTTCTATTTAAAATTCTTTTCAGTTTTTGATTTTTAGTTGCTGAAAATAGACAAAATGTGATAGGTTTTTATAGGTCTTGTGCTGTTGGCTGGTTTGGTTTAATTATGATCTGTGACTCTCTAGCTATAAAGACTAAGTCTTCTTCTTCTCCTTTCAGCTGTGCCTATTGGGGATCACCACGGTGGATCATCAGTCTGCAGAACAAGTGGCAGTGGAGTTTTACATTGTTGAGTTGCCAGCCCAGCCTTCAATCTTCTTCAGAAGGCACACGCATGTACACACTCACACCTAAAGCCAATTTAGGATGCCTAATCCACCTGTAGCATGTCTTGGGAATGTGGGAGAAAACCGGAACATCCTGAGGAAACCCACTCAAATGCAGGGAGTGTAGAACATAGTGTTTGTGTTGCACTTTTAAAGCCACTGTAGTTCATGGGCACACAGATTCATATGTTGTTACTAGGCTATTGGTCCTAGGACCTATACAAGCCTAGCCATAACAATTTCCTGGATATTTCTTCCCACAATATTTACTTCCCTGGACTGCTGTCTAGCAGGGTGACTGACATGATCCCCAGGGTGAATTTCCTTTCTCCCATCCAATCGTCAAGGTTCCTTCTGAAGAGGGCCAAGGAGGTGCTCTGCTTGACATGTATGGGCATTCTATTCATGAGTATGGGGAGTCTCTGGGTCAGGAACTTATCCTTCCAGCATGTTTTGTTCATTGTGATGACAAGGTTTAGAGCCCTGGAGTGTGTGGCTCTGAGGGATTGGGATTTCTTTAAGTGGAGCATGTCCAACAGCTCTGTGTTTAACACGGCATTGTATGTTAAGCAGAGATCGCCTCTGAGTAGACAATATGCCACAGAGTATAGCTGGAATCTTTTTAGACAGTTAGTATACGGCATCTGCTTTAGGCCTGTGATTCTTTTAGTGAGGTATTTCTGCGGTCTTTCCAGCTGTTGCAGATGTCTTGTGAGGTACATACCAAACTGGGCATTGTATTCTATAATGGGTCTAATGAGGGATGAGTACAGTGGAACAATGACCTCCTTTTTTCAAGATGAAAAGCCCTTAGTGATGAGGTGTGCCACATAGAAGGATTTCCTGACTGTTGTGGCGATGTGGTTATCGAAGGTGAGACCACTGTCCACCTGTTTCCCTAAGTCTCTCATCACACTTTTGGTGTTTAGTGTATTGCCACCTATGTGGTAATTCATGGGTACATGGTTTTACCCAAAGGGGATGACTATACATTTCTTGGCATTAAGCTTGAGCCCATGGCTTTGGCACTAAGCATCTGTTTCTGTAAGGCCCTTTTGTAGAATATCCACATCATTTGGGGATTCAATAATGGCTCCCAGTTTGCAGTCATCTGCAAACTTTGTTAGCCAGAGTCCCTTAGTGTTGGACAAATGCACATGCACAGAAAGTACTGAGCAGGTGCAAGCAGAGGGGTCTATATTATAACATAGATGTTTTAAAACTTCGAATGTTATAATACCTAACCCGTTAGAGTGAAAGCTGGGAATAGCGAAGCCTCGGACCATCGAAATTTTACCTAGGGTAAGATTCCGGTGTTCTGTAGCTTCGCTATTGGCAGCAGTGTGGTGCGATGGTTACGGACCGGGTTAAGGTAAGTGAGCGACCATGCTGGGGTAAGGTGAGTGTGCGGTAGTGGCAGACATTAGGGTTAGGGGCGGGTTAAGTGAGTTAGGGTTAGGTCGCAGGTGAGGTGAGTGTGCGATAGTGACAGACTGTAGGGTTAGGGGTGGGTTAAGTGAGTTAGGGTTAGGGCGCGGGTGAGGTGAGTGTGCAATAGTGACAGACTGTAGGGTAGGGGTGTGTTAAGTGAGTTAGGGTTAGGGCGCGGGTGAGGTGAGTGTGTGAGAGTTACGGACCTTAGGGCTAGGGTTTGGGTTAAGGTAAGTGGATAGATAGTAGGGTATGTATAGTTTAGTGTAGGGTTAGATGTGGGATTTTAAGTGTATGTTTGTGGATTGCAGTTGTTTTGGTGTGCTTGTGTTGTGTGTGTGTATGTTTCTTGGAACAGCAGATTTTTTCCCTGGGAAAAAATTTGCTGTTCTGAGTGTTCAATGTTGTGATTGTTCGACTGAAATGGGTCGATATTATAACATTCGAAATTTTGAGCTATCGATTTTATAATATAGACCCCAAGCACAGTGTCATTGTGTGTAAGCAGCTGGAGTGAAAACATGTATGTGTATAGCAGTCAGTCAGTTAGCTAGTTCTCTTAAGTTTTATGCTCCAGTCATCCATCCTGATGTGTTTGTGTGTAATAAATATCTTAAATGAACACCAAAGCCTCATCATCTTATTTGAATACAGAAGACGAGTGACATGTTCTCAGAATGGGATCTGAACTTAAAACTTCTTAAAACCATGAGGCGCACAGTCAGAAATGGAGGAATATACAAGATTGGCTCAAACGACTGCAAATGACTCGTAAACAGGTCAGAAAATAGTTCCAGGTTCTTAAACTCATTTAAATGATTTTTCCTTCAATGAATATAAAGCAAAGCATTTCAAACAAATTACTGAATAAACAAAATGTTCAAAATTGCGACATACTGAAAAAAGTACTTGAAATAATTACGAAGACATTTGAAACAATATCAGAATCATATAAAATGTTCAAAAAAGAGAAAACTGTATTTTTTCGCACTGTATTACTTTTTCACATTAACTAAAGCTATTCAAAGTATCTAAAGTGTGCAAAGTGTTGGCAGTGTGTGTAGTATTACAGTACAGTCTTTTCAAAGAGTACAGTTATTTCAAAGAGTCCGTTGTACAGCTGAATATAATTACAAGTACTTGGTGTGTGTTTGACACTTATTTGGCATGGGAGAGGCTTTTCACAGACCTGATCCGCTTGTGTTTGATAATAATATTGCTGTAAACTGGAGAGTGTTTGATCAAGAATATGATATTTTCATACAGGCTGCTTTTTCTGATAAAGACGCACATACAAAAGCATTTATTCTGCTCAATTTAGCTGGTTCAGAAGCCATTGAGAGAGAACATTCATTCGTGTATGCACCTGCTGTTTATGCAGAGAAGGGGAAGACTGCCATATTGTGATACAGGCTGAAATGCAGGAAGACTCTGAGTGTTTAAAATGTAAATTTAAAGAAATGTGCAACCCTCAAACGAATATTATACTGGAAAGGCACTATTTTAAATAAGAGATCAAAAGCCTGGTGAAACTTTTGCAGCATATATAACTGACTTGAGAAACAAGTCAAAAACGTTCAGATTTGGTGATCTGAGAGATGAGTTGATAAAGGACAAGCTTGTGTGCAGTGTTAATAATGATGAAGTGAGAAAATTTTTGCTTTGAGACAGTGATTTAACTTTAAGCAAAGATGCAGAGATTTGCCAAATATATGATCTTATAGAAAAGTACCCGAATCTGCTTACGAATGATAAGAACACACTTGCAGCTTCTTCCAGCATGAATGTTGACAGTATGCAGCACACTACGGCTGACATTTGGACCCATCAGAATCGTGGTTTCTTTGATGTCACTGCCCACTAGATTTACTGTGACACACTTCAAAGAAAGTTAGCTGCTTTGTCATGATGCTGATTACAGGGAAGGCATAGATATGATCTGATAGCATCAACTCTTGAGAGCATTCCCATCAAGTATAAGATAGATCAAAAGGTGTGTGCAACAATTACTCTATTCAATCATCTTCTTGAGCATAAAGAGCTCATTCTGGCTAGCAGAGTGCATCCACAGTTCCGTTTGCGATGGGTGGACACTGAAGAGAAAAAAACTCATAGGGAAGGCTCTGCTCCTTGATAGCATATCTTCTCAGATCAACTTGTATCTGGCTGACCCTTCCAGAGAAATATCTTCTCTCAACAATTACCCTATAGTCAAGAAGATATTTCTGAACACTAATACAGCTAGTGCACCTGTTAAATGCCTATTCAGTCTTGGTGGACAAGTGCTGACTGCAAGAAGAAATAGACTCACTGACGAACACTTTGAAAAGTTGCTCCTTCTTCAAGCCAATAGAAATGTGTAGTCATTGCAAAGTTATATAAAGTGATATTTGGTTGACATTGTTGTGTTAAGAGTCTTGTTAGACTTGTATGACATTTTCTGTACTCATTTTTGCATCCTCAGCATTAGTTTTAGCAGATTAGCCTAATGTACGTTGCTGAAAATTTGATGGGTTGTAACTTGGTATGGGTCTTGTGTTGCTGGCTGTGTGTACTTTGGGTTAAGTATTACATTCTGACTCTGACTATAAAGACTAGCTTGTGGGACTTTGTAAACTGTAAAATGCTAATCATCATTATTGTAACACTGTGTATACAACTTTAATACACTCATATTCATATGCAGTACGCATGTATTCCTCACACACAAGTATTATGTGAGTAATTCTGAACATGAGAATTAATAAACTATACTTATGTAAAAGTAACTCAACAGTAACTAGTTACTTTAGTTAGTAACTAGTAATAGTAACATATTTTTTTTTAGAAAAGTAATAAGTAATAGTAACATATTACTTTCACTTAAAAGTAACTAGTAATAGTAACTTATTACTTTTATAAGCAACTAGCACAAGACTGTGTATGGATATGCAGTTACTACACTAAACAGCCTGTGTTTAGCTAACGGAGAGAAAGGAGAGTGGGAGAGAAAAAAAAGAAAATGGTGTTGTTATGCAGTATAACATTCTGAAAAACAGCAGAGTTGGATAACATTTTGTTATAATATTAAAGCTTATGAACATGTAGGCCTTACCTTTTTTAAGTTTATGGTTACTAGTAGTCTGACTAGAATGCTGCCTTATGTGAAAATAACTATCCTCTTGTCATGAATAAAACACTGGTGCTAAAACATAGACCCCAGTAATCTCAACAGTTAACTGTTAATACTCTAAAATAAATAGTCATGAGTTGGAATTCATCAAATCATTAACATTCATTACCAGGAGAAATAAAATTAAAAAAAAGTATTGCTGTTCAGTATACCTTACTTATGTCCACTGTTAGCTGCCCAAAACGAAGTGTTAGGTATTTAGTGCCTCATGAAAGCAGTGCCTAGGTTCATACCACTGACTGTCAGATTAAACAATTAACTTGACAATCTCCATTGTTCTTCTTTCTAGAGGTGTGCACAAATGTCCCTTAAGAACCATAACTGTGATATCTGATACAAAATTATCAAAGTGGGTAAAGTGTGCTGATACTGGCTTGTCAGTCATTTTTTTCATAAGTGTATGTCTATGGGCATTCATCCTAGTTCTGAATAACAGGCCTGTCTCTAGACATTTCCTGTATTTGATTAGATAAACCACATTTTTGGAAGTGCATGTAAAGGAATCCTGTACTTTTGAAACCTCTGTTCTGTGAAACTGTTGTTATAAGCTATACAAATCATGTGTCATGTTTTGCATTTTGGATAGTTGCAAGGGTTTGTGCCATTCTGGACTATGTTCTGGTCTGGTCTAAGTGAGCTTCTGACAAGAATATTCTTTAAATTTGGAGGTTGTTTAAATGACTGCAGTTTGAGTGCATAAAAATGCCTTTCAGCTTGTCATCATCAGTGAACATTGGTTGGAGGTCCCTTACGATTCCATACAGATTTTTAAATTCTGGATGATATGCTGTCACTAGTGGAACTCTGTCACAGGGGTTCCTCTCTTTATACTGAAGCAACTGTTCTTTTGGTAGCTGTATTGCTCTTTCTACAGCTCTGTCAGACTCCCTGGCAGAGTGGCATTAAGCAAGAGTGGAAACTTTCAGCTGTGCTAAACATGTGTCTCTTTCTGACTCACTACAACAAATGCAGTGATATCAAAGTGCTTGACCGTAAATAACTGACTTCTTAGTCTGTGATCCAGTGAGTTGCTTTAGGAACATGGGCCACCTGTTTTATAATCAGGAATTTATCCCTCCAAGCCAACCAGTCTGGTAAGATAAAAGAATTTACTGAAATAACAAAAATGACAGTAGTTTGCATTTTTAAAAATTATTTTTCTGGACAGTCAACTGTTCTGTACTTAACACTGATACCTGTTTTCCAGCAGTGATGTAAAGGGTGTAGTCATACAGTGAAAGTGGAACATTCATTTAAAAAGGGGTGATCCACATAAGATCGTAGGAAGTTACTAGGTTATTGGTCCTGAGGTCCTTACAAGCCTAGCCAAGAATTTAGCCCATGTCAGCACCTGATGACCCTGCCCAAGTTGTGCTTAAAAAGGATTAATGAGTTACTCTGCTTGACGCAAAAGTGAGTCTATTCCACAGAGGGGGAGTCTCAGGGACACAATGCTGTCACCCCAACAAGTCTTGTTGATGTCACAGACGAGGATGAGGTTGCACGTGCTGGTTATATGAGTGCAGCTTGGCTTGCAGATATGCAGCAGTCCCATCAAGGCGCAGGGTCTGAGATTGCTTTGTATGCCAGACAGCGGTCAATTCTGAGGAGTCTGTATGAAACTGAGTAAAGGGACAGGGCTTTTAGCCTATCTATGTAAGGTAGATATTTGAGGCCCTGGTTTTAGCTAGTGAGGAACCTCTGTGGTCTGTCCAGCTGCTGCATGTGTTTTGTGAGGTACATGCCAAAAGGGACATTGTACTCAATTATGGGTCTTATAATGGAAGAATTCAGGGATGTTATGACGTCCTTGTCCCTGGATGAGATACCCTTAGTAGTAAGGTGGGCCATGTAGAAAGATTTCCATACAATGGAGGTAATATGTTGGTCAAAAGTCAGTTTGCTATCAACCTGGTTTCCCAAGTCCTCATGACTGATTGCATGCTTAGGACCATGTTATTAATGTGATAATTTGTGGGGATGTCACTTTCCCCAAAGGGGAAGATGATGCATTTTTTGGCATTTAGTTTGAGGCCATGTTTCTGGCACCACTCATTTGTTTGGGTGAGCCCCTCTTGGAGGATGCCCACATCACTAGAGGAATTGATGACAGCACCCAGTTTGCAGTCATCAGCAGAAATGGTCAGCCATAGCCCATTGGTTTTGGCCTGCACCTCAGAAAAGTATATCCCAAACAACAGAGACACCAAGACCGATCCCTGGGGTACACCACTCGTTATGGGTGCACTGCTTGAGGTGGCTTTCCCTATTTTGACTAGGTGGGTTCTGTCAGTCAGCCAGCTTGCCACCCATCTGGTAACATATGGATCGATGCCTAGATGAGAGAGTTTATCTGCTATACCTGAGTGGGGAATAGTATAAGGCTTTGGCCAGGTCAAGGTAGGGAGTGTGCACTGTTTTCCCGTCATCCATGGCTTTGGTGACTGTCTCAAGAGGTTGACCATATTTAACAGGCATGACATCCCCTTGACAAAACAAAACTGTGTGAGATTGAGTGTTTGGAGGATGCCAGTATTCTTGTTAATAATGTCAGTGATAATCTATTCCATGGCCTTGTAGATCAGACTAGTTAGGCTGATGGGTCTATAATTTCCTGGATTGGTGGACGCTTCACCTTTGTGCAAAGGGATGACAATGGCTGTTCTCCACTCGGCTGGGATGAAGCCAGTACTCAGGCTTTGGCTGAATAGGGTGCCTAATGGTGCTGCAAGATCCTGCCTGAGTTCATGTGGGATGCAGCGTGGGATGTTATTGGTTCCCACAGAGGCTGTATTTTTTGCCTTTGAGAGGCAGTGATGACCTGCTCCCTAGAGATAAGGGAAAGGTGGCAGGTGCTGGAGATGCCCTGATTTACAGATGGGAGGGAGAGAGGGCTGAAGTTTTCACTGACCCTGTCTGCCAGCAGGTTGTCTATATCTACTGCATTTGTGTATGTGGTGTCCTTGACCACCATTTCTTAGCAGATCTGAGTGCTTTCTTTGGGGTCTATATTAGAACACAGAAGTTTCAAAACTTCGAGTGTTCTAATATCGACCTGTTTTCAGTGAATGCTGAAAATATCGAAGAAACATAAAACCAAATTTTTTCCTAGGGAAAGAATTTGGTTGTCCATTTCTGTTGCTTTGGTATTTTCAGCACTGTGGTGGAAAGTTACAGGTCGGGTTCAGGTAAGTGTGCAGTTGTGTGGCCATGAGGGTTAGGGTGGGTTAGGTGAGTTAGAGTTAGGGCACGGGTCAGGTAAGTGTTTGACTGTGTGGATGTGAGGGTTAGGGCGGGGTAGGTAAGTTAGGGTTAGAGCGCGGGTGAGGTGGCTGTGCGATAGTGACGGACCTTAGGGTTAGGGTTTGGGTTAAGGTAAGTGGATAGTTAGTAGTGTATGTATTGTTTACTGTAGGGTTAGGTGAAAGAGTTTAGGTGTATGCATGTGGATTGCTGCTTGTTTGGTGTGCTTGTGTTGTGTGTATGTGTTTTGGAACAGCAAATTTTTTACCTAGGAATAAATTTGCTGTTCTTTATGTTCAATGTTTTCAACTTTCGTTGAATAGGGTTCAATATTAGAACACACAAAGTTTTGAAACTTCAGTGTTCTAATATAGACCCCTTTCTTTGAGACTGCAGATATATGTGAAGAAGGCCTTATGATTGTCTTTTTTTAGATGTGGCCAGTTTGGACTTTCACTAGTGCTCTTATTTACTTGTTCAGGCTAAGGAGAAATTGCTTCCAATTAGGCACCTGCTCCTCCTTGGTCCTGGACAGCAATTTTTTCCTTTTATTATATAGTTTGTTTATTGCAGATGTCCACCAGATAGGTTTACTCTTCGTTGAGGAGGAGGATTTTGTCTTGTTGGGTATTCCTGATTCCATGCAGCTATATAAATGCTTGTATAGTACTTTGGTGTAGGTTTGGACATATATGACAGTTCCTATGGAGGGGGCTGTGAAGCTGTTTATACCTTCACTCAGGAGGGTGTGATCAGCTTTGGAGAACTTTTTTTGCTTGACCCTAACTGGAGGTGGAGGGGGCAGGAGAGATGGTGACTTCGAAAGTGATCACATTGTGGTTGGGTCTTACCAGGGAGGATGACACTGTAGGGATGCTGCAGTGGTTACTCATGTTGGTTAATATCATGTCCAAGATATTATCACATCTTGTGGGGGTGTCAGACAGTTGGGCCAAGGCATTTGCACTGACAAAACCAAGGAGTCTCTGGGCATTTGTGTTTTGGCATGAGTAGTTCTTCCAATATATGGCTGGATAGTTAAAGTTCCCCAAGATCAGGGTAATGGGCTGAACCTTGATAGAGTCGAAGAGGTCCAGATAGGTGCAGTGAGCATCTTGAGTCAAAGTTGGGGGCCTGTAGCTAGCTATGAGTTGAATAGGGGTCTTGTCAATGGCTAACTGCACCTGGAGTGCCTCCTGTGTGTCATACGGTTTGACCAGCTTGGAGATGTGTACATCTTTAATATATATTGCAACTCCACCTTCTTTTGCTTTGCTGCCCATGGTTTGGAGTCTGAATGTATGATAGGATGAGTAACCTGGTATTGCTGGGGTGCTTTCCGCAGTTTTGAACCAGGTTTTTGTGACTGCACAAATATCACCATCTTCCAGGGTTAAGAATGCTTGCAATGAGTGCAGTTTCATGTTTAGACTCCTGGCATTTAGCAGCATGATCTTTAATTTGCGTTTTGATGAAATTTTCATGTTGGTAGTTTTGACCTCATGGCATTGTCTAAAAAAGACACTATGGAGAGGCAGGAGCATTTGCCAGAAGCCTGAAGCCGAGGGAGACAAGTGCAGGTCATCTCTGGCCTAAAATAATGTATACCCTTCCACACTTTTAGACCAAAAACTGAAGGAGTGAAAACTAAAGAGGCTATGTATCAATATTCATTAAAGATAAATACACCTCTAGATTAATTAGACAGCATGATTCCCTGGAGATACTTCAGGTGCAATTAACTGTTGGTAGGACACCTATTCAAGTCATTGCCAGCTGCAGGACCCCCTTCCATGAGTCAGGACACTCACTCTGCCTATTTGGATCTACTTAAGTCTATCAAGATACATCCAAACACCATGGTTTTAGGTGACTTTGCCTGGGTAAATTACTCATGTGCAAACTCACTTGCCCAAAGGCTGCTCGACTTCATTAACTTCAGTGCCCTGGACCAGCTGGTTGACACCCCCACAAGGGGTGCCAATATCCAGGATCTAGTGCTTACCAATATGTGTTAACCACTGTAGCATCCCCACTGTGAGGTCTTCCTTGGTGAGATCTGACCACAAATCAGTCTCATTTAAAGTAACTATCACACCTATGCCCCCCCCCCCCCCAGCAGCAACTAAACTAAAAAAACTTCTCCAAAGCAGATTATAACTTCTTACGAGATGGTATAAATAGCTTCACTGCACCTCCCCCCTCAGATGGAACTGGCAACTATACTGAGTTCTACACAAAGGCTTTTATATAAACACCTGTATTACTGCATTGACTCAGCTGTACCTGATAGGATCAAAACAAGCTCCTCAGGGAAGAGCAAACCTGCGTGGTGGACAGCTGTCATTAACAGGCTCTACAATAAGAGGAAGAAAGTGCTGTCTAACAGTAAGAGGGAGCGAGCCCCAAACTGGAAGCACTCCCTCCTCAGCTTAAACAAGCAAATAAGACTTCTTGTGAAGTCCTGCAAAGCTAACTACAAATCCAAATTACCTTCCTCAACTAAGGATAAGCATAAGGCATTCTTTAGTTACATCCGTAACCTAAAAGGAAAGGCCCAGATTTGTGCCAAACTGGTAGTTAATGATGCCACATATACTGAGCCTGTGGGCATTGCTAACCTGTTAGCTGACAGGTTCTGTGAAAACGTCACTCCCCTGTCCTTGCAACACATGCCTCATGACATCCCTACTGCCTGTTCTCTACCTTGTATCTCTAAAGAGCAGGTCATGAATGCTATCTCTAAGGTCAAAAACATAGCATCTATGGGACCTGATAACATCCCAGGCTGCGTCCTGCATTGGCTCAAACAAGAATTAGCAACACCATTGGGTACTCTTTTCAATCATAGTCTAAGCAGTAGCTTTGTCCCAGCTGAATGGAGAAAGGCCACTGCTATCCCCTTGCACAAAGGTGGTGCTTCCACCGGCCCCAGGAATTATAGACCTATTAGCCTCACTAGCCTTATCTGCAAGGCCATGGAGCATATTAGCAAAGATAAAGGCAATCTCCAAACATTTGTGCCTACTCAATTTGGATTTGTCAAAGGGAGATCATGCCTGTTAAACTGGTGGACTTCTTCGAGACAGTCACCAAGGCACTTAAATAGAGGAACTCTGTGCATACAGCCTACCTAGACTTAGCCAAGGCTTTTGACACTATCCCCCACTCAGGCATCATTGACAAACTCACCCAGCTAGGTATCAACCCTTATGTCATTAGATGGGTTATTAACTGGCTCACTGATAGAACCCATATAATCAAAATAGGGGAATCCACCTCCAAAAGCAGACCTGTAACCAGTGGTGTTCCACAGAGATCAGTCCTGGGACCCCTACTGTTTGGAATCTATTTCTCCAAAACACAAGCTAAAACTAAAGGTCTGTGGCTGACAAAGTCTGCTGATGACTGCAAACTGGGAGCGGTCATTGAATCTCCAAATGATGTCAACATCCTACAAGAAGGTCTTACACAAACAAATGATTGATGCCAAGTCATGCCCTTAAATTCAATGCAAAAGAGCAATGTTCCTGCTAACTACTACATCAATAACAACCACCCCAAGTACACACTCAGTGGTGGGAGACCTGAGCACACAAGTTGACAGCAACCTTACCTTTGGTCACCATGTCTCCACAATGGTAAGAAAGGCGTTCATATTGCTCATCTCATAAGTAAGGGCATTGCTTCCAGAAAAAAAAGAAGCTATAATCTCCCTGTTCTCTTCCCTCATTAGGCCAGTAGCTGAGTACAATGCCCCTTTTGGTATGTACCTTCCAAGCACCTGCAGCATTTGGAGAGACCAGAAAGGTTCCTCACAAGGAAAATTCAAGGTCTTCAGCATCTGCCCTATAAGGATTGTCTGAAATCATTGTCACTTTATTCTGTTTCATACAGACTACTCAGAGGCAGTCTCTGCCTTGCATATAAAGACAATCTTTGACCCTGCTTTACTGGAAATGCTGCATATCCGTAAGTCAAATGTTACACGGGTTAGTTGCTCTAAAGGCCTTAACCTGGTATGTGACATTACTAGAACCTGCTGGAGGGACAAATTTGTCTCCTACAGGTTGCCACACCTTTGGAACAGATTCCCACTTCATGTCAAGCAGAGCACCTCATTGGCCATCTTCAAATGCAATCTGGATGATTGGATGGGTAACCATAAATTCACCTGGGGGTTCCACCTGTGTCCCTCTTGGGCAGAGTCAGTAGGTGCTGATTGTAGAAATAAGGGTAAAACTTGGCTTGCCTTGAAATGGCCCTAGGGTCATTAGCCTAGCAACCTCCTATGATCTATGATCCAATACAGAAAATGAAACATAATCTTGAAAAATATATATTTTTCGGAGCCATGCAACTGAAATGGAGATAATTAACTCAATGGATCTACATAATGTTCAAAACTAAAAAAAATTATAAATAAATATTTTTACCCTTTGATTTTTAAACAATAAATCTATAGTCATACAGCTTAAAAGGAAAGGTTTTCTTTTTATTGCAGTATATGTTGACTTTAAAAAGACGGTTGAATAATTAGTAATTAAGATGGGAGTCTCACACTATTCTTAAAAATACGTAATCTGTACGGGATACTTTGTTTTACTTACTTCTTCATTCTCTTCAGTATCGCTCTAAACATTAATGACATTAACAAGGGGTATATGCTTTACTGTTCACCCTCATGTTTAACACACTCAAATAAATTCCAGTCTTTCTTCTTCTTGGAAAGTCATTTTCTCTTCTTGGAAAACCACATTTCAGATGTCTGCTCTTATGTCCAGTGGGACTGATGCTTTACAGTCTTCCCATTTATTCACTAATTTCACAACAGTGCTGGCCTTCTACCTGATTATTTCTATTTCTCAACATCATTCTCTAGTTCAAGTCCAAGGTACTACTGATTCTTCTGATCAGCACCTATACTTTTTGTATCTCAAGTATTATGGAGCAATGAAAAATGCTCTTGGCAAAGTCTTTCTGTTGGCTTTGTTATTGTCAGAAGAGTGAGAAGCAGAATCCCCTGTTTTTGCTGGCTCACTCTGTGATGGATAAACTTTATTTTCTTCTTAGCCTGTCCTACATCAAGAAATGCCTTTGATCCTCCAGGAAAAAATATTCTGGAGGCAGACAGATATAGCAGCTCGAATCTTACACTTGCCTGTCGACATTCCCTGAGTGAGTGGATAAACTTGCTTTTCTTCTTCAGTTATTAACTCTGCTTCTTAAGATGCATAGCCATTTGTTAACATTGATTGCTCACCACATTCTTCCTACCAATGAACTTTGAAATCTTACTATAGCCAAAAACCAAAAAATACAGTTACCTGCCTTGTGTTTGTATTATAGAAACAACTGAATAATCCCATCATATTTGTAAAATGCACGTCTTTTGTAAATTCCAGATGTTAAGTTGTCAATCTCGCCTTCATTCTTGCTGGATGGGTTCAGAGCCGATCCTCGGCTCTGACTCGGCTTATGCCAAAGCTCGAGAGCTATTTTTACCGGCTCGAGGTAACCCTGTATCCCACAATGCTAGGCGCTAACTACCCAGATCTCATTTGCCGCTTAGCTGCGAGGTTGCGTTTTTTGCCGGCTCTGGTAATTTTCAAAAAGAACAGCTTTTTGGGTAAGAATTTTTTCCCTTGTTATTTCAGTTTAGTGTTCTTTATACCCTTGTCCCCTACTTAGATTAAACGACTTGTATAGTTACCTTCTTGGTCTATTTTTCTACCCCCCCCTGGCCCTTCCCTCCCCTTATACATCTAGGCCTTAGAGCCAAGTTAGTTTTTGGGGTAAATTACTTGTAGTTTCAGTCTTTGGTGTGTTGTTGTGACTGAACTAGGTTTCTTTTATTTACTGTAGAGTGTGTGTGTGGTGTTTGGGTGTGTTCCACTATGTCTAAGGAATCCAAGGTCTCAGGCTTCAAGAAGTGTGACTCGTGCTGTCAGAAAATGTCTCTGACAGATGGTCACACTTCTTGCGTGTATTGCCTAGGCCCTCTGCACCTGCAGGACTCTTGTTCCATCTGCCATGCATTCAGTCCAAAAGTCCTGCAGGAACACAGGAACAAATTGATTTTGAGAGGCTTATTAAAGCCTGAAGGCTCCCCGGCCAAGTCTTCATCGGGCAAGCCTTCTAAGCCCACTAAATCATCGGCTCCGGATTTAGAGCCTCCGACCAGTGGTGCTACTTCTGCTTTGGCATCGGCTCCGGCCAGAGCCGACACTTCAAAGTCTCAGTCTGCTCCAATAGTTTTGTTGGAGCCAACTTTGACCCATAAGCGCTCCAGGTCCCCCTCTTTGGAGTCGGTTCACTCGGCTCTGAGATCTCCTTTGCTTTCGGAGCGCAGTCACCAGTCCCATTGCTCTCGGTCTTTCAGGCTTTTGGACCATGACCTCGAGAGGGTGGTTAGTAGATTCCTTAAGTCGCAGGCACTGGCCCAGATGCTTCATAGCCCTTCTCAACAGACAGTGGCTATTCCCATTCCATCATCGATTCCTCCTCCGACTCTTCCCTTGAGTTTGGAGCCGGAGTTTGTGAAAGCTGAGACCGTCGACACGTCGGAGCCAATACCACCTATTTCGGCTCTGTCGTCGGCTCCGATTTCTTCTATGGTGCCATCCTTGGAGGGATCCGGATGCCATGACTTTCTCGTTGGCTCCGAGGGGGTGAGTGGCATCGGACCCTTGTCCGACCCCGTTCTCCCTCTTGGAGCCTCGGCGCAGGTGAGTTCAGCTCCGACATCGACCTCGGAGCCATCCCTCTCGGTGCCGGGAGGGGTCCTTATCTCCTCGGAGCGGGGACCTTCTTCTCTGCCTGATAGGGATGCTTTCGAGGTCATGAGGAGTGTGCTGGCCCCTATGCCTGTTCCTCGGTCGGCTCCTTCAGCTCCTCCCACTGTAGTGCCTGCTACGGTCTCTACTCATCCTCTCGACCCTGACCGCAGAGATCCTACACCTCAGGGGCCCCCATTGGGAGCATCCTCCTCTTCTGAGGCCTCCCCTGATCCGTCAGGGGAGCCCCCTCAGAAGAGGAAATGTAAGAGGAAACATCTGGACTCCCCTGAGTCCGTCACATCTGATACCGACTTGGATGAGTCGGAGGGGTCCCCAAGATCCCCCTCTGAGGATGTCTCCTTCTCTGGCATCCTTGAGATCCTCAAGCAGAGGGGGAACTGGTCTACCCTCAACCCTTCTGAGGACGAGTCGGTCTACCTAGAGGCGTTTGGTTCTCGCCCTTCCACCTCCTGGGTGTCTCCGCCCTTTGACCCCCTTATGGAAGTGGTGGCCAGGAAGGCTTGGACGGCCCCTGACTCAATGGAACCAACCCTGCAGAGGCCTTCAAAATTTATCACAACCCCTGCTGATAAACAGTTTTTGACCAATGGTGTCCCTGTTGATGCCAGGGTGGTGGCGGCAGCCACTAAGACTGGCTGATCCTTCGGTACCTATCCATCCTCCTAATAAGGAATCTAGGACCATGGATAGGTACGGCAAGTGGATGTTTTCTTCAGCGACCTTTACCATGCGGTCGCTGAATTACTTATGTCATTTCACCCGTCTTCAATGAGACTTGCTCAAAGAAATGAGTGACACACTACAGGATCCAACAGCTGTGGGGTCTCAGGACAAAATAAACTCCCAGCTGGCAACCCTAAACTCGATTGTTAACTCCTCCATGCGGCTTATTTCGTATGCGGCCGATGGGGCAAGTAGGGCTGCAGGCACAGGTGTGGCCTTAAGATGGCATGCCTGGATGTGGCTTTGTAACTTTGCTGACCCCTTCAAGGTGTCCTTCACCAACTCTCCCTTTGATGATTCAGTGTTGTTTGGACCTCAGGTGAAGGATACTTTGACCAGATGCGAACAAGACGGCAAGACTCTCTCTGCCATAGGAGTCCGTTTTTCCACCCCGTCCAGACCATACCCCAAAGGTCAGCAGGGTGGAAAGATGTGGTTCCGCAAACCACAGGGAGTCGCGCTGGACGCAGAAGGTGAGTTCCCCCCTAGAGGCAGGGGGGGACAACAATAGACGCCGCCCCAGGGGCAGAGGGGGTCCGCAGAATCAAGGTAGCAGAGAAGCTGTCTCTGTCCAACCATTCCAGCATCCCTGAGAAGCTGCCCAACTGTCCACCTTCGGAGGCAGTCAGGGGAAGATTATCACTGTACCCAAAAGCCTGACTTTCCTTTACCAAAGACACATGGGTATGGTCGATCATATCCGAGACTTACAAAATTCCTTTTGTCCACACCCCAAAACAGCCAAACAGGCCCCTTCCAGATGTTCCACCCGGTCTAAGGGAACAAGCAGTATTAGAAATCTCAAAACTGCTAAGAAAAAGGGCCATCCAGCCAGTCCCAGCAGACCAGCAAGGATCCGGAATCTACTCCATGTTCTTTTTAGTACCAAAAAAGACAGGGGACTGGAGACCAGTTTTGGATCTCAGCAGACTGAACAAGTCTGTTCAAAGAACGAAGTTCCGGATGGTCATGTTACAGTCCATTATACCCTTTTTGGGTCAGGACCAGGGGATGTGCTCTATAGACCTTCAGGATGTGTACTACCACATCAAAATGCACAGACGCTCCAGAAGGTTTCTCCGCTTCCGGCTGGAAGCCAGTCACTACCAGTTCAGGGCCCTGCCCTTTGGTCTCACTACAGCCCCCCGAGTGTTCACCAAATGCATGGCAGTGGTTACGGCTCATCTGAGGCGTCAAGGATTCCAGGTGTTTCCATATCTAGACGACTGGCTCCTTACCGCCACCACCAGGCATCAACTCATTCAATCCAGAGATTACACCATTCAGATTTGCGAAGAGCTAGGTATCTCCATAAACTTCGAAAAGTCTGCCTTGTCGCCTTGTCAGTCTATTACCTTCATAGGCGCCATATTAGACACAGTCGAACTCTCTGCAAAACTGACGGCTCAAAGAATCACAGATATTCGCGAACATGTTCATATCCTGCTTCAGAACAACAAAATTCAGGCCAAGTTTGTACTGAAGACTCTAGGTCTCATGGCGGCTGCCATTACGTTACTTCCGTTAGCTTGATTCCACATGCGACTCCTGCAATGGATGCTCTTCTCTCAGTGGTCCTTCCAGCAGCTCCCGATGTCACACTACATTTTGATAACTCAATCATGCAAGAAACACCTGTCTTGGTGGATGGTCTCCCTTCAAGTGTCTCAGGGCAGACCCTTTGTTCTCCCCCCACCGGTTGCTACAGTGACAACGGATGCCTCCCTGATCGGGTGGGGGGGCATTTTCAGGGCAGGATGGTTCAGGGCACTTGGCAACCTTTCGAGTGCCATCTGCACATCAATGTCCTAAAGATGAGAGTGGTTCTTTTAGCGTTGCAAACCCTTCAGGACTCTCTTCCCATCGGGACAATTGCAGTTCAGACGGACAATATGTCTGTAGTGTGGTATATCAACAAGCAGGGCGGAACCAAGTCCTATCCCTTATGTCGAGAAGCACTCAGACTTTGGCAGTGGGCGATCTCCTCTCAATGGTTTCTGATAGCAACGCATATCCCTGGGAGGTCCAACGTCATAGCGGACAGGCTGAGCAGAGCCATTCTCATGCCACACAAGTGGTCTCTCAAGCAGTCAGTAGTGGAAGAAATTTTCAAAAAATGGGGTCAGCCTTGCTGCGATCTTTTCACTACACCCCAGAACAGCAAATGCCACGAATTTTTCACTCTCTTCCCTCCTCCCAGCCACCCTCCCAGAGATACTCTAGTTCACGATTGGTCCCGGGGTCTCCTGTACGCCTTTCCATTAATCACTCAATTGATTCAGAAAGTTACCGCCTTGAGATCGACGATGATCCTCATTGCTCCGTACTGGCCTCGACAAATATGGTTTCTGTTCCTGCACAATTACCTCTTGGAGCAGCCCTGGCATCTGGATCCAGTCCCAGATCTCTTGACCCATCAGTTGGGCAAGCTGCACCAATCTCTCCCCTCTCTCAACCTTACAGCTTGGTTGCTCCACTTCCAACCTTAGCCAGGCTTCCCTTTATCTCCCATTCGGTACGTGACATCATTTTAGCTTCTCACAAATCTTCTACCAGGAAGATTTATGCCAGCAAATGGAAATGTTTTTCCTTCTGGGAAAAATCTAGGAACATAGACCCATTCGTGGCTCCTATCCAATCGGTCTTAGATATTTTGGCCGAACTCTTTCATTCAGGTTCTTCTTCCTCCACTATCAGAGTCCAGTTAGCGGCCATTTCAAATTTTCATGTTGGCTTGGCAGACTCCTCCATTATGTCTCATAAACTTTGTAAAGCATTCCTCAGTGGTATATTTTTACTCAAGTCCCCGGTTAGACATCCTCCACTGCAGTGGGATTTGAATCTAGTTTTAACCTCCTTGATTCTCCATCCCTTTGAACCTGCGGCTTCCTGTTCCTTGAAGTTACTCAAATGGAAAACTTTGTTTCTAGTTGCCATAACCTCTGCGAAGAGAGTCTCTGAACTTCATGCCCTTTGCGTTCGTCCTCCTTATCTTGTTTTCCATAAAGATAGAGTGTCCCTCAGAATAAACCCCTCCTTTTTACCCAAGATATCTTCTGAGGCAAATCTAAACCAGACTATCGATCTCACAGTTTTCTTCCTTAATTACTCTGACAGAGCGGAACAAAAGTTGCATTTCTTGGATGTTCATCGCCAACTCCGTTACTACTTGGATAGAACCAAGAAAATTAGGAAATCTGACCAGCTCTTCCTATCTTATGCTGAAGGGAAGAAAGGCCTTCCAGTTTCTAAAGTAACCCTTTCTAGATGGTTGGCCTCTGTCATCACTTTCATCTATGAACTGAGGCATCAAAAGCTTCCTTCAAGACCTAGAGCCCATTCAACTAGAGCCTTAGCTACGTCTATAGCCTTTCAGGACAGGTTGCCCTTAGATTAAATTTGTGCGGCAGCCACATGGGCCTCTCCCCATACCTTTATTTCTCATTACAAATTGGACATGGCCTCCAGAAGCCGAGCTAACTTTGGTTCCACAGTCCTCAAGAGTCTGTTCCAATGAGCCACCCAGGGTTAAGGTGCTAGGGACGTGGTCCCATCCAGCAAGAATGAAGGCGAGATTGACAACTTAACATTGAGAAGTTATGTACCTACCATAACGTTCCATGTTAGTTGTCTTCTTCTCGCCTTCTTTCTTGCGTCCCGCCCTCCAACCCCCTAGCCTGGACAGACCGTTAGGATCCTAAGGACCCTTGCCTTTCTCCCACTATGGCCTCCAGTGGTTACCCTTTTCTTGGGATAGCTATCTGCATGGGTATTCCATTCTCTTCTTTGTTCTGGGGGCAAAACTGCTATAGTGTTAGCTATCAAACGAGATCTGGGTAGTTAGCACCTAGCATTGTGTGATACAGGGTTACCTCGAGCCGGTAAAAATAGCTCTCGAGCTTTGGCATAAGCCGAGTCGGAACCGAGGATCGGCTCCGAACCCGTCCAGCAAGAAAGAAGGCGAGAAGAAGACAACTAACATGGAACGTTATGGTAGGTACATAACTTCTCATTTTCCCTTGCATTGGACAGAAACTCTTCTGAAAGCCTACAGAAGTCCATCTTCACTCATTTATACCACTCTGGCATGGTATCATGAATACTACAGCTAATCCCATTCTTTTTAAGAAAACCATGACATCTTTCACACACAGCTTGTCATTTACTTGCTTCAGTGACAAACTAGATTTTGAAAGGGTATTGTTATGAGAAAATTTGTTGTAAACAAGACTGTTATTATACAACAACCCCCCATTAATATTCAAAAGATGTGCATGTTGTAAATCCCAGTTATAGTAATGGAAAAAGGTCTGGTCACCCAGACTTTTTCCATTACTATAACTCTTACAGCAACACTGTCTCACTATGTTAAATGAGTTTAACATAGCGAGACAGCTTTAAAAAAAGCAACAGAGATTCTCCGTTGCTTTTTTAAAGCTGTCTCGCTATGTTAAACCCATTTAACATAGCAAAACAGTTTGTAAAAAGCAACGGAGATCTTACTTTCTACGTTGCTTTTGCCAACAGCTCTTATGTACTGCGTAGGCATACGCATGTGCAGTACATCAGAACTGCTGCAGAATACCAGACAGCTGCGAAAGGGCAGCAAGGAGGCATTATACAATGCCATTATTTAAGAAAAGTAATTATTGTTTTTCTTAAATAATGTCATTGTATAATAGCAATAACCCACGCCTGGGTGTGGGTAATGCTAGATTTACCCACGGTTGGCTTTGTTTGGCCACTTGGGCTTCGCCCTCATGACCAAACCACACCAACCTTGGGTAAATCCAGCATTACCCACACCCAGGCGTGGGTTATTGCTATACCAATTCACAGCAAAATTTCTGGCCTTACTGAGTGCTTTTGAATATCATAATTGATATTTTTCCCAGAATAGCTGTTCTCATACTTATCAGAGTTATCATAGCTTAGAAAGACAGTGCCATGGGGAAGAGAGATATTCCCAATGATAAAAATGCTCAGACTTGGGCAGACTGTTTTCTTTGATCAAACGTATTTAAATGACTACAAAAAATGTTATAGTAGTCATTTTAATATTGTTATTGTATAGATATAGCCTAGGAGGTACAGTCACCTTCATAGCTCACCTAAAACATCTTGAGGAATGAATAGCCACTTTCTGTCTGCATTGATAACATGGATTATGTTTTGTTTTAGGAATTAGTCCAGCCTAGCACTGACTGGTGGTCCTATATTTGGTCGCCTCCACATCACACAGACTTTCGCTTTTCATCATAACAGTTATCACCAGCAGTGCTACAGACTGAGACATCTGAAGTGCATGCAGCAGATGAATGGAGCTTTGTGTAACTCTTTCTCAACAAATATAGAAATTTAATTTGCACTAAAATGAAACCTGTTGTCTTGTAATGTACACCATACTCATGACTTGCAAAAAGACAATGACATGTGACACCAATGGCTCATGTGCTGCTTACCGATGAATCTTTAATAACAAGAGGTGATGACCTGTCTGTACAGAAAGCTAACAGAGATGTAAATGTGTACAAACAACTATAGTAAATGTATTCTTATTGGACTTGGAATAGTTGTGCAGTGCTAAACCCAAGGAACATGCATAAAAAAATCATAGCCTCTGTCCACCGTCTTTTATGGTTTAAAAAGCACTACATTAGAACAGATAGAGAAAACCGCATGGTAACTTTAGTGGTATCTTAAGATTAAAATCAGTCAGTCAGTATGTGCTCTTCAGTTATAGGTTCTGAGATGGATGACATAACAGGACTAAGAGGATTTTGAAAATATCTATGGAAACTGCAGAATTATTTGTGTATAACTTTGGATGAAACAAAGAGAAGATGAGGTAAGGAATTTTAGAGAAAAGTAGAGAAATCATGCAGGTGGAGAAGCACAGTGATAAATCCAGTTTGTGAAAAGGTATTGTTTTACTTGTGATTTGAATTGGTAAGGTTTCTAGTTTTGCAAAGAGACAATGGAAGGGAGGTTCAGCATTTGGATACTTGGAAAACAATGTGGGGTGTCTCTGATAAGTTACTGGAGAAATTGATGATAGACAAAGGTTTTTCAGTAGATCTAAGGACTCAGAAAGGGGAGTACAATAACGTGAGTGAAGATAGTGATGGATACTTGCTGGGAAAGCAATGTATTTTATGAGCTTGTTTTAGTTCATAGGTTCATAGATGTTTACTAGGCTAATGGCCACATAGGCCTTTTTAAGCCTAGTCATGCATTCCAAATCTCTGACAAGTTCTGATACCCTTGATAAGTGTAAGCATGAGTGTCAAAGAAAAAACTACTTCAAAAAGATCAGCACATGGCAGGTTCAGGTTAAGGCACTTTAATCTTGCAGCAAGGAGACAAAAACGTGCTAATACAGAGTTTGTCTAACTAGAATCAGGAAGTGAAGCCATTCTTATACATTTCTTACAAGGCATTGCCTACTAAGCTGACATAATAAATCACAAGTTCTTACAATATTATTTCATAGCAGCTGTTTGTCCATGATTTTCTGCTGGCATATCAAGTTTATAAAAAAACTTCCTAAGAAAAACAACGTGGCCTTGGAGACCACCTGATAGATACAACTTCTCACTATATGATGTTACCATTCAAGGTACTATGGCTAATTTGAGCACAAAGCAAGCACAGATTATAGTTAATTTCTTCAAGCAGTCTTTGTTCAACTGTATCTATCTTTTCTGTGGCTGTACAAGTTCTCATAACATGAACAGAGCTGATTGTTCAAGTTCAATAACATTATAGAAAACAGTATTGTTCTAGTCATTATTTTCCTGACCTAGCAGATAATCACCTGCTTCTCAGTAAATTTCCAAAAGGCATAAACATGAATTTTGCTGTGTTAGCAAATACTAGGTCAGAGAGCATCTTGCAGTTTCAGAAAACATTTTGTAGTTTCATACAAAACTAAGCTGTACATAAAATAGAATGAAATGTGTTAACCCTTTTAGCTTATAATAAGCACTAAACATATACATTATTACATATTTTTTCTGTCATTTCCCCCCTGTTAATACTTTTAATTCTATTTTCAAAAGCATAAACAGTTTGCTTCTTCTTCTAACCTTTTCCGTTCAGAATTTGCAGTTAAGAGAGTCATTCAGTTTAAACTTATGAAAGTGTTTCATCATTCAACAGTTCTTCAAATTCGGTACTTTGATACAAAGTCTCGGAAAGTGGCATGTCTATAAAATCTTTAATTAATCTTTTCATGCAGTTAATACCACAACAAACACATACTCCTAATAGGAGTAACCCCACATAAATGGATGTTCATTAGGATGGTACCCCACCTCCCAAACAAATTCTGGAAAAAATCCATCAGTGGGTTTGGGACTGGTTTGGTCATAGCCGACACTTGCTGAATCACCTCAAGGTGGTTGTCTATCTCATGCTGGTTGTCAGGAATATATGAACAGCACTCCTCTTTTATTAAAGCGCAAGTACCACCTTTCGCCGCTAGGATGAAGTCGAGAGCCATGTGGTTTTGAAGCACCACAGTTCTCATAGCGTTCAGTTCATCAGTTACTAATTCAAGAGCAGAAAAAGTTGCATTGCTCATTACTTTGAGACGTTTGGACAGTTTTCTCAGCTCCCAAATTGATTTTACTGCGCCATATGCAGGGGATATACCTGCCCACGATATAATAGTGTCACTCAAGTCCACGTGTGTCAGTTTATCTTTGTTTTTCACTGAGTTATGATTTCTCCAGCCTGCTTCAATTTGTCCCACTGGATTCTCAGGTTTCTTGATTGGATTTCCAGGTTTCTTGGTGACCTCTCTGACATTTCAAATTCTTCCCTGAGGCAAGACTGCAGTGTGTCGTATGGCCGGAACCAGATAAGCCAAAAAACAACTGCCGGACAAATTCTCAGATAACCATTTGTATGCCTTTTTCCCACACACAAAATAACAATCTTCTACTTTAGTATTAATATATACTTGCCCTGCATGAAACATTTTTCTATCAATGATAGATAGCTGTTTAAAAAGAACAGGATTATATTGTACTTCATTAATTGTTTTGTGCATTGACTCAAGAAATGAGTCATAGTTTGTATCACAAATGGAGCCTGCATTATTAGCTTTGGTATAACATTTGTAAGGAACAGTCACATTACAACTGCTCCAACCCACCTGAACAGTATCATTTTTGTAAAAACATGCAATTCCCTTTTGTGTAACAGGCAGGTACAATGCTATTTTGTCTTGTGATTTCACAGTCGTAGTATCAAAAATCAAATTTTCCCAGGTCTCATTGACCCCTAGGGGGACAGCAGTCATTAATAATCCCCCGTATGCTGTTGGTATAGCTGTACAAACCCAACAATTTGAAACATTAAAAGTCTCAGCATACAGATATTTAATCGCTTGGTAAGTGTTGAAGTTTGGATGCCAGTCAATGAGTAACGCATCACGTTTATTCAGCTCAGCTCATGTGGCTGAAAAAAGGAAAGGCCACAGCAAAAAGATTATTGTTATCAGTATAGTTAACAGAATCATCATGCAATACGTCTGAGGCTGTTCTGTATTCCTATTTGTTCCATATCTGGTCATTTTGTTCTTATGTAACAGTAACAAGTTTTTTGTCCAGTTCAAAATTTTTAACCAGTTTATAGTGTAACAGATGAATCCAAGATGCTCGCTCTGCGATCTTGACTGCAGTGGGTGTTGACAGTAGCACTTGGTATGGCCCTTCCCACTTCGGTGACGTCCAATTCTTCTTTTTGATGACTTTTACCCAGACCCACGTGCCTGGGACTACTGCTGCTTCCAATGGTCTGGTTTGTTCCTTATCTGAAACAGAATTTAACTGCAAAAGTTGTTTATTACTTAGAAGTCGTCTCATATATTCTGCGAGTGAACTGTCGACCTCTTGGTCTGCAGGCATGAGAGGTTTCCACTGAGGTATATAGTATGCCCTCCCAAATAATTTTTCAAAAGGAGTTAACCCCTTTGCATTTGGAACAGTTCTCATGCTCAACAGTGCGAGAGGCAGGCAGTACATCCAATTCTTTTGTGTCTCACTAATTAACTTCCTAAGTTTACTTTCAAAACCCCATTATGCCTCTCTACTAGTCCTGCAGATTGTGGATGGTATGCACAATGGTTTTTCAAGGAAATTCTGAAATATTGGCTCAACTGTTGTATAGTTTGATTTACAAAGTGTGTGCCATTGTCACTGTAGATCTTTTTTGGTATACCAAATCTAGGAATAATTTCTTTAACAAGGACTTTTGCAACAGTAGCTGCATCTGGATTTTTGGTCGGAAAAGCTTCCACTCATTTGGAAAACATATCTATAATGACAAGACAATACTTCTTATTTTCGCATTTGTTCAGTTCTATGAAATCCATACAGATAGTATGGAACAGATACAGTGGTGTTGGGAAACTCCCTTGCTTAGGCTTCAATGCCTCTTGTGCATGATGCCTGTTACAAACATGGCATGCCGCACAAAAATTTTTTGTGTAGTTTGTAAATCCATATGCTGTGAACACTCGATTCACTAACTGTACCATCCCCCCTGTTGAGACATGGCACTGCCCATGGCTCAACAAAGCTGCATATCTAAACAAATTAGACGGCAAAATCAGTTTTCCTTCTTTGGAGATGTACAGCCCTTTCTCAAAATTTGCTCCTCGTTTTATCCATTTCTATTTTTCTACTTTTGTAGTAAGTGTCTGCATTGTTTTCAACATTTCTAAATCTAAAATCTCAGAAGGTTGTAATTCCTCACTAAAAATAAATATTTCTGAAGCTGAAGCTGCTTGCTTTGCAGCTGTATCAGCTCTCGCATTACCTTTTGAAATCCTGTCCTGTTGCTTGGTATGAGCTACACATTTACAAATAGCTATTTTCTGAGGTAACTGAATAGATTCTAACAAATCTAAAATAAACTGCGCATGATTAATCGGTTTACCAGTAGATGTTTTCATTCCTCTATTCTTCCACTGTTGCGCAAAAACATGTACAGTAGAAAAAGCGTACTGGCTGTCAGTAAAAATGTTCACACATTTACCCTTTGCCAAGGTACATGCCCTTGTCAAGGCAATCAATTCTGCTGCTTGTGCAGATAAGTAGGTTCTGGCCTGTAGGACCCCTTCTGCATGAGCCGTCCACGTAATATGTCACCTCGGCATCATCCAAGGGAACATCCGCTAGATCTTTTCTAGGCAGTGTCTTTTGCTCAATTTCCTGCAGGCAGCTGTGTGGTGTGCCGTCCGCAGGGGTCGGGAGCAAGGTAGACGGATTCAAAGTTGTACATCGTTCAATTGTCATATGAGGTTGGCTCAACAGTATAGTCATACAGGAAAGATGTCTAGCAGGAGAAAGATATGCTACTTTTTCTTGCAGTAAAATAATCGCAACTGCATGAGGCACTCTCAATGTGAGAGGATGGAACAACACTACTGAGGCTGAAGCCTGTACTGCCATTGCAGCTGTGACTACTACTTGTACACAGTGAGGCAGGGATCGAGCCACTGAGTCCAGCTGTGATGAATAGTAAGCTATGGGGCATTGCTTGCCCCATGTTGCTGTGTTAACACTGATGTCATATAACCTTGCTTACAATCTACAGTTTGGAAAAAGCGTTTATGATAGTTTGGTAATCCTAAAACTAATGAGGATGCTATCAATTGTTTTAGTTTGCAAAAAGCTGATTCTGCTTCCGGTGTCCTTTGTAATAAATCCTGTGCTGCCATAGGCGTCTTGTATATCAAGTTGGTCAGTGGAGCGGACTCCAAGGCATAGTTTGGAATCCAACTCTGACAGAAATTAGTCGTACCCAGGAAGGACATCATTTCCTTCTTGGTAGTCGGTTTGGGTGCTTGTAAAATTGCTATTTTCCTATCTTCATCTAATGTTCTGCCTTCTTTGGATATTACATATCCCAGGTATTTAACCTGCTTTCTCCAAAGCTGCAACTTGTTTTTGTTTACTTTATGTCCTTGAGTGGCTAAAAATATAATAATGCTATGGTATCTTCTCTGCATTCTTGCTGGGTGGGGGCTGCCAGCAGGATGTCATCTACATAAAGTAAAATTTGACTGCCTCTCAGTGGGCTAAATCCCGCCAAGTTGCTTGCCATCTCTTGTGAGAATATTGTTGGACTTTCACAATATCCCTGTGGTAGTCGCGTGTGTGTATACCTTTTCCCCTGAAATGTGAATGCAAATCAATGTTGGCTGTCAGGGTGTATCGGTATCGAGAAGAACGCATTGCTAATATCTACCACAGAAAAATACTTCTGTTGAGGCTTCAAATCATTTAATAGGGTGTGTAGATCTGGCACCGTAGGTGCTCTAGGTATCACTGTGTCATTTACAGCTTGTAAATCTTGGACCATACGCCATTCTCCATTTGTTTATTTTTATTTATTTTATTTTACATTTGTTGACTGGGCTAGTCTAACTGGATATATGTCCATTTTCAGTAGGGGCCCGTGGAGAAAAGCTCCAGCATAAATAGTTAAAATGTTAACAATTTATAAAAAGGACATGTATATTAAAATTACAGTACAGAGATAGCATTGTTTATATGAATAAATATAATACAAATTATGGATTATAGACAATATACAAAGGTTTGCTAGGGGAAAAGTAAAGAACAATTATTAGATCACAAAAACAGAGCAGGTATAAAGAGAAAAAGAGTTGGGTTGTATGCTTAGGTTAGTGTATGGGGATGGGATTTGAGCAGGAGGGGCATGGAATTTCAGTCTGGGTTAGAACAAGGACAGAGCCACTGGGCTTTAAGATATTCTTTGATGTGTTTTTTGAATAGAGTAGTAGAAGCTAGGGTAGATAGTTTAGAAGGGAGCAGATTCCAGTTTTTTCCTATAGTATTAGAGAAAAGAGAGTCACCTGCTTTGTTGTTGGATTTAACTAAGGATACCAGATGTTTATTGGCAGAACGTAGTGTAGACAGATTTTTGTATGGTGAAATAAGATCTATGAGGATAGGGGTATTATTGGGATAGTGCAGGATTTTATGGGTAATAAGTAGTTGTTTACTGAGTATAAGGTTCTGTATTTCTAGCCATCCAAGTTGTCTAAGGTTAAGGCAGTGGTGAGTTTTAAAGGGAGAGCATGTGATAAATCTAGCAATGCTATTATAACATGTAGAAAGTTTTGAGAGGTTGTTTTTAGATAAGTTAGTATATATGGCAGAGGCATAAAAGAGGGCAGAGATAAGGTGGGTCTGGGCAATAGTCTTCCTGGCTAAGGGGTTAAGGAATGGTTTAATTCTATAGAGAGAACCAAGTTTTTTGTTAACAGACTTTATGGTGGAGTTAATATGGTCATCATAGTTAAGGCGATTGTCAATTGTAACTCCTAATAGCCGGGTGGTAGTATCTGGTATTATGTTGGTGGCATTATTAGAGGTAATGGCAAAGAATGGATTTGGTGATTTAAGAGTTGGCGTAAAAAGGAGTGGTTTTGTTTTTTTGGAATTAAGGAGGAGGCAGTGTTGCATAAACCAGTTTTCAACACTTTGGAATACATTTTGGGTAACTGACTGGAGGGAGGTTAGATTCTTAGAAGTACAGATTAAGGTTGAGTCATCTGCATATTGGATGCAGGTGGCTTGGTGTGTGTTCAAGTGAAGGTCATTGATGAATAAGGAAAAGAGAAGGGGACCTAAAATAGAGCCTTGTGGGACTCCAATATTTATGGGAAGTAATGATGACAGATTGTTTTCCCAAAGTACTGCTTGTTGTCTGTTTTGAAGGTAAGCCCTAAACCAATGTAATGCTTGTGGGTTAAGAGAATAGGAATTTAGTTTGTCTAGAAGTAAGTTATGGTTGACCATGTCAAAGGCTTTTGACAAGTCAATAAATATTGCAGCAGAGAAGGAGTTGTTCCGATTTTTATTTATAGAGTCAGTGAAGGAGAGTAGTGCAGTTGTAGTGCTGTGGAATGGTCTAAAGCCATGCTGGCAGTTTGCTAGTAGGTTGTTTTGTAGTAGGTGGTTAAGTAGCTGTTTGTGAATACATTTTTCCATTATCTTAGATAATGGAGAGAGTAAGGCAATAGGTCGAAGGTTAGAGAGTTCAGTGGAAGACCCAACTTTATGAAGAGGGATGATATGGGCAACTTTCCAGATGGTTGGAATTTTAGCTTCGGAAATAGTTCTATTAATCAGGATAGATATGGGGTGACATAAAGCCTTTGCAGCAATCTGAAGGTATTCTGATGGGAGATGACCAGCAGATGGTGTACATGGTTTTAGTTTTCTAAGTAGTTTGTAGATAAGAGATGTACTTACAGGTTGTAGGTGAAAGGTAGGAGTAGAAGAGTTGGGAGTATTTGGTAGGGGAGTAGAAGAGAGAGGTAAAGAACTGGCTAGATTTTGCATGGTTTCAGTAAAGTAGTTGTTAAAGGTATCAGGGATTTGATTGGAATTATTATGGTTGAAACCTGATGGGATAGGAGTAGTAGGGTGTCCTGGCTGAAGAAGTTTGTTTATCCCTGACCAAAACTTTTGTGGGGTATGTTCAGTGGATTGTTGGAGGTGTAGGTAGTAGTCTTTTTTGTCTCTAAGGGTGTCTTTTTTGGTAGCATTTCTTAGCTGTTTATAGAGGAGGTGATCAGATGGACATTTGGTAGCTCTCCATTTGGTCCAGATTTTATTTCTGAGGAGCATTTTTTGCTTTGTTTGTTTAGTGAGCCATGGAGCAGTTTTTGTTTTCAGTCTGATAGTGCGATAAGGTGCATGGTAGTCAAGAATTTGAAGAAAAGAAGTGTTAAAGTAGGTCACAGCTTCAACAAGTTCAAGATGGGTAAGAGGTGACCAGTTGCATGCTAGCAATTCATTTTGGAAGCTATCAGGATTGAAGTATTTTTTGCAGCGGAATGTTTTGATATTATCAGTTGCAGAAACATGAAGTTTTTTTCTAGTAATATATGTAAGCATATGGTCACTGATGTTATCGGTGAGGGTACCTGGAGTATAGATATTAGGGTGTTTTTTTATGAGGATCCAGTCAAGAGTAGTTTCTTTCATGCTAGGTTTGTGGATTCTAGTGGGAGTGGTTATTAATTGGGAGAACCCAAAGAAATTTATGTGGTTAGTAGGCTTCTGGGTATTGTAGGTGAACCAGTCAATGTTGAAGTTGCCCAGTACAATGGTCTCTTGGGGTAGTTGGTTAGATAGATAATTAAGTATGTTTTCAAGAGTATTAGTATTATTACCAGGAGGTAGATACATACAAATTAGGTAGATAGATTTGGAGTTGTTGATTTGGAGTTTGATAGACAGTGTTTCAGTTTTAGCATCTAATGGTGGAAGCACATTACAGGGGGAAAGATGGAGATGAGATTTGTAAAGTATGGCCATACCTCCACCTTTTTTGTTTATTCGGTCACATCTAAGGATATTATATCCTGGGGGGATAATTTCATTGTTTAAAGTAGATGGTTTAAGCCAGGTTTCAGTGAGACATAGAATATCAAAAGAGTGTAGATCAAGTAGTGCACGTAGGTGGGAAATTTTATTGTTGATACTTCTAATATTTAGATGTGCTATGAGGAGGGAATTAAGTTCTTTAGCTATGAAAGGAATGTTGGGTAAAGTTAAATTGTCAAGGTTGTTACTCTTGTCATTATTGGGGCCAGGATTAGGATGAATATCACCATGAAGGAGGAGGTAGTGTTGGGTAAAATATAGGTATTTAAAGATTTTGTGGAAATTATTGAAGTTCTTTTTAATAGTTAAGTAAGTTATGTGGCTTGTTCTGTGATATTTTGGTAGAATATAATTTGAGGTACTGGTTATGTTACTATGGTTAGCGGTATAGATGAGAGAAAATGAAGAAGTTTGTTGGCAATGATGGTATTGTTTGCATAGAGTAAGATTTTCAAAGAAGGTGAGTGAATAAGGTATAGATAGAAAGACTATAACTGTAGTTAAGAGTAGTGTGGGGACAAAAATAGTGTTGGGGCCATGGTAGTGTGTAAAGTGTAAGTTGTGATTATTTTGAAAGTGAGGAGAGCTGGAAGAAATGAAAGTGTCTGTGAGACAAGATAGGGCTGGATTAAAGTTGTCAGTGAGACTAATTAGAAGAGGATGTGTAGGAAGCAGATCCTGACAAAAGTTAGTTTAGAGGATGGATAGGGTAGGTATGGGAGTGGTGGTATGTGAGAAGTAAATTAAGGCTAATTAGGACAGATTGAGTTGGGAGTGCCTTAGTGATGATTTGCTTTCCTGACAGGAAATAAGGGTGTGTTACATGGTGAATCGAGAGATTCTACCAGTACTCCTTCCTTAAGTAAAGCTGCTATTATAGGTTTGATTTCTACTTCTGCATCTTTCCTTAAGGGATACTGTTTCTTTTGTGGTCTAAATGCTGATTTTGGCGTGATAGTAACTGGTCCTGCTATATGAATTAGTCCTACATCTGATTTCCCTGTTGACCAGAGGGTTTCTGGTATGCTCCGTAAGGCATTTTCTTCCTCTTCTAGTAAAAGTGCTAATCAGCTGTCCTCGCTAGACTGCAAGTGTACAGCTGGGTGTGTCTGTATTATCCAATTTAACCTCTGCTTCTGTACTCCCTGTTCTGACAATTCTAACTCCGTGTGTTTTTCCCACTTTGTGATTTTTTCTCCTAGGTCTGCCCATTTCACATTCTTGTCCTTAGTCAAACCAACATGTGGTAATCAATTAGATTTATAGAGTGCAAAGAACTCCTGGGGCAATGAATTGCTAACTACACTGTTCCCTTCTGTATCCCAATACAGATTACACAATACTAATCTGTTTGCATGGTTTCTAAACAGTTCTTGCTCATATTCTTTATCAGGTCCTGGTGTGCTACAATAATAAAGAGTACAGTGCAACAAATGCTGCTTATCAGTGTCAAGGGAGGGGGACTTACTGATGGCTACATTCATCAGCTCTTTGGTTACTGCCCCTGGACCAGTCGTGACTAAGTCCTGGCTGTACCAATAAAATGTTTCGCCCTCCGGTTGCACCACAAAAGTATCCATTTGTTGCTATGCTTGCATACCCTGCATAGTTGGAACTACTGCTATGCCAAATATCTGCATAAGATCTCTGCCCAAAAGGTTTATCGGGCATTTTGCAGAAACAACAATTTTGCTTTTCTGGGTCATCCCTGAAACAGGGTCAGTTATTGCTATGTTATGGGAGAGTGGCTCCCGATACAGCTGTCCATTAGCTGCTTTCACTAATATGTAATCGAGTGATTTTTAATTTTCTGGTAGTTTGGAAGGATGTATCAGGGTTCGCGATGCCCCTGAGTCACACAGAAATTTAACTTCCTTCCCCTCTACCAGAAGTGTAACTTCCAGTTTTGTATCTGCTAAGTAGAGCTCTAGGCTCAATAATGCTGTCTAAAATTTCACTTTCTTCACTATCTGTAATTTCTTGCACTTCCTCTATTTCTTCTATCACATTCTCTACTCCCTCTATCACATTTGCATTTGTCTTTTCTTGGTTATTCCCTTCTAGTGGTTCTTGACTATCATATATTCAGTTCTCACCCTCCTTATCTTCCATGGCTACCTTCTTGTTTTGCTTGTAATCCCTTGCTAAATGTCCCTTTTTTCCGCACTTAAAACATTCACCCCTTTTCTTTCTCTCTTCAAACTCCTCTGATCGCTTATCAGATTGTTTGTTTCCCTGGGCATTTTTCTTGCCATTTTTCCCGGACTGTACTACATAAACGTCTGCTCCATCTTCTACAGTAAATACTTGGGCTTTCTTTTTCTTTTTACTGTTAAAATGCCTTTCGGCATGTCTAGCATATTCAAGTAGCGACTGTAATCTACTTGTACGATGATCTACCATGTGCTTTGTAATAAACTGCTTATAGGCAAAATACTGCCTTTTAAAAATGCATTTTTTAGCTGTTGCTCATATGGGGAATCATGTGTTTGGTCTTCAGGTACCTGCATTCCACAATGGTTATTAAAACACTCTAATAATCTAGCATAATATCTGTCAACAGTCTCACCTTCTTGTTGGATGCATTGATTAATGCAAGTCCAGTCTGCCCTAGGCTTCCACTTCTCAGAGATTCGGTCTGTTAGACCTTTGACTCTGTTATCCAGTTCTGCGTTGCTATGTGGGAGTGGCTTGTGTTCTGCGTCACGGGGATTCCAGTTGCCACTGATCATGTGCCAATCTGGACCTACGATTTATCTAACTACTTTTTCTACTTCTTCTCCATTTAAATGATAACTTAACCTCATGCCCTGTAAGTCTTCTAAGAATTTTCTAAAATTAACTTTTGGATGAGGAATTCCCTCTGTAGCTTTCCGGATGTCTTCCGGTGTCCATGGTTTATATACTAGGAGAGTTGGGTCCTGCCCTTCCTGTCCTGCCTGAGGATTTGGTACTTCTATGAGTGGACATATCTCTTCTTCACTCATAGCTCGTGAATTTTTGTTCATTTGATATAACTCAGTATCCCCTCTTAAGTTACGTGTTCGAGACCTAGTCTCGACGGGATCTCTGACAAGCGGTCTTGGCTTCGCGGAGACAGCCGGGTATAGTGGAGGTGGACCAGCTTGTCCACTCGCTTCATATTCTGGTAAGGGAAGCGGAGGGGGTGGAGGGGCTTATGCTATTACCAAATTATTGTCCTCTTTATCTAGAAACATAGCTTTTGAATTATTACTTTTTTGTTCCCTACAGTTTGCTTCCTCAATCCACCTGTGTGCCTGAGGAATGCCTAATTGACGTTGCTTTTTTACCTGACCTTTTGCGTCAGTTTTAAGCTGTTTGACAAGTTTAATAAGTGAGGATTTTTCTAATTTGCCATCAAATTCATATTTATTAACCCATTTTGTATAGTACCGAACATTGTCGGCATGCTGTAATTGCATATATTTTGCATCTTCAGTTAATGGTGGATCTTGGGAACTTTTTGTGCACTTATTTCCCATATTATTCTGACTGTTAAAATGTTACATAACCCTTCTTATCTTTACGTGGTACCACGATTTCTCTTTTTCATAGTTTATCTAGAATAACTGCATTACCTATTCTGTTTCCCTGATTTATGACAAGACTGCAATCTTCCTGTCCCTGACTTGTACAAGACAAATCTCCTGACAGATGATACAAATCAAGTCCCTGATCTAAAACAGAAAAAAGGTAAATTTCACCTTACCTGAGCCTCCGTGACTGATCGTCTGGTTCGAGGAAAAAACGTTAACTCGTCCTCCAGTCGCAGATCAGAACAGTGGCTGGACTTTTTTGAATGACATTTCAGTCGGAGGTCTTTCAGAGCAGAAGAACCGATGTGGTCTCTTCCCTGTACGGTTTCATGCCACCTGGCCCATCTGACCTGAGGCGAAGTGAGAGTTTCCGGTCTGAAGGACCAATCTGTCAAAGAAAAAACTACTTCAAAAAGATCAACACACGGCAGGTTCAGGTTAAGGCACTTTAATCTTGCAGCAAGGAGACAAAAACGTGCTAATACAGAGTTTGTCTAACTGGAATCAGGAAGTGAAGCCATTCTTATACATTTCTTACAAGGCATATTATTTCATAGCAGCTGTTTGTCCATGATTTTCTGCTGGCATATCAAGTTTATAAAAAAACTTCCTAAGAAAAACAACGTGGCCTTGGAGACCACCGGTTAGATACAACTTCTCACTATATGATGTTACCATTCAAGGTACTATGGCTAATTCGAGCACAAAGCAAGCACAGATTATAGTTCATTTCTTCAGGCAGTCTTTGTTCAACTGTATCTATCTTTTCTGCAGCTGTGCATGTTCTCTACAGTTCTCAACACGAACAGAGCTGATTGTTCAAGTTCAATAACTTTATAGAAAACAGTATTGTTCTATTCATTATTTTCCTGACCTAGCAGATAATCACCTGCTTCTCAGTAAATTTCCAAAAGGCATAAACATGAATTTTGCTGTGTTAGCAAATACTAGGTCAGGGAGCATCTTGCAGTTTCAGAAAGCATTTTGTAGTTTCATACAAAACTAAGCTGTACATAAAATAGAATGAAATGTGTTGACCCTTTTAGCTTCTAATAAGCACTAAACATATACATTAATACATATTTTTCTGACAATGGGCCTGGGAGATGAACCATTTACAGGTTACCTGTGTCCATTAGAGACATAGGTGCCAAACCATGGACGAATTTCCAGTTTCCCATCCAGTTGTCCAAGTTGCACTTGAATTGGGTTAGGGAGGAACTCTACTTCACATGAATGGGGAGCCTGTTCTCTAGATGGGGTAGTCTCTGGGACACATACCTATCTCTCGAGGAGATCCTATTTATATCACAGGCAAGGTTTAAGTCTTTAGAATGGGTAATTCTCATTCTGTTTCTTTTGTGGATATGCAGGAGGTCTATCAGAGTGGGGTCTGACAATGCCATGTATGCCAGGCATAGATCCCCCTCAAAAGCCTGTAGGAGACAGAATACAGGGATAGGGCCTTGAGGCGGTCTGCATAGGACATTTTACTTATACCCCATATTCTTTTAGTGAGTCATCTATGTGGACATTCCAACTGTTGGATATGCCTGCTTAGGTACATACCAGAGGGGGAATGATTTCCTCACCACTGTAGACATGTTATGGTCAAAGGCTAGATTAATATCTATGTGTGTCCCTAAGTCCCTGACTACTGGGTCAGTTCTAAGGGGTGTGTTGTCAATATGATAGTTACCAGGGATGGGTGACTTCCCAAAGGATACTATTATGCATTTCTTGGCATTTAGTTTTAGTCCATGGCTCTGAAACCAGTTGTTTGCTGGTGTCATCCCCTCTTGGAGAGCATTTGAGTGAGTGTGAGATTCAATGATAGCTCCTAATTTGCAGTCATCTGACATTGGCCTTGATTTATGAGAAGTAAATGCCGAAAAGGAGCAGTCCAAGGACTGATCCCTGAGGGACTCCTCTTGTGACTGGCCTCTTTGTAGAGGTTGACCCCCAATTTTAAATTCCTGGGTCCTGTATGTGAGCCAGTTGGCTATCCACCAGATGACATATGGGTTTGTACCTTACCTCATGAGTTTGTCAACAAGTGGTGTATTGTATCAAATGCCTTGCTCAGGTCAAGGTAGGCAGTATGAAAGATTTTGCCCTCATCCATTGATTTGGTGACCTTCTTAAAGAAGTCCACCAGGTTGAGTAGCCATGATCTGCCCTTGATGAAACCAAACTGGGTTGGGTCCAGTGTCCAGAGGTTTATTATATCTCTGTTGATCATTTCCAGGATAATTCTTTCCATGACTTTACATATAAGACTAGTGAGACTTATGGGTCTGCAGTTTCCAGGGTCTGTGGATGGCCCACCTTTGTGCAGAGGGATGACTGTTGCCTTTCTCCATTCATGAGGCACGAAGCCTGTTTGGAGGCCACAGTTAAATAGTAATTCCAGAGGCCCTCATAGGTCATGTTTCATGCTATTTAGAAGGCATCCTGGGATATTGTCTGGGCCCATTGGTGCAGTGTTCTGGTCTTAGAGAGAGCATTAAGGATCTGTTTCCCTAGTGATAGTAGGGGGAGTTATATTTGATGTTTCCTGAGGGAAGGTTGAGGAGGAGAGAGGGGTAAAGTTGGAGCTGAATTTATCAGCTAGGAGGCTTGCTATCTATTCTGGTTCAGTATAGGTGGCACCATTTACCATGAGCTCTGCACACAGTTGTGTTTTGCCTTTGAGGTTGTGGACATAGCTAAAGAATGCTTTGTGGTTGTCCTTGGCCTGGCAGGCCAAACTTGCCTCAAATTTGGCTTTGGTAGACTTTATTTGTCCTCTGAGTTTTTGTTTAGTTTGATGAGAGTGATTTTATCCTGCTGGATGGTGCACCTCCTGTTTTATGCCATGATTTTCTTCCTTCTGTTTTACAGTCTATTGATTTTGTGATTCCACCAGGGTGGTTGTTTTTTTAGTTAGTTCTGTACTTCTTCTGGTGGGTACAGCTGCCTCTATACAGCCATTAACATGCTTGGACAGGATTTCTGTGAACAGTTCTGCATAGGCAGCAGTGTTTTCAGAGTTTATGGGGTCTTGACATTTTTCCAGGTTTTCACTTAATAGAAGGAGATTAGCCTTAGAATAGTTCCTGAATATTCCAGGTTTAGATGGGGGTCCAGGTTTTATTTTTACTTCATAGGAGACCATTTTGTGGTCTGACTTTACCAGGGAAGGCATTACAGTAGGGAGTGTGCAGTAGTCTCCCATATTAGTGAGGACCAGATCCAGTATGGCTACACTCCTGGTTGGTGTATTAACTATTTGGTCCAGGGAGTTTGTGTTTACAAAATCAAAGAATCTCTGTGCATGTACGTTTGGTGTTGTATAGGATTCCCAGTTAATAGTGGTGTAATTAAAGTCATCCATGAATATGGTATTGGGTTGGATGGTTAGTGTTTCTAATAAGTTTAAATACATGATATGGGTTTCCTGGGTCTTAGAGGGGGACTTATAGTTTGCAAGGAATTGGTACTGGATTTTACCTATGGTGATTTAAACATGGAGCAGTTCAAGTGCATTGTCTTGTTTGACCAGTCTTGAAGTATATTTATTTTTGATGTAAATAGAGACACCTCCACCTTTAGTCCCTGCCTGTGAAGTAGCTGTGGCTTAAATGTGTGGAAGGCATTATAACTTTGCACTGTTGGTGTGCTGTCCTTGACTTTAAACCATGTCTCAGTGACAGCACAGACATCAGCATTCAGCATTGAGCTGTAATACCTTTAGATTTTCTCGGTTTTGATTTGCTATGTTGGAAGTACTTTCAGTTTGACATTGCCTAAAAATGTCACTATGGGAGAAGACAATGTTTTAGCTAATATTTAAAATCTTAGAGGGTAGAGGTGTAGACCATCTCTGGCAAAGCAGCGTGATCTGTTGACCATCTCCTTCCATACTGACAAATATTGCACTCCCTTAGAATGACACCAGAAACTAAGCCAATTATTAAAGTTAATCATCATTTGTTCGCATTGTGGCATCATCCTTGGAGAAGGGAAAATGCTGCTCAATGCTAGGCTCATACCAGCCTGAGACACATATTCTGAGAGCTCCATGAAATCTCTCTTCATATAGTCCAGGAAGGTACATCTCAGATCATTTACTCCTGCATAACTATGACTGAATCATATTGGTAATTATGGTCCAATGACCTGAATGCATGTGTAATGTGGCAGATTCTAGCCCCTGATAAGCAACTGACCGTAACTTTCTCCTTACTCAGCCTGGTGAGAGGGACATCAGTTTGTCTCACAATGGACTCTCCAATGATTAGAATGTTGGATTGTGTGGTGGCTTGCCTTATGGGCTTAAAGGTAGAGGCTCCATAAGCTGTAACTCTAAATGTTGATGTGGGTGTTGTTTTGAAAGAGCACATTTGGGGCTGCTGGGACTATTTGTTATGTGTACTTCATCTAGGAGGTCTTTGTGGTTTAGGAAGCTTTAGGAGATTAGGGAATGTCAGTCAGTTTAACTTTATGAGAGCTTTGCAGTGATGGGTGTATGAGAGTGAGCTAGATGTGAATTTAACTATTTTATCATAGGTTTGTTCCAGTGTAGAGAACTGGAAGGTTTGAAAGTTGTTGAAAGTGGAGGTAGCATAGAGGGGTGTGGGAAGAAGTAAAACAGTTGTGATATGTTTTCTGGTGGATTCAGTGAGATAGGTTTTGTGATATGCTGAATGTGGAGGTCAAATTTTATGTTTTGATCTATGGTTAGTCCTGCAATTTAGTCTGATTAACCTGTTTGATTGAAGTCCCATTTGAAGAGGTGCTGCTAAAGTTTGGTTGCAGAATTTTGGTGGGCTTTGAGGGTGAACAGCATCATTTCATTTCTTTCTTTCTTTCTTTCTTTCTTTCTTTCTTTCTTTCTTTCTTTCTTTCTTTCTTTCTATCTTTTTCTTTCTTTCTTTATTGTGAGTGATTAAAGACAGGATTAGAGCCATTGGGCCATAATTCTTCAGAAGAGAAGGATTGTTAGTTTAGTGATTAGAGTTCATGTATCGGTTTGTTGAAGCAAGTAATGGCAGAATCATCTGCATATTGCATAATGGTAGAGTTTCTAGACCAAAGGGAAGACTGTTGATAAAAATGTTGAATATGATGGGACCTAATATGGACCCTTCTGGAACTTCTACTGGAGTTTCAAGAGGACAGGATGTGGAATGTAACCATTTAACACTTTGAATTATGTTAGAGAAGTAGAAGATGAACCATAAGACAAGAGAATCTGAGTCCCTAGATGTTTTGGAGGTAGGAATAGGATGGATAAAATACTAATTTTAGTAGGGGTAACTCCTGGTACTTACTAGCTGCTGGGCTGCAGCCCCCAGCTGAGGAAAAAAAGATAGACTGCTAAATTTAGAAAGCGAATAATTATTTTTAAATTTAAAATAATGATCATCTTTCCCAGTTTTTGTTTTGTGAGCTCTGAAGCATAAAAAAGAATCTTATTTCACTTGCTGGACAGTTTTCAAAACAACAAGACTTGAAAATGTCACCAAGTTTACTCTACCAATCAGCAGAGCTCTTGAGGATGATCAAAACATCACTCAATTAGTGTTTCCCTGGGCTTCTGCATAAAGCACCAATGAGAGCTTCTAATTGTCTCAGGTTGCCTCAGGTGACTGAGACAGCCTAACTTTTCAAGAACAAGGGTGGCATAAAGGAAAGAGGGTAACGTTATGTTTAAGTTCAACTGTAGAGGCACAGGGATAAAGCTGCTTCTAAAAAGTTTATGGCATATTATTTATTTATTTTGTTTACAGGCACTCTGCCTAATGCTGGTAGCATGACGAGGGAAGGAAAGTACTTTATTTAAGTGTGTGTTGTATGTAAGGGTATTGGAATGGACTGCACTGGAACCAGGAAGTTGAAATGTGAACATGATATATATTTGACATGTGTGAGGGAGGTTGGTTGCGCAGATGTTCTCAACTGTCCCTAATGTTGCAGAATGCATCTAATTTTTGTCGTATTTTCGTGTTTCTTTTTCCTGGCAAATAGAGAACTGCAATCAGTAAATGCAGCCATTTGAAATTCAGCCATAATAGCCTCCAAGAAAAAGCTTGCTGGTACAAAGCAGATTTTCCTAGGAAATTTCTTGTAGATAAAGGCAGCAGCTGTTCTGATTTACTCCTTTTGTCCAACACTATTATAGCTTTCTGAGAGGTTGAGAAGTATGTATGTGTGCGCAGATGTGTATATGTGTTTGGGCACAGATGTGCATGAGTTTGGGAGGGGAGATGTCACACTGTATATTCTGATAATAATGAGATGAAAAATTAAAGTCCCGTGTGGCAGTTATTTATATATTTAGTCATTCATTTGATGCAAACAACTGATGTATGCATTTAAGTGGCAGTAATCCATGATCACACACATTGTCTGTGTGTGTGTGTGTGTGTGTGTGTGTGTGTGTGTGTGTGTGTGTGTGTGTGCGCGTGCGCATCTATCTCTCTCTCTGTATATATAGATAGATAGATAAATATGAATGTCTACAACTCTTTCTTACTCTCTCTCTCATATATATATATATATATATATATATATATATATATATATATATATATATATAGTGATAGATAGATAGACACACACAGATACACATAATGTGTGTGTAGTGTGGGTGGATGTAGATGCTCTGATCTGACCCTGATTTTTTCCAGTATGTTTGGTCTGCTGCTTGTACAGTTTGTGGTTTACTTGGCAAATCAATGAAGACTGCATTCAGTAAATAAAAACAATGATGACAGACAAGTTTCAGAGTCAATACCCTTCAAAAATGTTCACTAAAGCAAAGCCTGTTATTTTAGTAAGTTTATAATAAAAAGGTAGCAGTCGTCCCTGATCTTGGTCATTTATACACCATTATTTCTGACTGTCTCTTTGATTGCTGAGATAAGAAGTTGACACGTGTGACGGTGGTGTTGGGGAATTGCACATTTTATACTGACAGCGAGATGAGGAGATTTAATTCCAGTGTATCTGAATGTTGCAAGTTGTCCATAGTTTTTTTTTCACTTTTAGTTACAGTCGTATTGTACTCAATAAGTGGTTGTCTTTGGCAGCAGGAGCAGGAAGTGTGTGATAGCAGCTGATCATTGGCAAAGTATCGTATCTAGTAGTATGGTCATGTAACATCACTTGGTTCTGTGACTTAGGTTTTGGCTGTCATTCCTTCTTTGTAGAGTCTTGGTGCATTCTCTGTCTCTGTGTTGTTTTATCTATGCCCCATTTGGCATGTACCTCACTAGACACCTGCAACAACTGGAGAGGCCACAAAAGTACCTCACAAAGAGGATCCTAGGCCTTAAACACTTGTCCTATATAGACAGACTCAAAAAACTCCAACTATTCTCTGTCTCATATTGCCTACTTAGAGGTGATCTCTGCTTGACTTACAAAGCCATGTCTGACCCAGCTCTGTTAGAAATGCTACATCTAAAGAAATCCCAATCCCTCCGTACAACACACTCTAGAGACCTCAACCTCATTATCGCAATCAACAGAACATGCTGGAGGGACAGGTTCATAACCCAGAGACTGTCCATGCTATGGAATAGACTTCCCATACATGTCAAGCAGAGCACCTCACTGGCCCTCTTCAAGAGAAATTTTGATGAATGGAAGGGAAATAGAAAATTCACCCCGGGGATCACTCCAGTGGCTCCACTTGACAGAGGCACTGGGAACTAAGGTTAGGTGGCATGATGCTAGGGTAATCCTATGGGCTAGGTTTGTAAAGGCTCCATGGCCATTAGCCTAGTAAACACCTATGAACATATGCACTTTGGTTTCTTCTCCTGGACCCTCAGCTGTATAATGTATGCCTCTGGCCATTTGTACTTTTACTTTTGTCCTAATCTAACCCCAGAGGGGTATGCAGAAGGTAGCTATCTCTCTTTGGAGGGCCAGGAAGACAGGTACTATTAAGAGATATGATATGTATATCTTTGAGGTTGCCTTCTTAGTTTTGGGAGGAATCACTGTTTTTTTAGCTTTGAATATTAAGCTTTAGACACAGCTTATGTTTCCTTGAAAAAAATAAGATTGGATTTCTTTTCTTACTTATGATTTTTTGTTCAGGTCATCATTAGATCAAAAAGTTGTAAGAAAGCTCTAAGCTACACATCTGGGCATTTAGAACTCTATGACTTCTGGGAGAATAAGAGCCCCTAACCCCCTGGCTTAATTCACTTACATCCTACAGACTAATGACAGTGGAATCCTAGCCAGTTAGGGTGTGTTAAAAGCATTGTGAGGAAGCTAACAAGTAAGGCAGAGTGTGAAAAAGGAGGAAGTAATCTATATGGATGGTATGGGGCCAGGATGAATGGGAAAATGGGGGAAGAACTGGGGATACTAGTGTGCAATGGGGGGCCCTTGGAGTTCTTTGTCTAGGGCTCCATTTCAATTAAGGCTGGCCCTAATTATAGCAATCAGACATGTGAGGTGTTTATACAGTCAATAATGTGGCTATAATGGGTGGGTGCATGCCAAAACAGTCTTTAGATGAAAGTGAATAACCACATTTGTTTGATCACAGGTAAAGGTAACTGACCTGCAATTATGGAGCTCCACTCCATTCCAGTTAGACTCACACATTCAGTTGCTTGGAACCCCCAATCCCCTGCTTTGAAGTCACTAGCCACTTCTGGATTTTGGGGAGTGGTAAGTTGTAGGATATTAGCAGGAATAGGAGTAGGGTCAGGGTTAGATAAAGAGGTGGCAGAGTTGATAAAGTGGGAGTTGATATGCAGGCTGTATGGTAGGCTGGTTGACTGGAATGTGGTGGGTTAAGATGGACTGCCAAATTTAAGGAGTTGAGGTAGTCCAGGCCAGAATTTTTTGGGGTGAGACAGAGTAGAGATTTTGGTGGTTTTCTTAACTCGCGGTGGTGGTGCTGCGGTAGCGTTGTCACCTCCCAGTAAGACGCTGTCCGGTTCGATTCTCAGCTAGAGCGTCTACTGCGTGGAGACATGCGTGAATGGGCGTACCTTTGTTGAAGGTTGTGCATCAGGCCTGGCAAGCCTGTACGTAAAAATCAACTGTCAATCATTAGCGGACCGGAGTTCCGCTGTGGCGACCCCTAACCGGGAAAAGCCGAAAGACACAAACAAACAAGTGAATATTTTTTCTTGTCAAGAGCAACTTGTTTTTTTTTAAACAAGAAACATATTTATTAAGTTATCATGTGTGACATGGGCTATCTTACATGGAAGCAGGAGAGTTTGACCCTGGATGATTTGACCCTAATGCAATTGGTTACACTTTCATATTAAAATTTACATTTATTATATATGACAATAGTAATTGGACAGTTTGACCCCGGATGATTTAACCCCAATTAAATTTAATATCAGCTTTGTACAACTTAATATTTTAATCAGAAATTTTACATAGGAAGTTTACATATTATTTAATATTTTAAACATTAAAATCTTAAGAAATTAACAATAATATTATTACTTTATATAGATCTAATGGTAATTTTGTTCACATATTTATTATGCAAATATAATTACTTTAATTAATAACTGTTTTTAACATGTTAACAATGAAAGCATACACAGGATATGCGCAAGCATTTTATAACCTTTTTCCTGCTCAAATTGTCTGAGGTCAAAAATATTTCTATTCTTGCCCTTTTATTAGGGACAAGCAGGTGGCATTATTGCCACATTTTAGTGTGCTGTGGTGTAACTGTAGTTTTGATTTGTTTTGCCTTTCTAAGAATAAATACATCGTGGCTTGTATGGGAGTATTACAGAATTGTAGGTCAAGACAGTAACAAACTTTGGTAATTCTGAATTTATTTCTATGTAACAGCAGTTGTTTCTATGGCATTATGATTACTGTCTACATTTTGAAATTTATTGATCTCATTGCGATGCAGGTATTCCTGGAGTTTCAGTACAGTCTGTTGTTCCATGATTGAAACTAACCTAATTGAAGTATTCTCATTTATGAACAATCTTATTGCGATGCAGATATTCCTGGATTTTCAGTATGTTCTGTTGTTCTTTGATTGAAACCAGCATAACTGAAGCATCTTCATCTGTCTTTAAGGGTTATAAGTTGTTTTAAAGACATTTAATGTGGTACAGATTTACCTTTGAAATGTGTTAATGCAGGGGTCAAAATGGCTGGGTCAAAACGTCCTGTGTCTATCTTACATTTATATAAATGAAAATAAACCATGCAGACACCTTATTATACATTACAAACCATGCTGACAAACTGTAGCTGCAGACATTATACATCATTTATAATGTATCCAGTCATTGTCAGTCAACCATTAAACAGCTCATTCAATTCCTTCCTTCTTTTAAACCTCGTTCCTCCTCTACATGTATTGATCCCACACTCCCCATTTTCTTCTATGTAATTTGCTCTTACCTTTTCTAAAGATCCTAATTCCAGGTGTTTTATCTCTGTTACCCTTTTCTAAAGATCCTAATTCCAGGTGTTTTATCTCTGTTACTATTTTCACTACTTCTAGTAATGTTGGTTTAGACTTTTATTTCCATTTTCTTGTATTTGCTTTTTAATAGCCATTATAATTAGACTCAGCAAGGCCTTACTACATCTAGACAATTGCAAGTCTGCATCATAGCTCAGAAAAGTAATTTCCTTAGTTTAGACCAATTTGCTCACACAACATCTCCAACAGGGCAGTCTGCAGGGAATCTTTAAAGTCTACCAACTTATTACACTCCCAGAAAATATGTTCCCAGTAACCTCTTTCGTCCCCATCACACCTCCAACATTTGCTGTCTTTGGAGTCTACTTTGGGGTATAAAAAACCTATGTAAACACTTCCAAGCAAAGATGGTAAATCTTCTAGACCTTTTTGCATATTTGGGAGACATACATACATCCCCCATTGTTTCCTTATGAATTGCACATGCAGACTCTCTTCCCAATCTTTCTAATCTCCTCTGATTGATTCCTAATGTTCTGTGCAGTATTTTATATGCATTACCAATTATCCATTTTTTTAATAGCAGCTTCTTTTCTATATTCTACTAAAACTCTACCAGTGCTGGTCTTTCACTTAGGCCTCCATTTCCTTTCTCTTTGTCTGTATGCTGTTGTCGATCCCTGATAGAGAAGGCAATTTCTAGCCTTCACTCCAAATGAATTCTTGGCCTCTTCTCATTCTATTACCTTTCCCATATCCCAGCTCTCTTTAATAATTCCTCAACTCATACCACCACTTTACTTATCCATAGCTTAATGTTAAGTTGTCAATCTCTCCTTCATTCTTGCTGGATGGGTTCGGAGCCGACTCGGCCACTCTGAAAGCTCGAGAGCTAGTTTCACCGGCTCGAGGCTCCCCTATATCCCATAATGCTAGGTGGTAACTTCCTCAGATCTCGTTTGCCGCTACGCGATCGAGGTGCTCTTTTCAACCGGCTCAGGTTAGTTTTAAACTTTTGACAAGTTTAGTCACCAAAAAAACCTCTTTAAGTTAGCTCCCTTGTTTAACTTATATTGTTAATTACTCTTATCCCTTTTTAGTTAATTTTCACCAATCTTCCTATCCTAAATTATCTACCTTTCCCTTGGGCCTTAGGCCCTCTCCTCCGTCCCTTGGTAGTTGGAGTGTCTGTGTTTTTGTAGGGAAAAAGTTTACTTTAAACCTTGGAAGTTTTAATTTAAAGTTTTAATTTAAAGTTTATAAAATTTAAAGTGTAATCGGTGTGTGTGTGTTTGTGATTACATTTTATTTCCCTCTTTGGACATGTCCAAAGAATCAAAGGTCTCAGGCTTCAAGAAGTGTGACTCGTGCTGTCAGAAGATGTCTCTGACAGATGGTCACACTTCTTGTGTGTACTGCCTGGGGCCTTTGCACCTGCAGGACTCATGTGCTGTTTGCCATGGTTTCAGCCCTAGAGTCCTGCAGGAGCGAAAAAATAAATGAATCCTCAGAGGATTATTAAAGCCTGAAGGTCCCTCCACTCAGTCTTCGGGGAGACCCTCTAAGTCCTCCAGACCTTCGGCTCCAGCCTCTGAGCCGACTTCTGGGGGCTCTAAGGCCATTCGAACATCGGCTCCGGCCGGAGCCGATGAACCTCGAATGCTTGTGCCTGTGCTGTCCTCGGCTCCGGCCGGAGCCGAGGAAGACTTAACTGTGTCGGCTCCGATTAAGCTGTCGGAGCCGATAACTAAGAAGAGGTCCCATTCCCCATCTATCGGCTCCGTTCATTCGGCTCCAGCTTCACCTTTGCTGTCTGAACGGAGCCATAGATCTCACTCTTCTAGGTCTTCCAGGTTATCGGACCATGACCTTCAAAGAGTAGTGAGTCGATTTCTTAAGTCCGAGGCATTAGCCCAAATGCTTCAAAGTCTGACTCAACAGTCGAAGACTATTCCCACCACTCAAAATATTCCTCCTCTGACTCTTTTGAGTTTGGAGCCAGGGCGGTTCGGACCTGAGACTGTGGTGGCGTCGGAGCCGATACCCTTGTCTTCGGTACCATCGTCGGCTCCGATGTCTTCCTTGGAAGAATCTCGGCGCCGGACTTCCCTCGTCGGCTCCGAGGGGGCGAGTGGCATCGGACCCTTGTCTGACCCTGCTCTCCCTCTCGGTGCTTCGGCGCTGGTGAGTTTGGCTCCGACATCGGCCTCGGAGCCATCACTGTCAGTGCCGGGGGAGGTTTTCAGTTTTTTGGAACGGAGATCTCCGGCCCTGCCTGACAGGGGTGCCTTTGAGGTCATGAGGAGCGTGTTAGAACCTGGTTCTAATCCACAGTCGGCTCCTTCTGTCCTTCCCTCCATGGTGCCTCTGGTGATGTCTACTCACTCTCTTATTCCCAACCGTAGAGAGCCAGCTCCTCAGGTTTCCCGTGTGGGGATCCCCTCCTCTTCCGAGGCCTCTCCTGATTCTGTAGGAGAGCCTCCTAGGAAGAGGCAGTGTAAGAGGAAGCACATTGACTCCCCTGAGTCTGTCACCTCTGACACTGATTTAGAGGATTCTGAAGGTTCCCCTCGTTCCCCCTCTGAAGATGTCTCCTTTGCAGACATCCTTGAAATCTTAAAACAGAGGGGGAATTGGCCAGCCCTCAACCCTTCAGAGGATGAATCAGTGTACCTTGAGGCATTTGGCTCTCGCCCTTCCACCTCCTGGGTGTCCCCTCCCTTTGACCCCCTTATGCAGGGGGTGGCAAAGAAGGCTTGGGCGGCTCCTGACTCAGTGGAACCCACCCCCAGGAGACCATCTAAGTTTATCACGGCCCCCAAAGACAAAGAATTTCTGACCAAGGGCGTCTCTGTTGATGCTATGGTGGTGGCTGCAGCCACCAAGAAGGAGCTAGCTGATCCTTCGGTACCTGTTCATCCTCCTAACAAGGAGTCTAGGTCGATGGACAGGTACGGGAAGCGGATGTTCTCGTCAGCAACCTTTACAATGAAATCGCTGAATTACCTGTGCCATTTTACTCGACTTCAGAGGGATTTGCTCAAGGAAGTGAGTGAAATGCTGAAGGACCCAACAGCTGCGGGTTTTCAGGATAGGATGAACTCGCAGCTGGTTACCCTTAATTCTATCACCAACTCCTCCATGCGCCTCCTCTCTTATGTGGCTGATGGAGCAAGTAGAGCAGCAGGTACAGGTGTAGCCTTGCGTAGGCACGCCTGGATGCGGCTTTGTAACTTTGCAGACCCCTTTAAGGCGTCCTTCACTAATTCCCCCTTTGATGGATCATCCCTCTTTGGTCCTCAAGTGAAGGAAACCTTGACTAGGTGTGAGACTGATGGCAAAACTCTTTCTGCCGTCGGAGTCCATTTTTCTACTCCTTCTAGACCTTACCCCAAAGGTCAGAAGGGGGGAAAGATGTGGTTCTGGAAACAATCTCAAGGAGACTTGCCTGACGCACAGAGTTGATTCCCCTCTAGAGGCAGAGGGGGGAACAACAATGGTAGATGCCGCCCCAGAGGCAGAGGGGGCCCGGAGAATCAGGGCAATCGAGAATCCTTTTCCGACAAGCCCTTTCAGCATCCCTGAGGTGTTGCCCGACTGTCCACCTTCGGAGGCAGTCGGGGGAAGGTTGTCACTGTACCCAAAAGCCTGGCTATCCCTAACTCAAGACAAGTGGGTACAGTCTATCATTTCTGAAGGCTACAGAATTCCCTTTCTCTTCGTTCCGAAACTGTCCAACAAATCCCTTCCAGACGTTCCACCCAGTCAAAGGGAACAAGCAGCATTAGAGATTTCAAAGCTGCTCATAAAAAGAGCTATTCAGCCAGTGCCAGCAGACCAGATAGGATCCGGAACCTACTCCAAATTCTTTTTGGTTCCAAAGAAAACAGGGGACTGGAGACCCATTTTGGATCTCAGCAACTTGAACAAGTTTGTCAAGAAAACAAAGTTCCGGATGGTCACGCTGCAGTCCATTCTTCCCCTTTTGGAATGGGACAACTGGATGTGCTCTATAGATCTCCAGGATGCGTACTATCACATCAAAATGAATCAACGCTCCAGGAGATTTCTCCGCTTCAGGCTGGGAACCAGTCATTTTCAATTCAGAGCTCTGCCCTTTGGTCTCACCACAGCCCCCCGGGTGTTCACCAAATGCATGGCAGTGGTAGCATCTCATCTGAGACACCAAGGATTCCAGGTGTTTCCTTATTTAGACGACTGGCTCCTTACAGCCCCCACCAGGCATCTCTTACTCCTCACCAGAGACTACACCTTTCACACATGTCAGGCACTAGGCATCTCAATAAACTACAAAAAGTCTGTCTTGCCTCCTTATCATGTTATTACTTTCATAGGCGCAAATCTAGACACAGTCAAGATGTCAGCCAGACTCACAGAGCAGAGGATAGCAGACATTCACAAACAGGTCTTTCTTCTTTTACAGAACAACAAAGTCAAGTCCAGACAGATCCTGAAAGTCTTGGGAGTTATGGCTGCGGCCATCCCTCTCCTACCAATAGCCCGCTTCCACATGAGGATTTTACAATGGATGCTCTTCACACAATGGTCTTATCAGAGCCTTCCAATGTCCCATCCTGTTCGGGTAACTCAAGCGTGCAAGAGTCATCTCTCTTGGTGGATCTCATCCCCTCAGCTCCTCCTAGGGAGACCCTTTGTCCCTCCCCCTCCGGTTGCTACAGTGACAACGGACGCCTCCCTGATCGGGTGGCGGGGGGGGGCATTTCCAGGGCAGGATGGTCCAAGGCATGTGGCAACCGTTCGAGTGCCACTTGCACATAAACGTTCTAGAGATGAGAGCAGTGCTCCTAGCATTGCAAGCCCTACAAGACTCTCTTCCCATAGGAACTATAGCAATCCAAACAGACAACATGTCTGTAGTGTGGTACATCAACAAACAAGGTGGAACCAGGTCTTACCCCCTATGTCGAGAGGCACTCAGACTATGGCAATGGGCGATCTCTTCTCAGCGATTTCTGTTAGCAACGCACATTCCCGGGAAGTCCAATGTGATTGCGGACAAATTGAGCAGAGCTATTCTCATGCCTCACGAGTGGTCTCTGAACAATTCAGTGTTGGAGAAAGTGTTTCGAAAGTGGGGCAGGCCTTGCTGCGACCTTTTTGCTACTCCCCAAAACAGCAAGTGTGACGATTTTTTCACCCACTTTCCCCAACCAGGCCATCCCAGCAGAGACGCTCTAGTACACGTTTGGCCCCGGGGACTTCTATATGCCTTCCCCCCCTTCCCACTGATATCCCAGCTGATACAGAAAGCCATCGCTCAGGAAGTTTCTATGATCCTCATTGCCCCTTACTGGCCTCGACAAATTTGGTTCCCCTTTCTCCACCGTTATCTGTTGGAACAACCTTGGCATCTGGACCTAGTTCCAGACCTTTTGACCCATCAGTCGGGTCAGTTGCACCACTTTCTTCCCTCTCTGAACCTCACAGCTTGGTTCCTCCAATTCCGACCTTAGCCAGGCTTCCCTTGATATCTCACTCAGTTAGAGATATCTTGATTGCCTCTCATAAATCTTCCACTCGGAAGATTTACCATAGCAAGTGGAAACATTTTTCCTTTTGGGCGCAGTCAAAGAACATAGATCCTTTCACTGCTTCTATTCAAACAGTTCTAGACTTTCTAGCCAAACTTTTCCAAGCAGGTTCGTCTCCTTCTACCATTAGAGTTCAATTGGCTGCAATTTCAAACTTTCATGTTGGAATCTCAGAGTCCTCTATTATGTCTCACAAACTCTGCAAGGCCTTTTTAAAGGGAGGTTTTCTACTCAAACCACCCATCAAAGATCCTCCTCCTTTATGGGATCTCAACTTGGTTCTGGCATCCTTAATACTTCCCCCCTTGAACCTGCGGCTTCATGTTCTATGAAATTACTTTCCTGGAAGACACTCTTTTTGGTAGCTATCACCTCAGCTAGAAGAGTCTCTGAACTTCATGCTCTGTGTAGTCGACCCCCTTATCTGGTATTTCATAAAGACAGGGTTTCCTTGCGTACTAACCCGTCTTTTTTGCCCAAAGTAGCTTCATTGGCAAATTTGAACCAAACCATTGAGCTTCCTGTGTTCTTCCCAAATTATTCTAATAGGTCAGGACAAAAGTTGCACAGTTTAGATATTCACCGCCAACTTAGGTACTATCTAGATAGGACCAAACAATTCAGGAAATCTGACCAACTGCTTGTTTCTTATGCAGAAGGTAGAATGGGCCTTCCAGTCTCTAAAGTATCTCTCTCTAGATGGCTCACTTCGTTGATTACCCTAGTATATGAAATAAGACATCAACGGTTGCCATCCAAACCCAGGGCTCATTCAACTAGAGCTTTAGCCACCTCGGTAGCTTTCCAAGATAGGCTGCCTATTGATTCGATTTGTTCTGCAGCTACTTGGGCGTCTCCCCATACCTTCATTTCTCATTACAAGTTGGACCTGGCCTCTAGAGACCAGGCCAACTTTGGTTCCACTGTACTCAAGAGTCTGTTCCGATAGGCCACCCGGGACAAGGTGCTAGGGACGCGGTCCCATCCAGCAAGAATGAAGGCGAGATTGACAACTTAACATTTAGAAGTTATGTACCTACCATAACGTTCCATGTTAGTTGTCTTCTTCTTGCCTTCTTTCTTGCGTCCCACCCTCCTTCCCCCTAGCCAGGACAGACTTAGAAGAGTTTCTTTGTTCCTTATGGAATTTTGTTGCTGGTATTAGCTTTCAAACGAGATCTGAGGAAGTTACCGCCTAGCATTATGGGATATAGGGGAGCCTCGAGCCGGTGAAACTAGCTCTCGAGCTTTCAGAGTGGCCGAGTCGGAGCCGAGGATCGGCTCCGAACCCATCCAGCAAGAAAGAAGGCGAGAAGAAGACAACTAACATGGAACGTTATGGTAGGTACATAACTTCTAATTTTTAACCACAGTCACTAAATCATCTGCATATGAAGACAAATTCAGTATTGTAACTCATTCTCCCATCTCACATTTTCTTTCTTTCATTTCATACTTACATGTTTGAATTATTGCATTTATTACCAGTATAAATGGATATTTACTTAATGGACATTCTTGCTTAACTCTTCTAATTTTTATCCTTTCTCCCATCCATCTGCTTGCCGTAACTTTCACTTATGACATTTCATAGCATATTTTATAACATTCATTTTTTTATTCTATTCTTTGTTACCCTAGAATCTTCCATATTGCTTCATGACTAACCTTGCGAATGCCTTTTACACATCACATCACTAGTCTGACTTCCTTATTGTATTTCAAAATCACATCTCTTACTTCTTTTTACTATTATTAAAATTCCTTTCACCTCTATTCCTTTGATTCCAAAAAAACCTTCTACTGTAACTTCATCCAAAACCTTCTGCATCTTTCTGCATTATTTCATAAAGATTTTAATTTCCCAGTGATGTCTGTCCCCTATATATATATATATATATATATATATATATATATATATATATATATATATATATATATATATATATATATATATATATATATATATATATAGTTCCAATTCATATCATTGAATTATTATTTCATCGAATTTCAAATCACCTAGACTAAATCGTCTAAATATAAACCCTAAATATAAAATCACACACTCCATAACTTCACACTTGTTAACAGTGTAACTGTTCTTTGTTTTGATTCTTGCCACTGATCTTTTTTGGTTTTGTTGTCCTTACAACAGTCCTTGTGTTTTTTCAGCTTCAGTCATCACAGTATCTTTCTTTTCTTTGTTTACCATTTCTGGCATACATAAAAGTTTTTTACTGCCTACAACAACACATTATGTCTAAAAAAAACAGCTACTACACTGGCCAAGCATACCCCAAAACTGCTGTCAATACCTTCTGGCAATCCTGCTCCTTTTCCTGATTCATCTGGCAGCATCTATTCTGTTACCTCTCCTAACACACCATCTGCTATAGTACTCCAGTTTACCTCCTCATCAGCATATGTCTTATGTGGCTCATCTTGATCCATCATCTCCAGCAACACAGGAATTTCCCGACCTCCTTCCTCCAACCCTGTAACAATAAATCTGGTCTCTTACACAGTCTGTTTGTGATATTTCAGCATCTTGCAGTATTCTATCCGCGGTGGTGGTGCTGCGATAGCGTTGTCGCCTCACAGTAAGACGCTGACCGTTTCGACTCTCAGCTAGAGCATTTTCTGCGTGGAGACATACGTGAATGGGCGTACCTTCATTGAAGGTTGTGCGTTAGGGCTGGCAACTCAGCACGTAAAAATCAACTGCCAATCATTAGCAGACCGGAGTTCCGCTGTGGCGACCCCTAACCGGGAAAAGCCGAAAGACACAACAACAACAGCAGTATTCTACTCTGCAGCTTTCTCATTTCCTCTTTTATCTTGGAATTCTGCAAGTACTAGTGACAGCCCACTGGTGCCACCTAGTGCTCAGAAAGAGTAGAGGAGGTTTTGCAGTGCTCTGGCCACATTTTCCATAGTCAGTATGAATAACTCCTCAGTTCTCCCAAGAGGCCTTTGGCCTAGTGGGACTAACCCAGTCAACAAAGTGTAGATAACTACACTCATAAAATAAAACATTCTGCATTTGAGAATACTGAGTTCAATGTTCTGCCAGGACCCTAAGAAAAAAATACTTCCTTATGTCTTATATGATCTATATGAAAAGAACTTGAAAAGGATTTTAGGAATAAGACCTCAAAGCAGTAATACAAAATCAGATTAATATGGCATTTTGAGAAAAAAACATATTGAAATTTTATAAGAACCACTTGGAGTGATTTTGGAGCATTAAAATAGCTCAGAATAGGCCCCATGATGCAGTGGGATAAATCTCTTACTGTAGTCTAGATGACCCATGTTTGACTAGTGGCATGACGGAGGAGGAGGGACCATGTGGGTGTAGATGGGAGTGGGTGGACAAGGTCCCCTTGCTCATGCCTAGGCTCAGTAGCATAGCTAGGGTGGGGTGAGAGGGGCAATTGTCCTGGGGCGCAAAGTGTTGAGGGGGCATGATCAGCCAATCCCAATCTATAATGCAGTAAAGCTGGTATTGTTTTTGCTGTCAAACCTGAGTGCTGTAGCACTCTTTGTGTGGGCCAAACTGAAGCAGCTGCTGGCTACAGTTTAAAAGTAAAAAAAAATAATAATTCTCTTTTCTATTTTTTAACTAAAACTTGAGTGCAGTAGCACTCCGTGCAGGCGGGTATAAACTGCAGCAAATGTTTGCTACAGGGTATAAGAAAAAAAATATCTGTTTTTATTTTTAACTAAAATCTAAGTGCAGTACTTCTTTGTGCAGGCAGAGTATAAACTGCACCCACTGTTTGCTACATTTGTAGCAAGCAGTTTGCTATAGTTTAAAAGAAAAAATAGCATTTTTTTTAAATTAAATGTGTTTAAGGGGGTTCGGGAGAAGGACATAAAAACGGGATCTAAATGGCTGGACAGTTGGGCGGGGTGTGTTGTGCATCTGACCACCTGGTTGGTGTGCCAGTTGAAGGAATGCCTTTTGTTTTTTTCCCTCTTCACTTGAAGAGCTTAGGGGATAGGGTACTGGTTTTTAGTATTGGCACAGGAGCCTAGTTGAGCCAGCTACGCTTCTGTCTAGGTTCACTACAATAGCAGCATTAAGATCCTCATGATGTGAAAATGGGTATACCACTTAACTGGGAAGTTGTGTATGCACAGAAGTGAGCATAAACCTGCTGAAGGCAGCAACTGCAGAGGTTGAAAGACTGCCATGGGGTGATGTAGGTTAGGGCACAGTCCTTGGCAACAGTATGACCCTGCACCAGTGTCCCCTTATCTCCTCACTGGCCCTGGGCATGAATCAGGTGGAGCCCAGAGGTGGCTGAGGCAGGTCAGATAGACCCCGTGAATGAAAAGAGGAGCTGGTAGCAGATAATGGTTAGCTGCAGGGAAATATAAATAAAATGTATCAGAATACAAAGATTAGATAGCTGAATAAATCAGCAAGAAAGGTATTACAGGGTTGAACTGGAGTCAGAATTCTAATAAAACATCTTTAATTTGAGCTTAGGAATTTCTACAGGCAGGCCTCATGTTTCTTCACAGTGGATGTCAGCTTTTGAAAGAAAAATGACTGCTACAAATCATCTTGAGATCCTCTACTTTCTGAGTGAGATGTGAGATGGAGAATGAGAATATTTCCTGCATGTCTTATGTTTTACAAGTGCTTGGTTTAAAATATATTAAGTCTGACATGTGAAGTCTGTAAAAAGTAAGTTGGTCAGCCTTATAGTTAAAGAAAACAGTGTCCAAACATGCCTGTGTTCTATAACTCCTGAGGCATTTTGCTGGAGAGCTATAAATCAGAGTAAGGTGTGAGCTTCTTGTACAAGGTGCTACTTCAAATCTTTTATGCAGTTGCTGAGGCACTGAAATGCAATCTTTCTAAACAAAAATCACCTCGTATAACACCCATTAGCAAGGATTATCCTCAGCAAACCCAAAAGCACACAACAAAAGCAACACTTAACAGCAAGCATAAAGCCTCATTCAGTGAAGCCCCAAATACAAAGCCCATAGGGCAAGCAGACACACTTCTCAGGACTATAGTCATAGGGAACTCCATTGTACGAGATACTGCTGCCCCTCTAATCAAGCTGAACAAGGAGAAGTAAACAGTTAGTTGCCTATCAGGAGGCAGGATCTGCACTCAAATAACTACACCACAGGTTGCATCATAGTCCATGAAAGAGTAAATGGCCTTTGACATACCTCTCTAGACTAAATGAAGACAAGGATCTATGTCAGATTATCAAAGTTCTGAAACTTTGAAATTCATATGGCCAAGACCATATGATTGAAGTTTTGGAACTTCAAACATTAAAAAAATAAATAAATAAAAATAAAAAAACAAAAAAATCTATTTTTAATGTTTTTGTAGGGGGCAAGCCTCCCTGCTCCTGCATATCCCCTGCTAATTAAATATATCAACTCCAAGATAGCACTATATTGCAGAAAAGGGTAAATTTCCCATTCCACGGTGTACCATAATCTCCATTCAAAATATTTGAAGTTTCAAAACTTCAGTCATACGGTCCTGACCATATGACTTCAGAAGTTTTGAAACTTCGATATTCTGATAGGGACCTGAAGAGAGACATTATAGATCTCTCTATGTGTCTCAGGATGGTATGAGCCTAACATTGTGCAGCAAAGAAAGATGCCACAATACCAACAGAAGATGATTGATTTTAACAATTGGCTGAGTTTCTGGTGTCATTCTAAGTGGATCCAATATTTGTCAGCATGGGAAGACATGGTTAACAAACCATGTTGCTTTGCCAAGGATGGTCTGCACCTGACCCCTCTAAGCTTTTGGATACCGGCTAAAACTTTATCCCACCCATAGAGCCCTTTTATGCAATGCCAAATTGACAAACCTACCTACATAGCAAAATCAACTCAACTGAACATCAAGGTGTTACATGCCAGGAGCCAAAACAAAAAGATAAACGCTTTACAAGTCTTTCTCACACTAAAGAATATAGACATCTGTGCAGTTACCAAGACATGGTTTAAAGCTGCAGAGAGTACTACTACAGTGCAAGGTTTCAGTACCTTCCACGCTTTAAGACTAGGGGCTGCACAGACAGGGACTATAGTGAAGGCATCTCGATATACAACAATAACAAACATACCTCTAGGTTGGTTAAACAGGATGATGAGCTGGAGTTTCTTCACATGCAGGTCACCATAGATAGATAAATTCCTGTACCATAACCTAGCAAGCTATAGGCCACCCTCTATGTCCCATGGAACTCAGAGTGCATACTTAAACCTATTGGAGGCACTCACCATCCAACCTAACACCTTAATTATGGAGGACTTTAATGTTCCTTCTATAAACTAGGAATTCTGCACTGCTCCAAATTTGCAGGCACAGAGATTCCTGGACTTCATAAATACAAACACCCTTAACCTGAACTAGAAATTCCAACATACTGGACCTTGTACTTACAAATATGGAAGAATACTGCACCACTCTGAGATGTCCCTCCTCTGGGCCAGTGATCAAAGAGCCTCAGTCCTCAGCACTGACATCAGTAGGGACCATTCACTGTGAGAAAAATAGACACACTCACAGTATTTTCAGGTGTAGCTCTATTTAGCAAGTACAGTTACCCAAATAAGATTCGCCACTGACCACTATAGAGCTGAGTCCTTAGCCAGCTGTTCCAAGCCAAGTCCTCCACCACCCTCTCTGTGAAATCAGTGCTCTTAGTCTCCCTGTTCAAAGTAGCTATCACCCACACTCTCTCTTTGACATTTGATTTTGACACACACACACACACACACACACACACACACACACACACACACACACACACACACACACACACACACACACACACACACACACCTGGGAAAGGCTGCCACAGCTTACCCACTTTGTCACCTTCACCCAGACTTTAAGGTAGACACTGCCACCACACCACCTGAAGCCAACTGATTTAAGGCTCTTACTAGGGTACCAAATTACACTTAGTAAAATTGATACTTATATAGGTGATAGAGTTTAACCAAGCAGCAAAACTTTCAGGAACATGGAGCCACAGTGCCACTAAACAAATGCAAATACTCTCAAAGGTTAAATATTTTCTGAAAGAACAGCCACAATGAAAGGCTTAGATATATTTAATTATAAATAATAATAATAAAAAACAGATGAAAATACTGAATATCTATTTACAATAAACATCAGAGCTTCAATCACAGGAAATATATTAAAAAAACAACACACATAGAAAGACTCAGACAGATACAGAAAAAAACATTTAGCTAATCTCACTATATTTTTCTAACTGACTGAAGAATTACTGTTCCCTAGTTACTTACTAAAGCAAGGCAAGATGAAAGTGGATAAGTGTCTTGTCAGATCCAAAAAAAGTGCACTCCTCACATCTCTCGCTAATATTCAAATACAGTTTCAGTGCTGACTACAGAATGACATCACATCTGGTCACCTGACTCTTTGGTTCCCACACTACCCTCTAACTAGAACCTGAGCCAGGATCTGGCACTGATTTGTCACAATACACACATAAAACTTTAGCTAAGATTTATTACAGCATCTGGAAACTGTAAAACAATTCCAACACTTTCTCCCTTGCTACAGAAACTAACAAGCCATTGTCCAGCACTTCAGGGTAGAGATTAGTTCACCACTAAGGACAAAAGAGCAGGATCCCAGCCCAGACTTTTCACATACATTGTGTCTCTGGCTGCATCA